>NC_041382.1:568757773-568817000 GCF_002162155.2 Triticum dicoccoides | reverse complement strand
AATAGTGGGCCTTATGGGCCTTAGTGGAGAGAGAGAGGGCTGGCCTAGGGCAGGCCGCGCGCCCTCCCCCTCTGGTCCGAATTGGACTAGGAGAGGGGGGGGGCGACGCCCCCCTTTCCTTCTCCCTCTCCCCCTTCCTTTCCCCGTCCTAGTAGGAGTAGGAAAGAGGGCAATCCTACTCCTACTAGGAGGAGGATTCCTCCTCCTGGCGCGCCCTCTAGGGATGGCCGGCCTCCCCCCTTGCTCCTTTATATATGGGGGCAGGGGGCACCTCTAGACACACATGTTGATCGATTGATCTATTCCAGCCGTGTGCGGTGCCCCCTCCACCATAATTGTTGGTGATATTACTACTCGACATAAACCGGCCAGGAGTGGCCGGGTTAACTCTATGAGGATTAGAAGCCCAGGAAGATAAAGGATGGTGGCGCTTTATGAAGGCCCAAGGACCAAAGGCGGGTTAAGGCCTGTAGATATAAACCGACATTATCATGTAACTTGTATTGTAAGATAGGAGGAATAGAGACTGAGTTGGACACGTTGATGATCCGGTCTCAGGACTCTGTAAACCGACGGGCCTCGACCTATGTATATAAAGGGACGACCCGGCGGCGGTTTAGGGACAACAGATAACAACTCGAGAGCCAGGCAAAGCGGATTCGCTCCCTGGTCATCGAAACCCTAGCAATTCCATCACAACTGGAGTAGGCTTTTACCTTGATCGTAAGGGGCCGAACCAGTATAAAACTCTTGTGTCCCTTGTCCGCTTTAACCCCTTTAAGCTAACCCATAGCGATGGCTCCACGACTAAGTCTTTTGACAAAACCACAACAGTTGGCGCCCACCGTGGGGCTATCGCATGATGGTTTCGAGTTCTTGAAGGGCAGCTTCGACGGACTCAAGGGATACGCTATGGGCTGGATGACTAAAAGTCGTCGTGGCAGGCTCTACATCGACGACGCGGGATGGGGTCCCGAGGCCGGTTCAGTCGAATACGGGTATCGGGTCCCAGTTGGTGGAATTCACGTCTTCATCAGCAAGATCGGCGAAATGGGCCCTGAGCCGGACATCTGCACCGACATCATCGAGACAGCTCAGCGTGCAAGCTCTGCCCAGGTTCAGCCCACCATAAAGCATGTCTTCGTGGGTGTCATCCATGAAGCGGAATATGAGGATAGATCGGCATCTGGTGGCGAAACCGTTGTCTGCTCCGATGACGAGTCTTCAACCGGAGAGACTGAGTTGCTGTACCAGCTGCAGGATGGCCGGATTAGTGGAGGTTCCGATGGCAACTGTATTCCGGACCCCCTCCATCTGCCAAGCCGGGTCGCGGTCTTCATGGCCAGTACACAACCAGCGCAGCATTCTTCTACCGCCGCGGCAATGATCTCCGGTTCAGCAACAACAACACCAACGGGAGTAGGGGGCTCTGCACAGCCTCCGGCTCAAGTTTTGTCCGATCTGTTCGATGCTTTAGCAACGTTACTGGCCGCAGAGGTGGACGCGGCAAACCGGGATCAGCACAACGTAGAGATTGCGAAGGTGAAGGATCAGATAACTCAAGCTAAAGCGGACCTGGCAGCAAAAAACACCAGGATGGCTACAGAGCGGGCCGGATTGGAGGCTCAGGCGTACCAGCTTATGCTGGATCAGAGCATGTCAGATGACGTCATGAGGAGAAGATACCGATCGTGCCTTCTGTCGGTCTTGGAGGCAAGGAATCTCTTTAACACACCAGGAGCGGGCACCAGCAACCAACCTATGGTGAACCGGGTGGAGGCACCTGGGACCGGGGCACCGGCTCAGCCTCGTGCGATGGATCCGCCGCCTCTGCCTCGTCAAAACGACATTCCACCACGGCACGTCTCAACGCCTCTGGGTCATTACTCTAACCCATTGGATAACATCGTTGCTGCCGCTTCACGATTGGCAGCTCTCCCGATTGATGGTGAGTCCCCCGTAGAAGTTGAGACACGGCGGGCTAGGGAGCTCCTATAGACGGCTCTGACTCAGTAGCAGGCCTATTCATATAGCCGCGAAAGGATTCATTCTACTCCCCGCCCAAGCCGGAGCTACAGCACGCATATCGATGAACCGACCATATCAAGCAGTGCGAGGAATTGTAGTCCGCCCCGTGGCAATAACCCGGCGTGTGGCGGTGGCAATGCCCAGGATGTAGTAGATCGCGCTAGGGCACGTCGGGAAGCCGAGTTAGCGGCACAACACGAAGCTTCGGTTTGTCAGCTCACGTCGGTTCATCAGTTCACTCCGGTTCATCCAACAACATCGGTGGAACCAGGGGTTACTTCCAGTTCTTTGGGAGTGCCATGTCTTGTCCCACACTGCGCAATGTACGGTTACCCAAGGATTTCAAGGGCCCGCGTAAGGTGCCGAATTACACCGCCGATTTATCCCCTGAGTCATGGGTGGAGAGTTATGAGATGGCAATGGAGATGTTGGATGTGGACGAAGCGGCGTGTGCCAAATACTTTACCATGATGTTGGAGGGAACATCTCGCACGTGGTTAAAAATCTGCCAGCCAACTCTATTGGATCATGGGCCGAGTTAAGGGCCCGGTTTATCCGGAACTTCAAAGATACGTGCAAGCAGCCCATGTCCATCATGGATTTAGTTGCGTGTGTCCAGGAGGAAGGAGAATCAACAACCCACTGGGTGCGCTGGGTTTCGGAGATTTTGCATTCGTCAGACCGCATCAACGCTGACACATCCGTTTTAACATTGGAAGGCAATTGCCGGTTTGCGCCTTTGAAGCTGAAATTGGGGCGGCTTAAATGCCATTGTAATGACATGGGAACGCTTATGGCGGCTCTGGTGAAGTATGCCGACTCTGATAGTACCAAGGACCCCGAGTCTGAGGATGACAAGACCAGGAAGGGAAAGAAGAGCGGCAACGCCAAGGGGCAGCAGCATAATCCGGCAGGACATGGGAACAATGGTAAACTCAAGGCGGATAATAGCTTGGACTTTGTGGCTAACACCAACGCCCAGGATAACGGTCAGCAGCGTAAGGGTAAACCGCCCCAGCGGGGTGGAGGTTCAGGCCCCAATCTAGAGCGCCTGTTAAATCAGCCTTGCCCAAAGCACAGATCAAAGGAGAGACCCGCTACGCATCTTTGGAAAGATTGCTTCATTATGCGGGAGTTCAAAAATTCAAATCTTTTTCAATACGATAATGGGCCGTCCGGCGGTTCAGGAGGCGGTTTCCATGGGTCGGTTTAGGTGGTGGCAGTTCCGGTTCAGGGTTCCAGGACAACCAAACCGGACATGGCAATCAGAACAGCCAGAGCAACCAGGAAGGTTACAACCATCAGGGGAATCAACAGCAGCAGCAATCAGGTTATCAGAGCAATCCAAAACAATTGAATAGTGGGCAGTATCATGTCTTCACCACTAGCTTATGTAGGCGCAATCAGAAGCTTCATAAAAGAGTTGTGAACTCTATTGAACCGGTAGTACCTCATTATCTGCGCTGGTCTGAACAACCCATCCTGTGGAGTCGAGAGGGTCATCCACCCCGGGTTGACAATCCGGGCCATCTGGCTTTAGTGGTGGCACCCCAGGTTGGGGGGTATCAATTTACCAAGGTGCTTATGGATGGAGGAAGCAGTATCAATATCCTTTACTATGAAACCCTTCGTCGCATGGGGTTAACAGATAAGTATCTTAAACCGTCGAACACTGTGTTTCATGGGGTAGTGCCTGGTAAATCGGCATACCCAGTTGGTAAGATAGCTCTGGAAGTTGCTTTTGGAGACGATCATGATTCAAGATCAGAGGTGTTGACTTTTGAAGTGGTAAAAATCAAGAGTCCATATCATGCCATGTTCGGACGGCCGGCTTATGCTAAGTTCATGGCAAGGCCTTGTTATGTTTATTTGCAGCTTAAGATGCCGGGTCATAAGGGGACCATCACGGTGCATGTAAGCCGGAAGATTGCTTTGGAATGTGAAGAAGGGGATGCAGCTTATGCTGAGTCGGTTTGTGCCACAAAGGAGCTGAAATTTTACAAAGACAATGTTGATCCGGCAGATATGACTTCTCTGAAAAAGCCAACTACTGAGCATGATCCGGCACTGAAGTTTAAATCGGCTAAGGAAACTAAACTGGTTGACTTTGTTCCTTGCGATTCATCCAAGCAGTTTAGCATCAGCGCTAACTTGGATCCAAAATAGGAAGGCACGCTCATCGAGTTCATCCGTGAGAATCGGGACATCTTTGCATGGAAGCCTTCTGACATGCCAGGTGTACTGAGGGAACTCGCTGAGCACACCCTTAATATAGATCCTAAGTTTAAACCGGTCAAACAGTTTCTTCGCCGCTTCAACGAAGAAAGGCGTAAGGCTATTGGTGAGGAGGTAGCCCGGCTCTTGGCAGCAGGGTTTATTGTGGAGGTCTTTCACCCTGAGTGGTTAGCTAATCCGGTGCTGGTACTTAAGAAAAACGGCACTTGGTGTATGTGTGTGGATTACATGGATTTAAACAAAGCCTGTCCAGCTGACCCCTTTGCTCTCCCTCGAATCGATCAAATTATTGATGCTACGGCAGGTTGTGACTATTTGTGTTTTCTGGATGCTTATTCTGGTTATCATCAGATCAAAATGGCAGTTAAGGACCAGGAGAAGACAGCCTTCATAACTCCCTTTGGAGCCTTTTCCTATGTATCTATGCCTTTCGGGCTCAAGAGTGCCCAGGCAACTTATCAGCGTTGTGTTCAGAATTGTCTACATAAACAGATCGGGCGCAACATACATGCATATGTGGATGATATTGTGGTGAAATCCAGAAAGGAGGACATATTGATATGTGACTTGAGGGGAACTTTTGACAACCTCCGGGTTTATAAGATGATGCTTAATCCGGCCAAATGTGTCTTTGGTGTACCAGCAGGCAAGCTTTTGGGTTTTCTGGTGTCTAATAGAGGGATTGAAGCTAATCCAGAGAAGATCACAGCTATCATGTCTCTGGCTAAACCGGCGTGCATTAACGATGTTCAACGACTGGCAGGCCGGATTGCAGCCTTAAGCCGGTTTATCAGTCGCCTTGGAGAGAAGGCTATCCCTTTGTATCAGATGTTAAAAAAATGGATCACTTTGTCTGGAGTGATGCTGCTGATGAAGCATTTGCAGATCTGAAAAGACAGTTAGCCGAGCCTCCTATCCTTGCGGCTCCGGTTGATAAGGAGCCTTTATTGATATATGTGGCTGCTAATGCCCGAGCTATTAGTGTGGCTATTGTTGTGGAGTGCAAGGAGGTTGGGAAAGAGTATCCGGTTCAACGGCCGGTTTATTATATCAGCGAGGTGCTTATAGGGTCCAAACAGAGATACCCACATTGGCAGAAATTGGTGTATGGAGTTTTTATGGCAAGCCGGAAGCTCAAGTATTATTTTCAAGGTCATCCTATCACAGTGGTCAGTTCATCCCCACTGGGAGATATCATCCAAAACAGAGAAGCAACTGGCCGGATTGCTAAGTGGACTATTGAGCTTGGACCTCACGGACTCAAATATACACCTCGCACAGCAATCAAATCCCAAGCACTTGTGGAGTTCATCAATGATTGGACAGATTTGCAAGAACTGGAGGAAAAGCCAGACAACACTTATTGGACTATTCACTTTGATGGGTCCAGGCAATTGGAGGGCTCGGGGGCTGGAGTTATATTAACTTCCCCACGAGGTGATAAGTTTTGTTATGTTCTCCGTTTAATGGTCCCTTGTACTAACAATGCAGCTGAGTATGAGGCCTTGCTCCATGGTCTTCGGATGGCTAAGGAAATGAAATTAAGCCAGGTTAAGTGCTTTGGTGACTCGGACCTGGTGGCTCAGCACATATCTGGCACTTGGGATTCCAAGGATCCACTTATGGCGGCATATAGACGGGAGGTGGATGCAGTGGCTGGTCACTTCAAGGGTTATCAAGTGGACCACATAGACCGGTGGAAGAATGAAGTAGCATACGCTTTAAGTCGCCTAGGCTCTCAATATAAACCGGTGCCACCCAATAACTTCCTCGATGTACTGCATAATCCGTCAGTGAAAATACCTACGGAGGAGGATTTGGTTGTGCCTGAACCGGAGGCTCAATTGGTGGCTGATACGTCTCCGTTGTATCTACTTTTCCAAACACTTTCGCCCTTGTTTTGGACTCTAACTTGTATGATTTGAATGGAACTAACCCGGACTGACGCTGTTTTCAGCAGAATTGCCATGATGTTGTTTTATGTGCAGAAAACAAAAGTTCTCGGAATGACCTAAACTCCACGGAATATCTTACAATAAATAATAAAAAATCCTCGCCAAAGATGAAGACCAGGGGGCCCACACCCTTGCCACGAGGGTGGGGGCGCCCCCTCTAGGGCGTGCCCCCCTACCTTGTGGGCCCGCTGGAGACCTCCCGACTCCAACTCCAACTCTATATAACTGCTTTCGGGGAGAAAAAATAGGAGAGAAGAAATCATCGCGTTTTACGATACGGAGCCGCCGCCAAGCCCTAAAACCTCTCGGCAGGGCTGATCTGGAGTCTGTTCGGGGCTCCGGAGAGGGGGATTCGTCGCCGTCGTCATCATCAACCATCCCCCATCACCAATTTCATGATGCTCACCGCCGTGCGTGAGTAATTCCATCGTAGGCTTGCTGGACGGTGATGGGTTGGATGAGATTTATCATGTAATCGAGTTAGTTTTGTTAGGGTTTGATCCCTAGTATCCACTATGTTCTGAGATTGATGTTGCTATGACTTTGCTATGTTTAATGCTTGTCACTAGGGCCCGAGTGCCATGATTTCATATCTGAACCTATTATGTTTTCATCAATATATGAGAGTTCTTGATCCTATCTTGCAAGTCTATAGTCACCTATTATGTGTTATGATCCGTTAACCCCGAAGTGACAATAATCGGGATACTTACCGGTGATGACCGTAGTTTGAGGAGTTCATGTATTCACTATATGCTAATACTTTGTTCCGGTTCTCTATTAAAAGGAGGCCTTAATATCCCTTAGTTTCCATTAGGACCCCGCTGCCACGGGAGGGTAGGACAAAAGATGTCATGCAAGTTCTTTTCCATAAGCACGTATGACTATATTCGGAATACATGCCTACATTACATTGACGAATTGCAGCTAGTTCTGTGTCACCCTATGTTATGACTGTTACATGATGAACCGCATCCGGCATAATTATCCATCATTGATCCGATGCCTACGAGCTTTCCTGTGACGCCCCGAGACCGATGCGCCAGGTGTCTTCCGGTGTTGCGTTGTTGTTGCCTTGTCATTTGCTTGCGTGCCGCATCTTGCCATGTCATCATCCGCATTGCATCTGCATGTTTTCAAAACTTGCATCCGTCCGGTTCTCCCCATTCCTTCTGTTGTCCGTTCTGAGCCCAGACACACTTGCACACGCCTGCGGCATGTCCGAAATAATATTTTATAAGTGGCCAGAAAATGTTCTCGGAATGGGTAGAAACTTGGTGTGTGGTCTTATTATAGTGTAGATAGACCGCGTGCCAAATTTCATCGCATTCGGAGTTCGTTTGACACCCCAACGGATAACTATAGCGGCAGTATAGCCGGTCTTTTTGTCGGACGTTTTCGGTCTCCGGAAACAGATGCCGGGCCCTTTCTCTCTCTTCTCCCCCTCGCAGTCTCGCCACAGCCCACCTAGTCCATCCTCCTTCCCCTATTCGCTTCTGGAGTTGTCCGATGCGACCGCATGGTCCGAAACCCTCTTTGCTCAGTGCATTAACCCCCCTCGCGCGCGCGTTCGGAAAGCTGTCCCAGACCCGACCCGAGCAGTCGCCACCGTTGTGTCCGGATCATCCCCAAACATCTACAAAACGTCACCGTTTTCTTATTTGGACTCCCTAGCCTATTTTTCCTGACCGTCCGATTTTGATCGGGTGATCTAAATTTCCCTCTTTTCTCTATTTATAGTCCACCCCTAGTTTAATTTCAGACCAAATCCCTAAATTCTAGGGATCCTCCCAGCCGCCGCCGCCGCCAGCATCTCCCACCTCGAGATCCATCTCCACCCAATCCCACCACCGCCTCCATTTCCGTGCCCGACCTACCTCCTCTCCACCTGCTCGATCCAATCCATCGATCCTGCCATTTTTCCCCATCCAACCACCTGCCCGAGCTCCTCCCATTTGCTCTCACCTCCTGGCGTCGTCGCTGCCGATGCTCCCAGCCACCTGGACCGCGTCCCATCTTCCCAGTTGGCCAGGACCGACCTCGACCCTCTCTCTCTCTTTGTTCTCCTCCTCCCGTCGTTCCTCTCTCTCAATCTGAAGCTCTCTTTTAAACAGGGGACGCCCGTCGCCTCCTCCAGCTCCGCCGGTCGCGCCACCCCGCCGGAGAACGCTGCCAGGCGTCCGGATCCACCTCGTCTCCTCATCCTACGTGACTCCTGCCTCCACTGCTTCTTCACCAGGCGCCTGAGGCCTGCCTCTTCTCCCCTCGATCCCGAGTGGATCGTGAAGCATCTGAGGCCCTCATCACCCGACGACCGGCGCCGCTGCGTCGACTACCACCAAGAACAGCGCCTCGACGAGATCCTCGCCTCCTCGCGCGCCAAGTTCGCTGTTCCCTGCCTCGCCGTTGCCTCTGCTCGTCCAAGGGAGACGAACGCTAGCACTGCTTGTGGTCGTGTTGACCGTGATTTCTGCCTGTGTGGGCTGCGCCCCTCCCTTCGTCAGATCCAGCCAGCAGCGCCCTACGTGAGGCCCAGCTGCCCGGCCTCCTCCTCCAGTTGGGCCTAGGCCCAATGTGAGCTCACCCCTGGCGCCCCATCCCTTTCTTTCCTGTTGTTGGGCCAGCAGATCTGGACCAGTATTTTTTTGAGGTTCTGCGAATTTAGCTAATTTCCAGAAAACTGATGTTTTACAGAAAACCCCTTGTAGATCATGCATATAATAACTTAATAACCATGCATCGGTTTAAAACAAACTTAATATGAAAGTTGCTTAGAATTTTGTCTAGTTCAATAATATGCAACTTTCATCTATGTTTAAAATGTCTAAAATGTTGTTTGTTTAAATTTGCTCCTATGCCATGCTAAAATGCTTTAATTCATAACTAAATAACCATAACTCCTAATTTAATAAACTTTATATGTAAATGGGGTAGAATTTTTCCTAGTTTAACATGGTGGCATTACTTTGCATGTTTAACAACTCTAAAATATGGTTTAGGGCAGAACGGTACCAAACCTAAAATATGCGTATGGGGATTTACCGGACTTGTTGTTTGTTGTTCCGGCCTCATTTAAACTTGCCTAGATAGGTAGTTTTGTTTTGCTTCACCTCTTGCCATGCTAACAACATTTAATATTGTTGGGTACATAAACGAGATCGAACTAAATAACTTGAATGTGGTGTTTCGTCAATATGCAACGGAGTTGCATATTGAGCTCCACTTAATTTGTAGGGTTGTTTGCGCACTTTGCCATGCCATGCTTCTTTAAACCGGACATGCATCATACTCGGTTGTGCGTCTTGCCATGCTTATGTGGTGGTTGTTTACTATGTTGTTTGCTTTCTTTCCGGTGTTGCTTCTTCGGGTTGGTTCCGATAACGTCGCGTTTGTGAGGATTCGTTCGTCTACGTCTGTTTATCTTCTTCATGGACTCGTTCTTCTTCCTTGCGGGATTTCAGGCAAGATGACCATACCCTCGAAATCACTTCTATCTTTGCTTGCTAGTTGCTCGCTCTTTTGCTATGCCTATGATGCGATACCTACCACTTGCTTATCATGCCTCCTATATTGTTGAACCAAGCCTCTAACCCACCTTGTCCTAGCAAACCGTTGTTTGGCTATGTTACCATTTTGTTCAGCCCCTCTTATGGCGTTGTTAGTTGCAGGTGAAGATTGGAGCTTGTACCATGTTTGGAACATGGATATTTTGTTGGGATATCACAATATCTCTTATTTAATTAATGCATCTATATACTTGGTAAAGGGTGGAAGGCTCAGCCTTATGCCTGGTGTTTTGTTCCACTCTTGCCGCCCCAGTTTCTGTCATATCGCTGTTATGTTCCCGGATTTTGCATTCCTTACGCGGTTGGGTTATAATGGGAACCCCTTGACAGTTCGCCTTGAATAAAACTCCTCCAGCAAGGCCCAACATTGGTTTTACCATTCGCCACCTAGCCTTTTCTTTCCCTTGGGTTCTGCAGACTCAAGGGTCATCTTTATTTAAACCCCCGGGCCAGTGCTCCTCTGAGTGTTGGTCCAACCTGTTAGCTGCCGGTGGCCACGAGGGGCAACTCTGGGCTGGCCTACCGAAACCTTGGACAATCCGGTGTGCCCTGAGAAAGAGATATGTGCAGCTCCTATCGGGATTTGTCGGCACATTCGGGTGGCTTTCCTGGTCTTGTTTTACCATTGTCGAAATGTCTTGTAACCGGGATTCCGAGTCTGATCGGGTCTTCCCGCTAGAAGGAATATCCTTCGTTGACCGTGAGAGCTTGTGATGGGCTAAGTTGGGACACCCCTGCAGGGATTTGAACTTTCAAAAGCCGTGCCCACGGTTATGGGAAGATGGGAATTTGTTAATGTCCGGTTGTAGAAAACCTGAAGTTGACCTTAATTAAAATACATCAACCGCGTGTGTAGCCGTGATGGTCTCTTCTCGGCGGAGTCCGGGAAGTGAAAACGGTGTTGGAGTTATGTTTGATGTAGGTTGTTCTAGGATCACTTCTTGATCATAGTTTCTCGACCGTGCTTCACCTTCTCTCCTCGCTCTCATTTGCATATGTTAGCCACCATATATGCTAGTCGCTTGCTGCAGCTCCACCTCATACCTTTACCTTACCCATAAGCTTAAATAGTCTTGATCGCGAGGGTGTGAGATTGCTGAGTCCCCGTGACTCACAGATACTTCCAAAACCAGTTTGTAGGTGCCGATGTTACCGAGAAAGTGACGCAACCAAGCTCAAGAAGGAGCTCGATGAAGATCTTGTCCTTTGTCTTGTTTCGTTTTCAGTTGATCAGTAGTGGAGCCCAGTTGGGGTCGATCGGGGGACCTTGTCACATTTGGGGTTGTTCTTTATTTTGGTTCCGTAGTCGGACCTTGATTGTATTTGGTTGATGTAATGCTTTATTCATGTAATTGTGTGAAGTGGCGATTGTAAGCCAACTATGTATCTTTTTCCCTTATGTATTACATGGGTTGTGTGAAGATTACCTCACTTGCGACATTGCTTTCAATGCGGTTATGCCTCTAAGTCGTGCTTCGACACGTAGGAGATATAGCCGCATCGAGGGCGTTACAAGTTGGTAATCAGAGCCTTCCCCGACCTTAGGAGCCCCCTGCTTGATCGAATCGCTGGCGTTATTGAGTCTAGAAATGTTTTGAGTCATTTAGGATTATATATATCGGAGAGTTAGGAATTCTTTTTACTCCCCAGTCCCTTCATCGCTCTCGTGAGGCATCCTGACGTAGAGTTTTGACTCTTCTCTTCTCAAATTTCACTAAAAAAAATTTAGGATCACGCGGGTATCTTGGAATCGTTCCGATGGTTTTGTGACGAGAACATTGTTCTTGGTGCCTCCTGACATTTAGCGGTTGTGGCAGTGTCCCGGGGAGCTGAGCTCCGAGGTGTTGTCATCACAATTTTATCGTTGCAGTTCTGGAATACCTGAGTTTAGTTTCACCGACATCGAAAATCTCTTTTATGCAGTTGTTGGTGAGATAACCTCGACGCCACCCAGTACTGGGGCGGGAGTTCGGGAGTATTGGCATAACTCATATAACGGATGCTTTTCGAAGGTTGAGGTAAATGATTTCCGAAGGTTTCTTGGTTATGTGTTGAAGGATGGATACAGTTGGATGTAGGATTTGCTAGTTTTGGGTGAGATATTATGCTTCCCCTATATCCCCAACACCCGATTGCATAACCGGAAAGTTTCAGGAGTTTATAAGTGGGAATTCAAGTAGATCTTAGGATATCTTTCCGACAGATGTATGATATGAAATTGGGGTTCGACGTCTAGTGGTCCGCCTATCCACGGTTGGTTTTACAATGGTCTCGTTGTGTCTTAAAGAGTCCTTGGCTATGCCGACTCGGGGACGCTTCATATGTCATGTGCACTGCCTTGTACATGATGGTGTTGTACGATCGAGCCCGTGTAGGCCCCACCACAAAAACTTCAGACGAAATCTCTATCATATGTTTGTTTCGGCTTATTCTGCAAGCCAATCTTTTGTTTTGCTTTGAGTTGTGGTATTCGAGTTGCTTCAAAGTCAAATGTGGATTCCATCCCTTTCCTAAGCGGTGTTCTCATATTTGTATGTGAATACTAATCCTTCATGATCATCGAGATTGCCATGTCAATCCTTTTTAACCGGTGTACTTCTCTTCAAGTGGATCTGATCATCGCAACGTCCGCAAGATCAAGTATCAGTTCTTCTCAACGGTGTTTGTTTCATCCGTCCCCAAGTTGTCTTTGTTTTCCCACCCACCCACCCTTTTTCTTCAAGGAATCCGATGTCTTAATCAAGTATCCTTTATTCTTGTGAAGTCTCTTCCTTCTTTTCAATCAATGTTCTTATCGGTGATTCTCATGGTCATTCTAACGGGGCCTCAAGTTCATCATTCTTCATTTTTTTTCTCTGGTGGTTTCAAGTCAAGCTTTGTTGATCATATCTTTTCCTCGTTTCAATGCTTACTTATGCCGGTGCACCTCTTAATCTTCCGCTCTTGCCATTCAATTGTTCTGAAGTGTTCAAGATATCCCGAAGATTCGTGTTTCCACTCTGCTTTCGTAATCCTTTCAAGCTCTTTCGAGGTTGTTATCTCATTCTAGCCATTTAATCTTACCGGTGCATTCTCTCTTTTAAATCGTTCTACGGTGTTTCTTTTGAGTGGGCCCTAACCCACAGGTCTTTTCCCAGGATCTTACCTGACTCTTCTAATTTTTCCCGGAGTTACTCCCAAATTCTTTTCGAAGTTTGACGTAAGAATGAACTGGCATCAGTCAAATGTCTTTCTCCAAGATCTGTCAAATTCTTTTCATCGTTGGTTCAACCTTTCCAATCTTAATTCCGGAGTGCCTCTACAATTTTTGGTGGTGCTTCTCATCGCCATTATCAACATTTTAAGACCGAAGAAATGTTTCCTCTATATCTTATCTGTTCTCTCAAAGATTCGTGATTCTAGCTTGATGCCATACTCTCATAATTGTTTTGATTGTCAGAATTTTTTTTCATCCTTCCGGAGCAATTCAGGAGTCTTTTCAGTTTGATTCTTCAGAGCCCATCATTTCGGGATTATTCATTCTCAGCTTTCAGTTATCATTCTCTAAATCTTACTGGTGCTTCATTCACATATTCTCTAATAAGTTCAAGATCTATTCGTCCTCATGTATCAAATCCCCTCAAGTATCGTCTTTCGTTTTCCAATTCTTTCCGGTGATTTGTGTCCTTGCCACTTTCATTTTTCAATCCTAACGGTGGTTCGTGCAAGATTTCTCGTCATTCGTTATCGTATATATTCATTCGTTCTTCTCAATCCTACCAGTAACTTGTGAAGACGTTCTCAAGTCATGCTATATCTATCTTAATCCTTTCGACAAGAATAAGTAGTGTGCCAAATCCGTTGATTGTCATCAACTTAATTGGTGAAGGATACACATAACGTAATTCTTATTCTTGCTTCATCCAAGTGATTAATTCTTTATTCCGGAGGCTCATCAAATTATTGGTTTCACTTGATTCATTTTTCTTTGCCGGAGTCCCTGAAGGAAATATGCCCTAGAGGCAATAATAAAGTTATTATTTATTTCCTTATTTCATGATAAATGTTTATTATTCATGCTAGAATTGTATTAACCGGAAACATAATACATGTGTGAATACATAGACAAACAAAGTGTCACTAGTATGCCTCTACTTGACTAGCTCGTTAATCGAAGATGGTTATGTTTCCTAACCATAGACATGTGTTGTCATTTTATTAATGGGATCACATCATTAGGAGAATGATGTGATTGACATGACCCATTCCATTAGCTTAGCACTCGATCGTTTAGTATGTTGCTATTGCTTTCTTCATGACTTATACATGTTCCTATGACTATGAGATTATGCAACTCCCGTTTATCGGAGGAACACTTTGTGTGCTACCAAACGTCAAAATGTAACTGGGTGATTATAAAGGAGCTCTACAGGTGTCTCCAAAGGTACATGTTGGTTTGGCGTATTTTGAGATTAGGATTTGTCACTTCGATTGTCGGAGAGGTATCTCTGGGCCCTCTCGGTAATGCAAATCACATAAGCCTTGCAAGCATTGCAACTAATGAGTTAGTTGTGAGATGATGTATTACGGAACGAGTAAAGAGACTTGTCGGTAACGAGATTGAACTAGGTATTGAGATACCGACGATCGAATCTCGGGCAAGTAACATACCGATGACAAAGGGAACAACGTATGTTGTTATGCGGTCTGACCGATAAAGATCTTCGTAGAATATGTAGGAACCAATATGAGCATCCAGGTTCCGCTATTGGTTATTGACCGGAGATGTGTCTCGGTCATGTCTACATTGTTCTCGAACCGTAGGGTCCGCACGCTTAACGTTACGATGACAGTTTCATTATGAGTTTATGTATTTTGATGTACCAAAGGTTGTTCGGAGTCCCGGATGTGATCATGGACATGACGAGGAGTCTCGAAATGGTCGAGACATAAAGATCGATATATTGGAAGCCTATATTTGGTTATCGGAATCGTTCCGGGTGAAATCGGGATTTTACCGGAGTACCGGGGGTTACCGGAACCCCCCCCCCCCCGGGGGGGGGGTTATTGGGCCTACATGGGCCCTAAGGGAGAAGAGGAAAGGAGGCAAGAGGTGGCCGCGCGCCCCTCCCCTCCCTAGTCTGAATAGGACAAGGAGAGGGGGGTGGCGCCCCCCCTTTCCTTTCCCTCTTCCTCCTCTTTCCCACTTCTCCTTCTCCAACTAGGAAAGAAGGGAGTCCTACTCCCGGTGGGAGTAGGACTCCCCCTTGGCGCGCCCTCCTTGGCCGGCCGCCCCCTCCCCTTGGCTCCTTTATATACGGGGGCAGGGGGGCACCCTAGAACACACAAGTTGATCTTCGTGATCGTTCCTTAGCCGTGTGCGGTGCCCCCCTCCACCATATTCCACCTCGGTCATATTGTAGCGGTGCTTAGGCGAAGCCCTGTGACGGTTAAACATCAAGATCGTCACCATGCCGTCGTGCTGACGGAACTCCTCCCTGAAGCTTTGCTGGATCGGAGCCCGGGGAGCGTCATCGAGCTGAACGTGTGCCAAGAACTCGGAGGTGCCGGAGTAATGGTGCTTGGATCGGTTGGACCGGGAAGACGTACGACTACTTCCTCTATGTTGTGTCAACGCTTCCGCTTCGGTCTACGAGGGTACATAGACAACACTCTCCCCTCTCGTTGCTATGCATCACCATGATCTTGCGTGTGCGTAGGGAAATTTTTGAAATTACTACGTTCCCCAACAGTGGCATCAGAGCCTAGGTTTTATGCGTAGATGTCATATGCACGAGTAGAACACAAGTGAGTTGTGGGCGATATAAGTCATACTGCTTACCAGCATGTCACACTTTGGTTCGACGGTATTGTTGGATGAAGCGGCCCGGACCGACATTACGCGTACGCTTACGCGAGACTGGTTTTACCGCCGTGCTATGCACACAGGTGACTAGCGGGTGTCAGTTTCTCCAACTTTAGTTGAACCGAGTGTGGCTACGCCCGGTCCTTGAGAAGGTTAAAACAGCACCAACTTGACAAACTATCGTTGTGGTTTTTGATGCGTAGGTAAGAACGGTTCTTGCTAAGCCCGTAGCAGCCACGTAAAACTTGCAACAACAAAGTAGAGGACGTCTAACTTGTTTTTGTAGGGCATGTTGTGATGTGATATGGTCAAGACGTGATGAGATATAAGTTTTTGTATGGGATGATCATGTTTTCTTGAAGTTATCGGCAACTGGAAAAAGCCTTATGGTTATCTCTCTATTGCATAAGATGCAAGAGCCAAATAATTCCTTCACTATATCGCTATACGATAGCAATAGTTGCAAAAGCAATAGTTGGCGAGACGACCATGTGACGACACATTGATATAGATTAAGATGATGGAGATCATGGTGTCATGCCGGTGACGATGGAGATCATGACGATGCTTTGGAGATGGAGATCAAAGGCACAAGATGATGATGGCCATATCATGTCACATATTTTGATTGCATATGATGTTTATCTTTTATACATCTTATTTTTGCTTTGATTGACGATAGCATTATAAGATGATCTCTCACTAAATTTCAAGATAAAAAGTGTTCTCCCTGAGTATGCACCGTTGCCAAAGTTCGTCGTGCCCAGACACCACGTGATGATCGGGTGTGATAAGCTCTACGTCCATCTACAACGGGTGCAAGCCAGTTTTGCACACGCAGAATACTCAGGTTAAACTTGACGAGCCTAGCATATGTAGATATGGCCTCGGAACACTGAGACCGAAAGGTCGAGCGTGAATCATATAGTAGATATGATCAACATAGCGATGTTCACCATTGAAAACTACTCCATTTCACGTGATGATCGGTTATGGTTTAGTTGATATGGATCAGGTGATCACTTAGAGGATTAGAGGGATGTCTATCTAAGTGGGAGTTCTTAAGTAATATGATTAATTGAACTTAAATTTATCATGAACTTAGTCCTGGTAGTATTTTGCAAATTATGTTGTAGATCAATAGCTCGTGTTGTTGCTTCCCTGTGTTTATTTTGATATGTTCCTAGAGAAAATTGTGTTGAAAGATGTTAGTAGCAATGATGCGGATTGGATCCGTGATCTAAGGTTTATCCTCATTGCTGCACAGAAGAATTATGTCCTTGATGCACCGCTAGGTGACAGACCTATTGCAGGAGCAGATGCAGACGTTATGAACGTTTGGGTAGCTCAATATGATGACTACTTGATAGTTTAGTGCACCATGCTTAATGGCTTAGAATCGGGACTTCAAAGACGTTTTGAACGTCATGGACCATATGAGATGTTCCAGGAGTTGAAGTTAATATTTCAAGCAAATACCCGAGTTGAGAGATATGAAGTCTCCAACAAGTTATATAGCTAAAAGATGGAGGAGAATCGCTCAACTAGTGAGCATGTGCTCAGATTGTGTGGGTACTACAATTACTTGAATCAAGTGGGAGTTAATCTTCCAGATAAAATAGTGATTAACAGAATTCTCTAGTCACCATCACCAAGTTAGTAGAACTTCATGATGAACTATGATATGCAAGGGATAACGGAAATGATTCCCAAGATCTTCGTAATGCTGAAATTGACGAAGGTAGAAATCGAGAAAAAACATCAAGTGTTGATGGTAGACAAGACCACTAGTTTCAAGAAAAGGGCAGAGGGAAGAAGGGGAACTTCAAGAAGAACAGCAAGCAAGTTGCTGCTGAAGTGAAGAAGCCCAAGTCTAGTCCTAAGCATGAGACTAAGTGCTTCTACTACAAAGGGACTGGTCACTACAAGCGGAACTACCCCAAGTGATAGGCGGACAAGAAGGATGGCAAAGTGAACATAAGTATATTTGATATACATGTTATTGATGTGTACTTTACTAGTGTTTATAGCAACCCCTCGGCATTTGATACTGGTTCAGTTGCTAAGAGTAGTAACTCAAAACGGGAGTTGCAGAATAAACAGAAACTAGTAAAGGGTGAGGTGACGATGTGTGTTGGAAGTAGTTCCAAGATTGATATGATCATCATCGCACACTCCCTATACTTTCGGGATTAGTGTTGAAACTAAATAAGTGTTATTTGGTGTTTGCGTTGAGCATGAATATGATTTCATCATGTTTATTGCAATACGATTATTCATTAAAGTCAGAGAATAATTGTTGTTCTGTTTACATGAATAAAACCTTCGATGGTCATACACCCAATGAAAATAGTTCGTTGGATCTCGATCGTAGTGTTACACATATTCATAATATTGAAGCCAAAAGATGCAAAGTTAATAATGATAGTGCAACTTATTTGTGGCACTGCCATTTGGGTCATATCGGTGTAAAGCGCATGAAGAAACTCCATACTGATGGGCTTTTGGAACCACTTGATTATGAATCACTTGGTACTTGCGAACCGTGCCTTATGGGTAAGATGACAAAAACACCGTTCTCTGGTACAATGGAGCGAGCAACAAACTTGATTGTAAATAATACATACTGATGTATGCAGTCCAATGAGTGTTGAGGCTCGCGGCGGGTATCATTATTTTCTGACCTTCACAGATGATTTGAGAAGATATGAGTATATCTACTTGATGAAACATAAGTCTGAAACATTTGAAAAAGTTCAAATAATTTCAGGGTGAGGTGGAAAATCATCGTGACAAGAAAATAAGGTTTCTACGATCTGATCGCGGAGACAAATATTTGAGTAACGAGTTTGGTCTTCAATTAAAACATTGTGGAATAGTTTCACAAACTCATGCCACCTGGAACACCACAGCATAATGGTGTGTCCAAACGTCGTAATCATACTTTACTTGATATGGTGCGATCTATGATGTCTCTTACAGATTTACCGCTATCGTTTTGGGGTTATGCATTAGAGACAGCTACATTCACGTTAAATAGGGCACCATCTAAATCCGTTGAGACGACACCGTATGAACTATGGTTTGGCAAGAAACCCAAGCTGTCGTTTCTTAAAGTTTGGGACTGCGATGCTTATGTGAAAAAGTTTCAACATGATAAGCTTGAACCCAAATCGGAGAAGTAAATCTTCATAGGTTACCCAAAAGAAACTGTTGGGTACACCTTCTATCACAGATCCGAAGGCAAGTTATTCATTGCTGAGAATGGATCCTTTCTAGAGAAGGAGTTTCTCACGAAAGAAGTGAGTGGGAGGAAAGTAGAAAACTTGATAAGGTAATTGTACCTTCTCCCTTATTGGAAAGTAGTTCATCACAGAAATCTGTTCTTGTGACTACTACACCAATTAGTGAGGAAGCTAATGATGATAATCATGTGACTTCAGATCAAGTTACTACCGAACCTCGTAGGTAAACCAGAGTGAGATCCGCACCAGAGTGGTATGGTAATCATGTTCTGGAGGTCATGTTACTTGACCATGACGAGCCTACGAACTATGAGGAAGCGATGATGAGCCCAGATTCCGCGAAATGGTTTGAGGCCATGAAATCTGAGATATGATCCATGTATGAGAACAAAGTATGGACTTTGATGGATTTTCCCGATGATCGGCAAGCCATAGAAAATAAATGGATCTTCAAGAGGAAGACGGATGCTGATAGTATTGTTACTATCTACAAAGCTAGAATTGTCAAAAAAGGTTTTCGACAAGTTCAAGGTGTTGACTACGATGAGAGTTTCTCACTCGTATCTATGCTTAAGTCTGTCCGAATCATGTTAGCAATTGCCGCATTTTATGAAATCTGGCAAATGAATAAACAAAACTGCATTCCTTAATGGATTTATTAAAGAAGAGTTGTATACGATGCAACTAGAAGATTTTGTCGATCCTAAAGGTGTTAACTAAATATGCAAGCTCCAGCGATCCATCTATGGACTGGTGCAAGCATCTCGGAGTTGGAATATACGCTTTGATAAGTTGATCAAAGCATATAGTTTTATACAGACTTGCGGTGAAGCTTGTATTTACAAGAAAGTGAGTGGGAGCACTACAACATTTCTGACAAGTATATGTGAATGACATATTATTGATCGGAAATAATGTAGAATTATTCTGTAAAGCATAAAGAAGTGTTTGAAAGGAGTTTTTTCAAAGAAAGACCTCGGTGAAGATGCTTACATATTGAGCATCAAGATCTATAGAGATAGATCAAGACGCTTGATAAGTTTTTTTTCAATGAATACATACCTTGACAAGATTTTGAAGTAGTTCAAAATGGAACAGTCAAAGAAAGAGTTCTTGCCTGTGTTACAAGGTGTGAAGTTGAGTAAGACTCAAAACCCGACCACGGCAGAAGATAGAGAGAAAATGAAAGTCATTCCCTATGCCTCAGCCATAGGTTCTATAAAGTATGTCATGCTGTGTACCAGACCTATTGTATACCCTGCCCTGAGTTTGGCAAGGGAGTACAATAGTGATCTAGGAGTAGATCACTGGACATTGGTCAAAATTATCCTTAGTGGAATAAGGATATGTTTCTCGATTATGTACATGAAAAAAAAGGTTCGTCGTGAAGGGTTACGTCGATGCAAGTTTTGACACTGATCCAGATGACTCTAAGTCTTAATCTGGATACATACTGAAAGTGGGAGCAATTAGCCAGAGTAGCTCCGTGAAGAGCATTGTTGACATAGAAATTTGCAAAATACATACGGATCTGAATGTGGCAGACCCCTTGACTAAACTTCTCTCACAAGCAAAACATGATCACACCTTAGTACTCTTTGGGTGTTAATCACATAGCGATGTGAACTAGATTATTGACTCTAGTAAACCCTTTTGAGTGTTAATCACATGATGATGTGAACTATTGGTGTTAAATCAGATAGCAATGTGAACTAGATTATTGAGTCTAGTGCAAGTGGGAGACTGAAGGAAATATGCCCTAGAGGCAATAATAAAGTTATTATTTATTTCCTTATTTCATGATAAATGTTTATTATTCATGCTAGAATTGTATTAACCGGAAACATAATACATGTGTGAATACATAGACAAACAAAGTGTCACTAGTATGCCTCTACTTGACTAGCTCGTTAATCGAAGATGGTTATGTTTCCTAACCATAGACATGTGTTGTCATTTGATTAACGGGATCACATCATTAGGAGAATGATGTGATTGACATGACCCATTCCATTAGCTTAGCACTCAATCGTTTAGTATGTTGCTATTGCTTTCTTCATGACTTATACATGTTCCTATCACTATGAGATTATGCAACTCCCGTTTACCGAAGGAACACTTTGTGTGCTACGAAACATCACAACGTAACTGGGTGATTATAAAGGAGCTCTACAGGTGTCTCCAAAGGTACATGTTGGGTTGGCGTATTTCGAGATTAGGATTTGTCACTCCGATTGTCGGAGAGGTATCTCTGGGCCCTCTCGGTAATGCACATCACATAAGCCTTGCAAGCATTGCAACTAATGAGTTAGTTGTGAGATGATGTATTATGGAACGAGTAAAGAGACTTGCCGGTAACGAGATTGAACTAGGTATTGAGATACCAACGATTGAATCTCGGGCAAGTAACATACCGATGACAAAGGGAACAACGTATGTTGTTATGCGGTCTGACCGATAAAGATCTTCGTAGAATGTGTAGGAACCAATATGAGCATCCAGGTTCCGCTATTGGTTATTGACCGGAGACGTGTCTCGGTCATGTCTACATTGTTCTCGAACCGTAGGGTCCGCACGCTTAATGTTACGATGACAGTTTCATTATGAGTTTATGTATTTTGATGTACCGAAGGTTGTTTGGAGTCCCGGATGTGATCATGGACATGACGAGGAGTCTCGAAATGGTCGATACATAAAGATCGATATATTGGAAGCCTATATTTGGATATCGGAATCGTTCCGGGTGAAATCGGGATTTTACCGGAGTACCAGGGGTTACCGGAACCCCCCCCCCCCCGGGGGGGGGGGGGTTATTGGGCCTACATGGGCCCTAAGGGAGAAGAGGAAAGGAGGCAAGAGGTGGCCGCGCGCCCCTCCCCTCCCTCGTCCGAATAGGACAAGGAGAGGGGGGCGGCGCCCCCCCCCCTTTCCTTTCCCTCTTCCTCCTCTTTCCCACTTCTCCTTCTCCAACTAGGAAAGTGGGAGTAGGACTCCCCCTTGGCGCGCCCTCCTTGGCCGGCCGCCCCCTCCCCTTGGCTCCTTTATATACGGGGGCAGGGGGCACCCTAGAACACACAAGTTGATCTTCGTGATCGTTCCTTAGCCGTGTGCGGTGCCCCCTCCACCATATTCCACCTCGGTCATATTGTAGCGGTGCTTAGGCGAAGCCCTGCGACGATTAAACATCAAGATCGTCACCACGCCGTCGTGCTGACGGAACTCCTCCCCGAAGCTTTGCTGGATCGGAGCCCGGGGAGCGTCATCGAGCTGAACGTGTGCCAAGAACTCGGAGGTGCCGGAGTAACGGTGCTTGGATCGGTTGGACCGGGAAAATGTATGACTACTTCCTCTACGTTGCGTCAACGCTTCCGCTTCGGTCTACGAGGGAACGTAGACAACACTCTCCCCTCTCGTTGCTAAGCATCACCATGATCTTGTGTGTGCGTAGGGAAATTTTTGAAATTACTACGTTCCCCAACAGTCCCAAGCTCTCGCAATTATATCACCACGGAGATTCATCTAAATCATTACAAGGTTTCACCTTGTGTTTTCAACTTCTCTTTCCTTCCGTTTGATCATCCTTTTGTTACCGGAGTTCTTCATCAAGGTTCTACATGATGGTTCATAAAGGATTTAATTCCTTCTCGAAGTGTTCATCAAGATTCTTTTCAGATGAGCTCAAGCATTCTTCATCTTGCAATCCAGAGTGCAATTCTTCCTTCCATATCAATAGAGGTGGTATTATATCATTCTTGATAATTTGAGTTCATGTTTCATGATTCACATGTTGTCAAGAATGAGGTATTTAAACCCATCACTTTCTTCATTGGAATTATCTTGGGTTATATTTCACCTAAAGCTTTCCTTTAAGGATTGTCGCTCTTATGGTGTTTATCAATGATCCAAGTTCTTCATTTATCCTCCCGGTGAGATAGCTTCTCGTCTCCTTGTTCTTATCAATCCAATTCTTTTTCCCGTGAGTGGCAGGTTGTCACCTCATAATTTGATATGTACTCCATAAGACCATATCAAGCTTATTCTTTTCGTTGTTGGCGTTCCAATAACTCCATTCAACCCTTCTCCTAAAGGTGCCTTTTCAAGCTCTTTTGTAGAAGTAGTTGGCATTGTCTTCTACATTCTTTTGTCTCAATTATCTTTATTCTATTCTTTCTCCTGGAGGTCTATTGATGTTGCTCTTTTCACTCCTCATCTCGGTTTGTCAAGATCATGTTCAATTTCTTCCATTTACAGTCAAAGTGCTGTCCAAATTATATCAGTCTTATTCCTTCTCTATCTTGTTTTTAACCAGAGCGGTTTCAATATTTATCTTGCCTTCAACCTCAAGGTTTTTCGCAATGTTCTTTGTTCCTCTTTTCTAAAGGAGTGTTTTCGACCTTGTTCACCTTCGTTGTATTCTGTCTCGAATTTGTTCAACCTCGCAAGGTTCTTTGGTTTCACTCGTTTGTCAAAGAAGCAACTTAGTTTTACCTCTTATCTTCCTTTTCCCTCCGGTATCATCCTAGATCTTGGGACGAGATCCTCTTGTAGTGGTGGAGTGTTGTGACGCCCCGAGACCGATGCGCCAGGTGTCTTCCGGTGTTCCGTTGTTGTTGCCTTGTCATTTGCTTGTGTGCCACATCTTGCCATGTCATCATCCGCATTGCATCTGCATGTTTTCAAAACTTGCATCCGTCCGGTTCTCCCCATTCCTTCTATTGTCCGTTCTGAGCCCAGACACACTTGCACGCGCCCGCGGCATGTCCGAAATAATATTTTATAAGTGGCCGGAAAATGTTCTCGGAATGGGTAGAAAGTTGGCGTGCGGTCTTATTATAGTGTAGATAGACCGCCTGCCAAATTTCATCGCATTCGGAGTTCGTTTGACGCCCCAACGGATAACTATAGCGGCAGTATAGCCGGTCTTTTCGTCGGACGTTTTCGGTCTCCGGAAACAGATGTCGGGCCCTTTCTCTCTCTTCTCCCCCTCGCAGTCTCGCCACAGCCCACCTAGTCCGTCCTCCTTCCCCTCTTCGCTTCCTGAGTTGTCCGATGCGATCGCATGGTCCGAAACTCTCTCTGCTCAGTGCATCAACCCCCCTCGCGCGCGCGTCCGGAAAGCTGTCCCGGACCCGACCTGGGCAGTCGCCACCGTTGTGTCCGGATCGTCCCCAAACATCTACAAAACGTCACTGTTTTCTTATTTGGACTCCCTAGCCTATTTTTCCTGACCGTCCGATTTTGATCGGGTGATCTAAATTTCCCTCTTTTCTCTATTTATAGTCCACCCCTAGTTTAATTTCAGACCAAATCCCTTTTTTTCCTGTTGTTGGGCCAGCAGATCCGGCCCAGTATTTTTTTTAGGCTCTGTGAATTTAGCTAATTTCCAGAAAACTGCTGTTTTACAGAAAACCCCTTGTAGATCATGCATATAATAACTTAATAACCGTGCATCAGTTTAAAACAAACATAATATGAAAGTTGCTTAGAATTTTGTCTAGTTCAATAATATGCAACTTTCATCTATGTTTAAAATGTCTAAAATGTTGTTTGTTTAAATTTGCTCCTATGCCATGCTAAAATGCTTTAATTCATAACTAAATAGCCGTAACTCCGAATTTAATAAACTTTATATGTAAATGGGGTAGAATTTTGCCTAGTTTAACATGGTGGCATTACTTTGCATGTTTAACAACTCTAAAATATGGTTTAGGGCAGAACAGTACCAAACCTAAAATATGCGTATGGGGATTTACCGGACTTGTTGTTTGTTGTTCCGGCCTCATTTAAACTTGCCTAGATAGGTAGTTTTGTTTTGCTTCACCTCTTGCCATGCTAACAACATTTAATATTGTTGGGTACATAAACGAGATCGAACTAAATAACTTGAATGTGGTGTTTCGTCAATATGCAACGGAGTTGCATATTGAGCTCCACTTAATTTGTAGGGTTGTTTGCGCACTTTGCCATGCCATGCTTCTTTAAACCGGACATGCATCATACTTGGTTGTGCGTCTTGCCATGCTTATGTGGTGGTTGTTTACTATGTTGTTTGCTTTCTTTCTGGTGTTGCTTCTTCGGGTTGGTTCCGATAACGTCGCGTTTGTGAGGATTCGTTCGTCTACGTCTGTTTATCTTCTTCATGGACTCGTTCTTCTTCCTTGCGGGATTTCAGGCAAGATGACCATACCCTCGAAATCACTTCTATCTTTGCTTGCTAGTTGCTCGCTCTTTTGCTATGCCTATGCTGCGATACCTACCACTTGCTTATCATGCCTCCTATATTGTTGAACCAAGCCTCTAACCCACCTTGTCCTAGCAAACCGTTGTTTGGCTATGTTACCGTTTTGCTCAGCCCCTCTTATAGCGTTGTTAGTTGCAGGTGAAGATTGGAGCTTGTACCATGTTTGGAACATGGATATTTTGTTGGGATATCACAATATCTCTTATTTAATTAATGCATCTATATACTTGGTAAAAGGTGGAAGGCTCGGCCTTATGCCTGGTGTTTTGTTCCACTCTTGCCGCCCCAGTTTCCGTCATATCGCTGTTATGTTCCCGGATTTTGCGTTCCTTACGCGGTTGGGTTATAATGGGAACCCCTTGATAGTTCGCCTTGAATAAAACCCCTCCAGCAAGGCCCAATATTGGTTTTACCATTCGCCACCTAGCCTTTTCTTTCCCTTGGGTTCTGCGGACTCAAGGGTCATCTTTATTTAAACACCCGGGCCAGTGCTCCTCTGAGTGTTGGTCCAACCTGTCAGCTGCCGGTGGCCACCAGGGGCAACTCTGGGCTGGCCTACCGGAACCTTGGACAATCCGGTATGCCCTGAGAAAGAGATATGTGCAGCTCCTATCGGGATTTGTCGGCACATTCGGGTGGCTTTGCTGGTCTTGTTTTACCATTGTCGAAATGTCTTGTAACCGAGATTCCGAGTCTGATCGGGTCTTCCCGCTAGAAGGAATATCCTTCGTTGACCGTGAGAGCTTGTGATGGGCTAAGTTGGGACACCCTTGCAGGGATTTGAACTTTCGAAAGTCGTTCCCGCGGTTATGGGTAGATGGGAATTTGTCAATGTCCGGTTGTAGAAAACCTGAAGTTGACCTTAATTAAAATACATCAACTGCGTGTGTAGCTGTGATGGTCTCTTCTCGGCGGAGTCCAGGAAGTGAACACGGTGTTGGAGTTATGTTTAACGTATGTTGTTCTAGGATCACTTCTTGATCATAGTTTCTCGACCGTGCTTCGCCTTCTCTCCTCGCTCTCATTTGCGTATGTTAGCCACCATATATGCTAGTCGCTTGCTGCAGCTCCACCTCATACCTTTACCTTCCCCATAAGCTTAAATAGTCTTGATCGTGAGGTTGTGAGATTGCTGAGTCCCCGTGACTCACAGATACTTCCAAAACCAGTTTGCAGGTGCCGATGTTACCGAGCAAGTGACGCAACCAAGCTCAAGGAGGAGCTCGATGAAGATCTTGTCCTTTGTCTTGTTTCGTTTTCAGTTGATCAGTAGTGGAGCCCAGTTGGGGTCGATCGGGGGACCTTTTCGCATTTGGGGTTGTTCTTTATTTTGGTTCCGTAGTCGGACCTTGATTGTATCTGGTTGATGTAATGCTTTATTCATGTAATTGTGTGAAGTGGCGATTGTAAGCCAACTATGTATCTTTTTCGCTTATGTATTACATGGGCTGTGTGAAGATTACCTCACTTGCGACATTGCTTTCAATGCGGTTATGCCTCTAAGTCGTGCTTCGACACGTAGGAGATATAGCCGCATCGAGGGCATTACATTTCCATATACTGGTTTACGCTTATTTACTTTCTCGTTGCTATTGTTACAGTCACTACCTAATACCAAAAATATTACTTTGCTTTCATTACTCTTTTGTTACCGTTACCACCAGTATCATATTACTTTGCTACTAAACACTTTGTTGCGGATACTAAGTTTCCAGGTGTGATTGAATTGACAACTCAGCTGCTAATACTTGAGAATATTCTTTAGCTCCCCTTATGTCGAATCAATAAATTTGGGTTGAATACTCTACCCTCGAAAGCTGTTGCAATCCCCTATACTTGTGGGTCATCAAGACTAATTTCTGGTGCCATTGCCGGGGAGCATAGCTCTATTCTTTGAGTCACTTGGGATTTATATCTGCTGGACACTATGAAGAACTTGAAAGACGCTAAGACAACAATTTATCCCTCAACTACGAGGGGAGGTAAGGAACTGCCATCTAGCTCTGCACTTGATTCACCTTCTGTTATGAGTAAGCTTGCGACACCTAAACCTACTTCTGCTATTCGTTCTGATATGTCGCATGTTATTGATGATGCCACTTCTGCTATGCATGATACTTATGATGAAACTACTTCTATGCTTGATACTACTGTGCCACTTGGTGATTTTCTTGAGGAACGACTTGCTAGGGCTAGAGAGATTGAAAATATTGAATCTGATTATGATGATGAAAGTGATGATGAAGAATCACTTGTTATTCCTGAGGGTTATTTATTTGATCAAGAAGCTTCTTTAGCTATTTTAGCTTGCCAAGATAGATATGAACTCAAAAGGTTATTAGCTAAATGGAATAAGCAATCTCTAAATGCTAGGATGAGACCTGACCCTGCTTTTGCTACTTCACCTATCTGTGTTATTGATAAGGATTATGAATTCTCTCTTGATCCTGATATAATTACTTTGGTTGAATTTGATCCTTTTCATGGCTATGAATCTGAAACTGTTGTGGCACATCTTACTAAATTAAATGATATAGCCACCCTGTTCACTAATGATGAGAGATCTCGCTACTTTTATATCCTTAAAATATTTCCGTTCTCATTAAAGGGTGATGCTAAGATATGGTTTAATTCTCTTGATCCTGGTTGTGTGCGTAGTCCCCAGGATATGATTTACTACTTCTCTACTAAATATTTCCCTGCTCATAAGAAACAAGCTGCTTTAAAGGAAATATACAACTTTGTGCAAATTAAAGAAGAGAGTCTCCCACAAGCTTGGGGGAGGCTTCTCAAGTTACTTAATGCTTTGCCTGATCATCCTCTTAAGAAAAATGAAATACTTGATATCTTTTACAATGGACTAACCGATGCTTCCAGAGATTACCTGGATAGTTATGCTGGTTCTCTTTTCAGGGAAAGAACGCCAGATGAAGCTGAAATCTTATTGAATAATATGTTGACAAATGAAAATAATTGGGCACCTCCTGAGCCAGCTCCTACTCCAATTAATGATCCTATTCCTAAACCAACTCCAAAGAAGAGAGGTGTTCTATTTCTCAGTCCCGAAGATATGCAAGAGGCAAAGAAATCTATGAAAGAAAAAGGTATTAAAACTGAAGATGTTAAGAATTTACCTCCTATTGAAGAAATACATGGTCTTAATTTACTGCCTGCCGATGAAACATATGATCTTGATCCTTTACTTATTGAAGAACCTCCAGACCTCGATAACCCGACACAGGTAGTAAAGGTAAATTCTCTCTATAGATATGATAAAGCTGAAATCCCTCCTGCTAAAATTGCTAGTCAATGCTTGGATGAGTTTGATAATTCTATGTTTAAGCAAGAAGACTTCAATGCTTATTTTGGGAGACAATTAAAACAAGATGCTGAGATTATTAAATATTTGGGTGATTATATGGCTAATATTAGAGGTGAACTTAAACTTGTTAGCAAACATGCTTCTATGGTTACCACTCAAGTAGAACAAGTACTTAAAGCTCAAAAAGAATTACTTAATGAGATGAATAGTAAGAAAAATAATTATGTTGTTAAAGTGGCTACTAGAACTGGTAGAATGACTCAGGAACCTTTGTATCCTGAAGGCCACCCTAAGAGAATTGAGCAAGATTCTCAGAGAAATAATATTGATGCACCTAGTTCTTCTAAAAGGAAGAAAAAGAAAAATGATAGAACTGTGCAAACTTCTAGTGAACCTATTGCTGAACCACCTGATAATCCAAATGATATCTCTATGTCTGATGCTGAAACACAATTTGGCAATGAACATGAACCTAATGAAAATGTTAATGATGATGTTCATAATGATGCTCAACCTAGTAATGATAATGATGTAGAAACTGAACCTGCTGTTGATCTTGATAACCCACAATCAAAGAATCAACGTTATGATAAGAAAGACTTTGTTGCTAGGAAACATGGTAAAGAAAGAGAGCCTTGGGTTCAGAAACCCATGCCTTTTCCTCCCAAACCATCCAAGAAAAAGGATGATGAGGATTTTGAGCGCTTTGCTGAAATGATTAGACCTATCTTTTTGCGTATGCGATTAACTGATATGCTCAAAATGAATCCTTATGCTAAGTACATGAAAGATATTGTTACAAATAAAAGAAAGATACCAGAAGCTGAAATTTCCACCATGCTTGCAAATTATACTTTTAAGGGTGGAATACCAAAGAAACTTGGAGATCCAGGAGTACCCACTATACCATGCTCCATTAAAAGAAACTATGTTAAAACTGCTTTATGTGATCTTGGAGCCGATGTTAGTGTTATGCCTCTCTCTTTATATCGTGGACTTGACTTGAATAAGTTGACACCTACTGAAATATCTTTGCAAATGGCTGATAAATCAACTGCTATACCTGTCGGTATTTGTGAGGATGTGCCTGTTGTGGTTGCAAACGTTACTATTTTAACGGACTTTGTTATTCTTGATATTCCCGAGGACGATAGTATGTCTATTATTCTTGGAAGACCTTTTTTGAATACTGCAGGGGCTATTATTGATTGCAACAAAGGCACTGTCACTTTTCATGTTAATGGTAATGAGCATACGGTACACTTTCCGAGGAAACAACCTCAAGTTCATAGTATCAATTCTATCGGAAAAATTCCATCGATTATATTTGGAGGTTTTGAATTTCCTCTTCCTACTGTCAAGAAGAAATATGATATACTTATTATTGGGGACATGCATATCCCTGTTGAGGTAACCTAGTGTTATTCGAAATTTCTTCGGTTTCATGTTAGTCGGAATGAGTTTGTTAACAAGACTTGATCAACCTTGTTAGTGGATTCCTTTTGATCAGCATGAGATGGATGAAACTAGAAGCACAACCTTCTGTACCCTCTCTATACTTTCTGTTATTTAGTTGAAATAAAGTAAAAATAAATAATTTTTCTATCTGTTATCTGATTATCCGTGCAATATAAAAATACCTCGAAAATAAAAGTTCTCCAAATGCCCTGAAAATTAAATGTGATTTTTCTAGAATATTTGAGGATTTATGGAACAAAGAACACACCAGGGGGGGCAACCACCTTGCCACAAGGGTGGAGGGCGCGCCCACCTGCCTCATGGGCCCACGGTGGCCCTCCTCCACTTATTCCTGCACCCATCCTCTTCTTCTTCCTCCCACAAACACGAAAAATCAACTCAAGCACGAGCTCTAGCCCTCTTTGCTGCCATTTTCGATCTCCTTTCTCAAAGCACCTCTCACAAAACTGTTTGGGGAGATTGTTCCTTGGTATGTGACTCCTCCATTGGTCCAATTAGTTTTTGTTCTAGTGCTTTATTCATTGCAAATTTTTGCTGCTTAGGTGACCCTGTTCTTGAGCTTGCATGTCAAATTTATATGGTCAAAAGTAGTTTTGATGCATGATATAGGCCCTAGGCACTTGTAGGAGTGGTTGCTATCAATATTATTGAGTTTGGTTTACTTTTATTTTGAAGTTACTAAAAATTTCAGAATTTTTCAGAAAATGATGAGGAGATTATTGAGGGGCTCATCGAGCCAAAGCTCGAAGGAAAAGGCACCAAAGCCTAAGCTTGGGGGAGTACGTATTTCTCACCGACATTACATTTATGTTCACACACACTCATTGCTAGATGTCGGTGCTCATACTTTTTCATTGTATCATCCATGCTAGTTTATTTCCTTTTATGCTTTCTTCTTGTGTGTTTAATAAACCTTAAGAAAAAACCAAAAAAATAGTTGTAGCTTTTAATTAATTTACTTTCCATGCTTGTAGTAGTAATTAAAAAGAAAACCCAAAAATATTTCCTGTTCTTCTTTTGGTTGTTGGGAGCTTTCCCGTGTAAATAGTTTTATTTCTTTTCTTTTCTTTGGGGGCCAGTAGGAGAAGACCATGATTAAATTGTTGAAGTGGCTCTTATATGCTTTATTGTTGATTTAACCAGGAGCCCATATTGCTTTGTCTTCTCCTTTTTATTGAATGCTCGCAGATTCTAGCTTAGTCCAATGCACGTGCACTCTTATTATTATTCACATCGTTCGGTCGTGCAAGTGAAAGGCAATTATGATGATATATGATGGACTGACTGAGATGAGAAAAGCTGGTACGAACTCGACCTCTTTTGTTTTTGTAAATATGATGAGTTCATCGTTCTTGATTCAGCTTGTTATGAATAAACATGTTTGCAATGACAATTAGAGATCATAGTTGCTTGTGCCATGCTTGATTAGCTATGAGTTATAATGGTTTACCCTGCATGCCAACATGCTATTAAAATGGTTATGATGTGGTATGATAGGGTGGTATCCTCCTCTGAATGATTTAAGTGACTTGACTTGGCACATGTTCACGCATGTAGTTGAAACAAATCAACATAGCCTTCATGATATTTATGTTCATGGTGGATTATATCCTACTCATGCTTGCATCCAATGTTTATTAATTTTAATGCATGTACATGGCTATTGTCGCTCTCTAGTTGGTCGCTTCCTAGTCTTTTGCTAGCTTTCACCTGTACTAAGCGGGAATACTGGTTGTGCATCCAATCCCTTAAACCCCAAAGTTATTCCAGATGAGTCCACTATACCTTCCTATATGCGGTATCTACCTGCCGTTCCGAGTAAATTTGTATGTGCCAAACTCTAAACCTTCAAATAATCATCCTGTTTTGTATGCTCGAATAGCTCATGTATCAACTAGGGCTGTCTGTATCTTCCATGCTAGGCGGGTTATTCTCAAGAGGAGTGGATTCCGCTCCTCACTCATAAGAAAATGGCTGGTCACCGGGATGCACAGTCCCATTCTTTATGCAAACTAAATCAAAAATAATTGCAAAACAAAACTCCCCCTGGGACCTGATGTATGTTGGAGGCACTCGTTGTTTCGAGCAAGCCATGGATTGATGTTTGTTGGTGGAGGGGGAGTATAAACTTTACCATTCTGTTTGGGAACCGCCTATAATGTGTGTAGCATGGAATATATCGCCATCTCTTGGTTGTTATGTTAACAATGAAAGTATACCGCTCAAAATATTATTCACCTCTATTTCAAAACCGAGCTCTGGCACCTCTACAAATCCATGCTTCCCTCTGCGAAGGGCCTATCCATTTACTTTTATGTTGAGTCATCCCCCTCTTATTAAAAGCACTAGCTGGAGAGCACAGCTGTCGTTTGCATTTATCACTGTTAATTTATATTGGTGTGACTATGATTGGATCTCATTTACCATGAATTACAATGTCTAGTCAGTCCTTGATCTTTAAAGGTGCTCTGCATTTATGTTTTGTGGTCTCAGGAAGGGCTAGCGAGATACCATCTTGTTATATCATATTATGATTGTTTTGAGAAAGTGTTGTCATCCGAGATTTATTATTATGGCTTGCTAGTTGATTATGCTATTGATATGGGTAATCATGAGACCTGAGAATTATTGCAAATATGGTTAGTTATAATATTTGCTGAAAACTTGAATGCTAGCTTGACACATTTACAACAACAAGAGCAAACAGAGTTTGTAAAAGTTTTTCTTTATTTCTTTCAGTTTGTCAACTGAATTGCTTGAGGACAAGCAAGGGTTTAAGCTTGGGGGAGTTGATACGTCTCCGTCATATCTACTTTTCCAAACACTTTTGCCCTTGTTTTGGACTCTAACTTGTATGATTTGAATGGAACTAACCCGGACTGACGCTGTTTTCAGCAGAATTGCCATGATGTCATTTTATGTGCAGAAAACAAAAGTTCTCGGAATGACCTGAAACTCCACGGAATATCTTACAATAAATAAAAAAAATCCTCGCCAAAGATGAAGACCAGGGGGGCCACACCCTTGCCACGAGGGTGGGGGCGCCCCCCCCCCTAGGACGCGCCCCCTACCTCGTGGGCCCCCTGGAGACCTCCCGACTCCAACTCCAACTCTATATAACTGCTTTCGGGGAGAAAAAATAGGAGAGAAGAAAACATTGCGTTTTACGATATGGAGCCGCCGCCAAGCCCTAAACCCTCTCGGGGGGGCTGATCTGGAGTCCGTTCGGGGCTTCGGAGAGGGGGATTCGACGTCGTCGTCATCATCAACCATCCTCCATCACCAATTTCATGATGCTCACCGCCGTGCGTGAGTAATTCCATCGTAGGCTTGCTGGACGGTGATGGGTTGGATGAGATTTATCATGTAATCGAGTTAGTTTTGTTAGGGTTTGATCCCTAGTATCCACTATGTTCTGAGATTGATGTTGCTATGACTTTGCTATGCTTAATGCTTGTCACTAGGGACCGAGTGCCATGATTTCAGATCTGAACCTATTACGTTTTCATCAATATATGAGAGTTCTTGATCCTATCTTGCAAGTCTACAGTCACCTATTATGTGTTATGATCCGTTAACCCCGAAGTGACAATAATCGGGATACTTACCGGTGATGACCGTAGTTTGAGGAGTTCATGTATTCACTATATGCTAATGCTTTGTTCCAATTCTCTATTAAAAGGAGGCCTTAATATCCCTTAGTTTCCATTAGGACCCCGCTGCCACGGGAGGGTAGGACAAAAGATGCCATGCAAGTTCTTTTCCATAAGCATGTATGACTATATTCGGAATACATGCCTGCATTACATTGACGAATTGGACCTAGTTCTGTGTCACCCTATGTTATGACTGTTACATGATGAACCGCATCCGGCATAATTATCCGTCATTGATCCGATGCCTACGAGCTTTCCATATATTGGTTTACGCTTATTTACTTTCTCGTTGCTATTGTTACAATCACTACCTAATACCAAAAATATTACTTTGCTTTCATTACTCTTTTGTTACCGTTACCACCACTATCATATTACTTTGCTACTAAACACTCTGCTGCAGATACTAAGTTTCCAGGTGTGGTTGAATTGACAACTCAGCTACTAATACTTGAGAATATTCTTTGGCTCCCCTTGTGTCGAATCAATAAATTTGGGTTGAATACTCTACCCTCGAAAGCTGTTACGATCCCCTATACTTGTGGGTCATCAGTGGCAGCTCTGCGCGTTATTCCGGATTGGACGGACCCGTACCTGGCATACATGAACCGGGGCGAGTTGCCAAACGACAAAATCTTGGCCCGACAGCTAATACGACGATCCAAGTCAATGACCATTGTCAATGGGGAGCTACATCATTGTAGCGTCACAGGAGCATTTCAGCGTTGTATCTCCCCTCAAGAAGGTTGTGAGATCTTGCATGAGATCCAAGAGGGAGATTGTGGTCACCATGCCGGTTCAAAATCCCTGGTGGGTAAGGCTTTTCATCATAGCTTCTATTGGTTGACGGCTCACGCTGATGCTGAGGATTTGATAAAGAGGTGTGATGGTTGTCAAAAGTTTGCACGACGTGCTCATGTTCCAGCCCAAGAGTTAAGAATGATCCCAATAACTTGGCTGTTTGCAACTTGAGGGCTCGATATGGTTGGACCTTTTAAGAGGTCCAAGGATAAGAAGACTCACCTGTTGGTAGCAGTTGATAAGTTTACCAAGTGGGTAGAGGTAGAGCCAATCAGTAAGTGTGATGCAGCCACGGCGGTTCAATTCATCAAGAAGGTGATATTCCGGTTTGGTTTTCCACACAGCATTATCACTAATAATGGTACTAATCTGTCCAAGGGTGCTATGGAGGAATTTTGTCAATGAGAGCACATCCGGCTTGACGTGTCATCAGTGGCTCACCCCCAATCTAATGATCAGGCAGAAAGGGCCAATCAAGAAATTTTGAGAGGTATCATACCTCGGCTTATGGTTCCTTTAAAGTGGACGCCGGGTTGTTGGGTGGAGGAGTTACCTTCCGTGTTATGGAGCATCAACACCACACCAAACAGATCTACGGGTTACACACCTTTCTTCATGGTTTACGGAGCAGAAGCAGTTCTCCCTAGCGACATACGTCATGACCCACCCCGTGTGGCGGCTTATGTTGAAGCTGATAACGAGAAAGCACGTCAGGACTCACTGGACCTGTTAGATGAGGAGCGTGATCTTGCGGCAGCACGTTCGGCGATTTACCAACAAGATCTGTGACGTTATCACAGCCGCCGGGTTAAAACCAGGACTTTTCAAGAAGGCGATCTGGTGCTCCGGCTCATCCAGGATCATACTGATATGCACAAGTTATCCCCACCTTGGGAAGGGCCTTTTGTGGTTAGCAAAAATTTGCACAATGGATCATACTACCTTATCGATGTTCGAGAGCACAAAGACTCACGTAAATCAGAGGAGGAGACCCAGCGGCCGTGGAATATAGATCATCTTCAGCCTTACTATACTTGAGCCATAGGCTCTTTTTCATGTAAATAATTATGATAATGTATATATTATAGTCAATATAATAAACCGGAGCATCGGCTAAAGTGGGGTCTCTGTTTTGTTTTACATGATGTGTTTTCATGGGGCTTCTGTTTACACAGCGGAGTTCTGTTGATCCGGCTTGTAAAGCCACACATATAAAAGGAAGTCACTAGGGGGCTTGGTCATATCTGAACCTTAGCTACACCTCTTGATAGGCTTAAAGCCAAAGGGAAATCACTAGGGGGCTTGGTTGTATTTACACCATAGCTACACCTCTTGATAGGCTTAAAGCCAAAAGGAAATTTTGTGGGGCCAAAGAGAGTGTTGCACCAGCACAACTCAAACATAGGCACCCACCGAGCACAACTCAAATGTTGCTTAGGGGCTCCCTGCTTCTCAAAGAACAAGGAGTCTGCACCTTTGCAATAGGCTATCAAGCCAGGCTTGGAAGCCAGGTGTATTCACCTAAAGCCCCGGGTTATCCTGCCTCTTTAAGTAAGCCACTCCGTCCAGGTAAACCTGGTATGACCCGCCGAACGTTTGACAAGTCAATCTCATAGACCCTGAACTTGTCAAAGTTAAAATGATGATTGGTTAAAGATTAAGGTCCATCTTAAAAGGCTTTGAAAAATGGTTTAACTCAGTGGCCTGGCAGCCCATGAAAAGCCTCGATTTAGGGCCTGGAAGCCCATGAAAAGCCTTGCATATTCTTCTTGTGTTTTTTGCAAAGTTTTTCTTTTTTGATATTCATAAGTGTTTTCTGATAAACCGGCGTGGCTTACAATGCTAAATTGTTAGTACATGATCAGATATAATCCGGCGTTTATTGCTCCGGTCTGGTTTTGACTACAAGTCACCAGTAATATATGGTTAAACCAGTGTCTATCATAACCCGGTACGGTTATATCGTAAACTGGCAAACCTGGAAGGAGTCATCTATACTCCAGCTTGGTGTTATCACCTCTTTTTTACACAGCCATGGGTGAAAAGAATGAGGTAACAAGTATTTTTTCTATGTTATAAACAGCCTTGGTCCTACATCCAGGTTCTATATTCGGGCATCATGACCCGTCCAGCGGTAAACTGCCAGGACCATTTTCCAAACTCTTGTATGCAGGAACAAGTTAACATACAGCCACTGCGGATTATGCATATAATAATAATCCAAAAAGCATGGCGAGTTATCAGTATCCAGCAACATAAGTATGCTCGATGGCATAACAGAAAAAGTGTTTGAACTAGCCTATTACAAGGCGTTTTTTGCCCACACGGGATAATTGTTTCAGCAAGAAAGGGTAGGCTACGACGGGCTAAAGCGGCATCCGGTTTAGGATTCATCACCAGGACGACTTGAAGATTGTGTATCATCTAGAGTAGGTGCATCCTCCTCCTCTCTACCCAGTGGCTGGAAATCAATTGTTGTCCAATCGATTCCGGTTAAAGCTTGGAACACGGCTTCTTCACTTATAAGGGGGGGGGGAGGATCAATGTCAGGGGCATAAGTGTGCTTATGAATTGGTGGAACAAGATCCTCTACATCATGTATCAGCGTGGGACATCTTTTCTGATCAACATCATAAACCGGCTGATAATGATACAGATCCGTTTCATCTGCCAATTTGCTCGCTATGGGTCGCATTTCCCTTGTTAGTCTTTGGAGATCATCATTGTTGAATTCTAAACCGTCTTCCTTTACGTTGGGATAACCTTGGCCAATATCTGCCGGTTCAAGATCTGGAATCCATGCCTTGGCCCGGATTAGCGCAGTTAGTGCGCCTGACCTTGCAGCTGATTTTTTTCAGTTCATCCAACCGGGCAGGCAGCATTGATAGCTTTTCGATGGTTTCTTTTATCAACGTTGGAGGAGGCCTGTTGTAAGCAGCAGTGCAGATAGCCCGTTGGGATCCGGAATATAGCTGCTCTATCAACATATAGGCAGCCTTCAGCTTCATCCGCATATCAGAGCCCAGATGGGTAATGCGGGTCCCTGTGACATTGTAAGCATCAATAAACCGGCAGTTGATAAGGAAAAGGTGACTTGACAAATGTCATATGAGGACGCTTACCAAACACAGCAGAAGTCATACCGTTTATTTGCCGCTTTAAATCGGTGAGTTCCTCAACCACCGGTTTCAGGGCTACTTCTGTGTCTTCGGCCTTCTTTGCTAAAGCGGCCTTCTCTGTGTCCCAATCTGCACGCTCCTTTTTAAAAGTTTCCTTCAGCTTCTCCATGGCTGCTAAGGCATTAGTCAGTTCTTCCTTGGCTTTGGAAGCCTCCGCTTGCTGAGATTTAATGTTCTCCTGAAGGTCAGCGGTTTGGGCATCCTTCTTACTCAGCTCGGCCTACAAAGACAAGATATATCATCAATGGGCTATGTATATTTGAAGTACCAAGTGTATAACAAGTTATGCACTTTGCACCTGGGGGCTAATGCCTACTCGCTTCATTCTAGAAAATTATTTCAAGTCCCAAGCGTATAATTCAAGCATTATTCTTGGCACTTGGGGCTAATGTACATCAGCTCAAAAGTAACAGTAATTAAGGTCCCGGTTCACCTTGGAAAGGTAAACCGACCCTTGGGGACTACACAGGTGAAAGTTACAAGGATACAATGCTAGAGTACCGGTTCATTTTTAATGGATCAACCGACCTTTGGAGGATAAGTATGAATAAGTATGGTATTATGAAGTCCCAGTTTTTGATCGGCCCTTGGGAGCTACTGGAATTGGTACGTCAATTGGACTTAAGAGAGAAGAGGATTTTTACTTACTTCATTATGTTCCTTCATCAAATTCACTAAACTGGCTTCATAGTCACGGTTTGAGTACAGACGGTTCAGAAAACCAGAATGGAGCTCTTGGGCGTTAAGGTGGGCATAGCCTTATAAATCGGTGCTCCACTTGCCTTTCTCCATAGCAGCACGCTCTTCTTTGGCACTGTGTTTTGCCAATACAACAGGATGGCCAGGAGAGGTGTGGCCAACACCAGTAATGATAACCTCATCTTCCTTGTCCCCAGCAGCCTTTTCTGGAGTTGATGGAATGTCAGTAGCCTTCACTGGACTAGAAGGTCCGTCATCAGTCCGGACTGGACTTGCCCGTTTATCATCTTGCACAGCGGTATCAACTTATGTTTGTTCATTGATGTCTACTACACAAACTTCTTCTTGTAGACGTTGTTGGGCCTCCAAGTGCAGAGGTTTGTAGGACAGTAGCAAATTTCCCTCAAGTGGATGACCTAAGGTTTATCAATCCGTAGGAGGCGTAGGATGAAGATGGTCTCTCTCAAGCAACCCTGCAACCAAATAACAAAGAGTCTCTTGTGTCCCCAACACACCCAATACAATGGTAAATTGTATAGGTGCACTAGTTCGGCGAAGAGATGGTGATACAAGTGGTATATGGATAGTAGATATAGGTTTTTGTAATCTGAAAATATAAAAACAGCAAGGTAACTAATGATAAAAGTGAGTGTAAACGGTATTGCAATGCTAGGAAACAAGTCCTAGGGTTCATACTTTCACTAGTGCAAGTCCTCTCAGCAATAATAACATAATTGGATCACATAACTATCCCTCAACATGCAACAAAGAGTCACTCCAAAGTCACTAATAGCGGAGAACAAACGAAGAGATTATGGTAGGGTACGAAACCACCTCAAAGTTATTCTTTCCAATCAATCCGTTGGGCTATTCCTATAAGTGTCACAAACAGCCCTAGAGTTCGTACTAGAATAACACCTTAAGACACAAATCAACCAAAACCCTAATGTCACCTAGATACTCCAATGTCACCTCAAGTATCCGTGGGTATGATTATACAATATGCATCACACAATCTCAGATTCATCTATTCAACCAACACATAGAACCTCAAAGAGTGCCCCGAAGTTTCTACTGGAGAATCACGACGAAAACGTGTGCCAACCCCTATGCATAGGTTCATGGGCGGAACCCACAAGTTGATCACCAAAACATACATCAAGTGTTCTCAAATCTTTAAAGACTCAATCCGATAAGATTACTTCAAAGGGGAAACTCAATTCATTAAAAGAGAGAAGAGGGGGAGGAGAAACATCATAAGATCCAACTATAATAGCAAAGCTCACGATACATCAAGATCGTATCACCTCAAGAACACGAGAGAGAGAGAGAGAGATCAAACACATAGCTACTGGTACATACCCTCAGCCCCGAGGGAGAACTACTCCCTCCTCATCATGGAGAGCACCGGGATGATGAAGATGGCCACCGGAGAGGGATTGCCCCCTCCGGCAGGGTGCCTGAACGGGTCTAGATTGGCTTTCGGTGGCTACGGAGGCTTCTGGCGGAGGAACTCCCGATATATTGTGCTCCTGGATGTTTTTAGGCTGTATGGAGATATATAGGCGGAAGAAGTATGTCAGGGGGGCCACGAGGGGCCCACGAGGGTGGAGGGCACGCCCAGGGGGTGGGCGCGCCCCCCTGCCTCGTGGCCTCCTTGAAGGTCCCCTGACATGCACTCCAAGTCTTCTGGGCTTCTTTCCTTCCAAAAATGAGTTTCATGAAGTTTCAGGTCAATTGGACTCCGATTGATTTTCCTTTTCTTCGAAACCCTAAAACAAGGTAAAAACAGAAACTGGCACTGGGCTCTGGGTTAATAGGTTAGTCCCAAAAATGATATAAAAGTGTATGATAAAGCCCATAAACATTCAAAATAGTAGATAATATAGCATGGAGCAATCAAAAATTATAGATACGTTGGAGACGTATCAGCATCCCCAAGCTTAATTCCTGCTCGTCCTCGAGTAGGTAAATGATAAAAATAGAATTTTTGATGCGGAGTGCTACTTGGCAAAATTTCAGTGTAATTCTTCTTAATTGTGGCATGAATATTAAGATCCGAAAGATTCAAGACAAAAGTTCATATTGACATAAAAATAATAATACTTCAAGCATACTAACTAAGCAATCATGTCTTCTCAAAATAACATGGCCAAAGAAAGTTCATCCCTACAAAATCATATAGTTTATTCAAGCTCCATTTTCGTCACACAAGAATGCTCTCATCATGCACAACCCCGATGACAAGCCAAGCAATTGTTTCATACTTTAGTAATCTCAAACCTATAAACGTTCACGCAATATATGAGCGCGAGCCATGGACATAGCACTATGGGTGGAATAGAATATAATGAGGGGGGTTATGTGGAGAAGACAAAAAAGGAGAAAGTCTCACATCAACGAGGCTAATCAATGGGCTATGGAGATGCCCATCGATTGATGTTAATGCAAGGAGTAGGGATTGCCATGCAACAGATGCACTAGAGCTATAAATGTATGAAAGCTCAACAAAAGAAACTAGTGGCTGTGCATCCAACTTGCTTGCTCACGAAGACCTAGGGCACTTGAGGAGGCCCATTGTTGGAATATACAAGCCAAGTTCTATAATGAAAAATTCCCACTAGTATATGAAAGTGACAAAACAAGAGACTCTCTACTATGAAGATCATGGTGCTACTTTGAAGCACAAGTGTGGTAAAAGGATAGTAGTATTGTCCCTTCTCTCTTTTTCTCTCTTTTTCATTTTTTCTTTTTTTGGGCCTTCTCTTTTTTTATGGCCTTTCTCTTTTTTGGGGGGGCCTTCTCTTTTTTTATGGCCTTTCTATTTTTTTATTCCTCACTTGGGACAATGCTCTAGAAAATGATGATCATCACACTTCTATTTATTTACAACTCAATGATTACAACTCGATACTAGAACAAAGTATGACTCTATATGAATGCCTTCGGTGGTGTACTGGGATATGCAATGAACCAAGAGTGACATGTACGAAAGAATTATGAACGGTGGCTTTGCCACAAATACTATGTCAACTACATGATCATGCTAAGCAATATGACAATGATGATGCGTGTCATAATAAACGGAATGGTGGAAAGTTGCATGGCAATATATCTCGGAATGGCTATGGAAATGCCATAATAGATAGGTATGGTGGCTGTTTTGAGGAAGATATAAGGAGGTTTATGTGTGATAGAGCGTATCATATCACGGGGTTTGGATGCACCGGCGAAGTTTGCACCAACTCTCAATGTTAGAAAGGGCAATGCACGGTACCGAAGAGGCTAGCAAGGATGGAAGGGTGAGAGTGTGTATAATCCATGGACTCAACATTAGTCATAAAGAACTCACATACTTATTGCAAAAATCTACAAGTCATCAAAAACCTCGGTACTACGTGCATGCTCCTAGGGGGATAGATTGGTAGGAAAAGACCATCGCTCGTCCCCGACCGCCACACATAAGGAGGACAATCAAATAACACCTCATGTTTCAAATTTGTTACATAACGTTTACCATACATGCATGCTACGGGACTTGCAAACTTCAACACAAGAATTTCTCAATTTCACAACTAATCAACTAGCACGGCTTTGATATTATTACCTCCATATCTCAAAACAATCATCAAGCATCAAACTTTTCTTAGTATTCAACACACTCATAAGAAAGTTTTATTGTTAATCTTGCATACCAAGCATATTAGGATTTTAAGAAAATTACCATGCTATTAAGACTCCAAAATAATCTAAGTGAAGCATGAGATTTCATCTATTTCTTCAAAATAAAACTACCACCATGCTCTAAAAGATATAAGTGAAGCACTAGAGCAAATGACAAACTACTCCGAAAGATATAAGTGAAAATCAATGAGTAGTTGAATAATTATGCAACTATGTGAAGACTCTCTAACATTTAGGAATTTCAGATCTTGGTATTCTATTCAAACAGCAAGCAAAGCAAAATAAGATGACATTCTAAGAATGGCAAACATCATGTGAAGAAGCAAAAACTTAGGATCAACCGAAACTAACCGATAATTGTTGAAGAAGAAAGGTGGGATGCCAACCGGGGTATCCCCAAGCTTAGATGCTGGAGACTTCTTGAAATATTATCTAGGGGTGCCTTGGGCATCCCCAAGCTTGAGCTTTTGTTTCTCCTTAATTCCTCTCATATCAAGGTCTCCCTAAATCTCAAAAGCTTCATCCACACAAAACTCAACAAGGACTCGTGAGATAAGTTAGTATAAACCATTGCCAAAACCTTATCATACTCTACTGTAGAAAATCACTAAAATTATTATTCAACATTGGATACTAAATGCCTCTGCATATTTAATAGTCATATCCTCAAATAGAATCATTAAAGAAGCAAACATATGCAAACAATGCAAACATAACAGCAATCTGCCTAAACAGGATAGTCTGTAAATAATGCTGCAACATCCATACTTACCTAGCTCCAAAAATTATAAAAGAAAATTCCGACTGTATTAAATTTATCAGAGCTTAATATGCAAAAGGTTTCAACATTTTATCACATTCTGACTTTTCTAGGGAATTATTGCAACAGCGGTAAACTTTCTGTTTCCAAACAGCAACATGTGGACTTCTAAAATAGGCATAGTAAAGGCTATCAATGCCACTTTTATTGAAATAAAAGATGCAAAATATTGTTATAAATAACAGCATGCAAATCCTAACAAAATAAATTGACGCTCCAAGCAAAACACATATCATGTGGTGAATAAAAACATAGCTCCAAGTAAAGTTACCAATGAACGAAGATGAAAGAGGGGATGCCTTCCGGGGCATCCCCAAGCTTAGGATCTTGGTTGTCCTTGGATTTTTACCTTGGGAATCCTCAATCTTAGGTTCTCGCCACTCCTTATTCCGTGGTCCATCGAATCCTTACCCAAAACTTGAAAACTTCACAACACAAAACTTAACAGAAAACTCATAAGCTTCGTTAGTATAAGAAAATAAATCACGACTTCAAGGTACTGTAATGAACTCATTGTTTATTTATATTGGTGTTAAACCTACTGTATTCCAACTTCTCTATGTTTTATAAACCTTTTACTAGCCATAGATTCATCAAAATAAGTAAACAACACATGAAAAACAGAATCTGTCAAAAATAGAACAGTCTGTAGTAATCTGGATCAAACGTATACTTCTGGAACTCATAAAATTATCAAATAAATTTCTAGACCTGAGGAATTTATCTATTAATCATCTGCAAAAATAATTAACTAAATATCACTCTCCACATAAAAATGGCAGCAATTCTCGTGAGCGCTAAAGTTTCTGTTTTTTACAGCATGATCAACAAGACTTTCCCCAAGTCTTCCCAAAGGTTCTACTTGGCACAAACACTAATTAAAAGCATAAAACCACATCTAAACAGAGGATAGATGAATTATTTATTACTAAACAGGAACAAAAAGGAAGGAACAAAAATAAAGTTGGGTTACCTCCCAACAAGCGCTGTCGTTTAATGCCCCTAGCTAGGCATGATGATTTCAATGATGCTCACATAAAGGATAAGAATTGAAACATAAAGAGAGCATCATGAAGAATATGACTAGAAACTTTAATTCTAACCCACTTCCTATGCGTAGGGAGTTTGTGAGGAAACAACTTGTGGGAACAAGAATCAACTTGCATAGGAAAGCAAAACAAGCAAAACTTCCAGATTTTGAGCACATAGAGAGGAAACTTGATATTATTGCAATTCCTACAAGCATATGTTCCTCCCTCATAATAATTTTAAGTAGCATCATGAATTAATTCAACAATATAACTATCACACAAAGCATTTTTTTTCATGATCTACAAGCATAGAATTTGTATTACTCTCCACATAAGCAAATTTCTTCTCATGAATAATAGTGGGAGTATCATAAGAAACTCGAATACTATAAATTGTTTCTACATTAAAAGAGTAATGTTCAGAAAATGGGTAACCATAATCATGACAAGTTTTATAAATATAATCACTACTTTTTATAGCATAATTATCATCACAATAATCATCATAGGTAGGAGGCATGCTATCATCATTATAAATTTGCATATCAAAACTTGGGAGACTAAAAATATCATCTTCATTAAACGTAGCATCCCCAAGCTTGGGACAAACATTAATTGCAGCAAATATATTCTCAAAAACATCATCTTCATCAAACATAGCATCCCCAAGCTTGGGCCTTTTCATATCATAAGCATAATCACTCTCATTATTAATAGTGTGGATAGCACCCATGGTATAGCAATTATTATATTCTTCCAAGCAAGTGCCAAAAAGATTTTCAAGATCATAAGAAGTATCATTACCTTCCATAATTATATTTTCATGAGGCACAATAGTAATAGGGGCAGCATTATTTGGGAGATACATCTTTTTACCTCTCTTCCTTTTTATTTTCTTCTTCTTCACCACATCATGTGTGGGTTCAATCCTCTTTTTAGAGCTCCTTATTAATGAGATTGGTTGAATTGGAGGCTCCTCCTCGTTACCTGATTCATCATAAGAAATAATAGGAGGATATTGGGAAGTCTCTTCCCTTTCATTAGTATTCTCTTCATCTTCTATTTGTTTTCTTTTCTTTATGTAGTTGGCAATATAAGGATTTTCAATGCAATTCACCGCACAATATATATATATATATATATATATATATATATATATATATATATATTTCTCTAGATCAAAATGAAGAACTTTATCAAGGGCAAATTTTGGAATATCCTTAGTTATATGTTTAATTTCTTCCTAACCCAAGAGCAAACTAAGTTCATTATGATGTGCGAGGGAAATCAAGTCATCACAATTTTTGGACACGATACGATCATGAAACAATTTGCGTTGGGTACTAAAATGATCACGTTCATTGCAAAGTTCACTATAGGGCTAAGAAAAATTAAATTTTCAGCACATTCATCTAGCTCTTCTTCCAGCAATTTAGTTTCTAAGTACTTATGCCTCTTGCAATATCTATCTTCCCTATTTGGTGTGTACTTACAAACCCAATGCACTCCACAAAAATTGACATGTTTATAGGAGACATTTTCATCATAACTAGTGCAATCATCATTAGTATCATGGATATTCAAAGAATTAGTACTAACAACATTGCAATCATGCTCATCATTCAAAGATTTAGTGCCAAACATTTTAATGCATTCTTCTTCTAACACCTTGGCATAATTTTCCTTTTCATCATACTCATGAAAGATATTAAAAAGATGAAGAGTATGAGACAAACTCAATTCCATTTTTTATAGTTTTCTTTTATAGACTAAACTAGTGATAAAACAAGAAACTAAAAGACTCGATTGCAAGATCTAAAGATATACCTTCAAGCACTCATCTCCCCGGCAACGGCGCCAGAAAAGAGCTTGATGTCTACTACAAAACCTTCTTCTTGTAGACGTTGTTGGGCCTCCAAGTGCAGAGGTTTGTAGGACAGTAGCAAATTTCCCTCAAGTGGATGACCTAAGGTTTATCAATCCGTAGGAGGCGTAGGATGAAGATGGTCTCTCTCAAGCAACCCTGCAACCAAATAACAAAGAGTCTCTTGTGTCCCCAACACAACCAATACAATGGTAAATTGTATAGGTGCACTAGTTCGGCGAAGAGATGGTGAGACAAGTGGTATATGGATAGTAGATATAGGTTTTTGTAATCTGAAAATATAAAAACAGCAAGGTAACTAATGATAAAAGTGAGCGTAAACGGTATTGCAATGCTAGGAAACAAGGCCTAGGGTTCATACTTTCACTAGTGCAAGTCCTCTCAACAATAATAACATAATTGGATCACATAACTATCCCTCAACATGCAACAAAGAGTCACTCCAAAGTCACTAATAGCGGAGAACAAACGAAGAGATTATGGTAGGGTACGAAACCACCTCAAAGTTATTCTTTCCAATCAATCCGTTGGGCTATTCCTATAAGTGTCACAAACAGCCCTAGAGTTCGTACTAGAATAACACCTTAAGACACAAATCAACCAAAACCCTAATGTCACCTAGATACTCCAATGTCACCTTAAGTATCCGTGGGTATGATTATACGATATGCATCACACAATCTCAGATTCATCTATTCAACCAACACATAGAACCTCAAAGAGTGCCCCGAAGTTTCTACCGGAGAATCACGATGAAAACGTGTGCCAACCCCTATGCATAGGTTCATGGGCGGAACCCGCAAGTTGATCACCAAAACATACATCAAGTGTTCTCAAATCTTTAAAGACACAATCCGATAAGATTACTTCAAAGGGGAAACTCAATTCATTACAAGAGAGAAGAGGGGGAGGAGAAACATCATAAGATCCAACTATAATAGCAAAGCTAACGATACATCAAGATCGTATCACCTCAAGAACACGAGAGAGAGAGAGAGAGAGAGAGAGAGAGAGAGAGAGATCAAACACATAGCTACTGGTACATACCCTCAGCCCCGAGGGAGAACTACTCCCTCCTCGTCATGGAGAGCACCGGGATGATGAAGATGGCCACCGGAGAGGGATTGCCCCCTCCGGCAGGGTGCCAGAACGGGTCTAGATTGGCTTTCGGTGGCTACAGAGGCTTCTGGTGGCGGAACTCCCGATCTATTGTGCTCCCGGATGTTTTTAGGGTATATGGAGATATATAGGCAGAAGAAGTGCGTCAGGGGGGCCACGAGGGTGGAGGGCGCACCAAGGGGGAGTGGGCGCGCCCCCCTGCCTCATGGCCTCCTCGAAGGTCCCCTAACATGCACTCCAAGTCTTCTGGGCTTCATTCCTTCCAAAAATGAGTTTCGTGAAGTTTCAGGTCAATTGGACTCCATTTGATTTTCCTTTTCTTCGAAACCCTAAAACAAGGTAAAAATAGAAACTAGCACTCGGCTCTGGGTTAATAGGTTAGTCCCAAAAATGATATAAAAGTGTATAATAAAGCCCGTAAACATCCAAAACAGTAGATAATATAGCATGGAGCAATAAAAATTATAGATATGTTGGAGACGTATCATTCATCAACATTATGATCTTAAGGGGGCGGTTCATCAAATGTGGCCTCAGTGTTTGGACCTTCTGGTTCCGTGGTCAGCTCCGCTTCAACCACCACATGGTCTTCAGACGGGTTATTCACCCGAGCCTTCTTACTAGGTCTGGTTTTGGCTCTAAAAAGAACAGATGCAAAGGTTAGCATAGCATATAAAGTGTGAAACATCAAAAGATTGAGTTGAAATACTTACCCAGCAACGGTCTTAAGAGGAGGGAGTTGTGTGGCCGTTGATTCGCCGGATGATGAAGGAGGTGTCACCTGATAATTCGAATCGGACGGATTAAGAAGTTGTCGGAAATAACCGGCCTTGGGATAAGAAGTGTCAGAAGTGGGTGAGACCTCAGGTCGGCGTTTTCGAACCGGGGTGTTCGGTAAACCGGACGAAGTGACCGTTTGGCCGCTGTGCCGGGTTGTGTGGCGAGCCTCGTGCTGCTGCTTCTTCAAAAGAAATTTTGGATCCAAGTGAGCAAGAGGGTGAGAAAATCTTACTTTCCGGACTACTTGACGGATTTTTTGTGTTGGCAGAAGGTCTGAACCGGAGGAAAGGATAATTACCTTTGCATCGTCAGCTTGGCTGCCCTCAGCGTCCTCCTGATAAATATCATTGTCAATGAGGTGCATGAAAAGTGAACCAAGTGAATCAAGTTCTACCTCGGCTTCCGGTTCATCAAGGTCGTCATCAAGCTCTAAACCGATGGGTTCAGTTGCCTTTCTCTTTGTGGTTTTCTTGACAGCTTTTGTTTTAGGTCGACAAGGCTTCACCGCTTTCTCCTGAGGTTTCTTTTTCCAGAACGGATCATCACCCTGTTTAAAAATGGGCAAAGGGTATTCAAGGTTGCATAGTTCAAAAATAGCAGGTGTAAAGTGGAAGCAAAAACAATACTTACAGCGGGCGGTTTGTTCTATGTATAGAAGGTACTTAACCCGGTCTTGCTACAGATAGCTTCTGGTTCATTCGGCATTTTCTTGACAGATTCGGTAACTTCCTCATCTGTTAGCTGAATGTCAATATGACGTTGGGAGTCTTTTACATCACCAGTGTACTCGCACATTAAACCGGAGCGGCGACTTAATGGCAAGATACTTCAGGATATCCAGCAACGGACGAAGTCCACACCTGTTAAACCGTTGGCCATGAAAGCTCTAAGCTTGGCGAGTTGTGGTGCGTACGAGGCCCGTTCCTTGGCACTGAGTCGTTGTGGAAGAGGATGAGTATTGGCGAGTCAGTGAGCACGGTAACCCGGCAGAGGGTTCTCCTCTTCAGGAGAGGTGTCCTTGCAATAGAACCAAGTTTGATTCCATTCCTTTGGGTGACTGTGAAGCTTGGCGTGAGGAAAACTAACGTCCTTCCTTTTCTGAATGGAGACGCCACCAAGTTCAGTATTGGGCCCGTCTACGAATTTAGTGCGACGGTTTAAGTGGAAGAAATCCCGGAACAGCTCGACAGTTGGTTCTTCTTGTAGATACGCTTCACAAAAAACCTGAAAGTTGCAGATATTGGATACAAAGTTGGGTCCAATATCTTGAGGGTGGATCTGAAAGCTGGCAAGTACATCTCGGAAAAACTTGGATCCAGGCGGTTTAAAACCACGGCCTATATGATCAGCAAACACCACTACTTCACCCTCTCTAGGGGTAGGAGGATTTTCCGGCCCATGAACTCGTCACCAGATTTCATTTTTCTTCGGTAAGGTACAAATTTGGACCATTCCGTTCAGTTGCTCCTCAGTAACCCGGGAAGGGACCCAGTTACAGGAATAGAACTGTTTGGCCATTGCAAGTGAAGAGCTGGAAAAGAAATAATGCTGGTTTATGATTCATTAATGATAAAGCATACCGTACAACAGGTTGAGGAAAAAGGAATTCAAGCATATAAAATTGATAAACCGGAGGAAGTTATAAACCACCTATGACAGAGTGTTTATAAGTGGTAAAGCGATGAACGGTTTACAAGGGGACTAATGGCATATGATAGATTATTTTCTACAGAGATAAACCGCCTGTGCAGGTAAAGAAGATACAGATCTGAAGAAGCAAAAATGGCTAAGTGAAGAAAAACAGGTTTCACGGAATCATGTTCGCGTTTCGGATCTACTACAAGTCAGGAAAAGAAAAATATTTAGACCTAAAAAAGGTTGGTCCTGGAGCAGTTCATTAAGGTACAGATCAAAGTTTTTTTGCGTACAAAGGCTTGATTTAAACAACCAAGAAGGGGAGCACTAGAGCTATAGCACGGAGCGTATCAAGCCTAAGGTCTACTGTCTAGGGACTGGCGAAGAACAAGAAAGGAACGCCATGAACCTGTGGGAACCCTAAAAATGGATCTAGAGAGGAAGGAGGGAAGGACTTACTGCGGCCGCGGAAGCAGCGGAGGTGCGCTGCGGTGTTGTGGTACGAACGGGTTGATGCAGCGGCCGACGGTGAGGCAGAGGCGAGGCTTGACGATGGCGGCGGCGCTCGAGTGCGGAGACGTCGCGAGGAAGAAGAAGGTATGAAGAGGCAATGGAAAGAAAAGAATGGGACCCTCCGCCTCTATTTATAAGGGTAAAGAGATAACCGACAGGCGCGGGAATCGAGGAGCCCCAAAAATGGATAGATAACGAGATTGTTGCCTCGATTGTCGGATCCTCATTAATAAAAGGGGTATCTTCGGCTTTAAATAAACAGGTGATGTCACGACGGTTTACTACAAATCCGAAGGATGGCGTCAGGGCGGTTTACAAGATCAATGCAAAGGTGCAAGGGCGGGAATTTTTCTAAGTATTGAAGATTGACATGAACAAGTTCAAATCAATCTGGGGCCTAATGTTGGGGATATTACTACTAGACGTAAACCGGCCTGGAGTGGCCGGGTTCACTCTATGAGGATTAGAAGCCCAGGAAGACAAAGGATGGTGGCGCTTTATGAAGGCCCGAGGCCCAAAGGCGGGTTAAGGCCTGTAGATATAAACCGACATTATCATGTAACTTGTATTGTAAGATAGGAGGAATAGACACCGAGTTGGACACGTTGATGATCCGGCCTCGGGACTCTGTAAACTGACGGGCGTCAAGCTATGTATATAAAGGGGCGACCCGGCGGCGGTTTAGGGACAACGGATAACAACTCGAGAGCCAAGCAAAGCAGATTCACTCCCTGGTCATCGAAACCCTAGCAATTCCATCACAACTGGAGTAGGCTTTTACCTTGACCGTAAGGGGCCGAACCAGTATAAAACTCTCGCTTCCCTTGTCCGCTTTAACCCCTTTAAGCTAACCCGTAGAGATGGCACGACTAAGTCCTTTCACAAGGACATCTGACGTGACAAAACCACGACAATAATCCACCTCGATTATATTGTAGCGGTGCTTAGGCGAAGCCCTGCGTCGGTAGCATCATCATCATCGTCATCACGCTGTCGTGCTGACGAAACTCTCCCGTGAAACTCTGCTGGATCGGAGTTCGTGGGACATCATTGAGCTGAATGTGTGCTGAACTCAGAGGTGTCGTACGTTCGGTACTTGGATCGGTCGGATCGTGAAGACGTACGACTACATCAACCACGTTGTGCTAACGCTTCCGCTTTCGGTCTATGAGGGTACGTGGACACACTCTCCCCTCTCGTTGCTATGCATCAACATGATCCTATGTGTGCGTAGGATTTTTTAAAAATTACTACGTTCCCCAACATGTAGACCATCTCGGATAGATGCCATCAGCTAGGTAGTACCCCTTGTTGTAGTGCTGCCCGTTGACCTCGAAGTTCACCGGAGGAGAATGACCTTCAACAAGCTCCAAGACAAGTGAACATTGCAGCACGTTGATGTCATTGTGAGTTCCTGGCATACCAAAGAAGGAATGCCAAATCCAGAGGTCCTGTGTGGCCACCGCCTCAAGTACCACACTGCAACCGCCTTTGGCGCCTTTGTACATCCCCTGCCAAGCAAATTGGCAGTTCTTCCATTTCCAATGCATGCAGTCGATGCTTCCAAGCATCCCAGGAAATCCGCTTGGTGCATTCTGTGCTAGGATCCGAGCAGTGTCTTCCGCATTGGGTGTTCGCAAGTATTGCGGTCCAAACACTGCTACCACTGCCCTGCAGAACTTATAGAAACACTCAATGGTCGTGGACTCATCCATGCGCCCATAGTCATCGAGTGAATCACCGGGAACTCCTTATGCAAGCATCCTCATCGCTGTCGTGCACCTCCGGATTGAGGTGAATCCAAGTTTCCTGGTGCAATCCTGCTTGCACTTGAAGTAGCCGTCGAACTCCCGGATGGAATTCACAATCTTGAGAAAAAGCTTTCGGCTCATCCGATAACGGCGTCGAAATACTTTGTCGCCGTGCAGTGGAGCGTCAGCAAAGTAGTCGGAGTAGAGCATGCAGTAGCTGATGAAGCTATGTACCTAGGGTAGGATCATGGACCTGTCCTAACTGCCCTACCCAAGGACATCTCTAGAAGAAAACACCTTCCAATCGACTTGAAGGTGTTCCACTCGGCAGACTCGAAGACACTCGACCAAGAAGCAACCACTTGACCAAGATCCAACCACTCGACGGCCAGGAGACCTAAAGTCACTCCGCACGCTAACGGTCGGTCATTAAGTAGCTTTTATGGTCATCATAGCACTTTATTAGGGGCGTTACCAGTAACGCCCCTCCTTAATGTATTTGAAACCCTGCATAACCGAGGGCCGGAGGGGTCTGGTGAACTCTATATAAGCCACCCCCCTCCTCAATGTAAAGGGTTCGCACCCCTGTAATTCGTACACACATAATCCAGTCAACCGCCTCCGGGCTCCGAGACGTAGGGCTATTACTTCCTCCGAGAAGGGCTTGAACTCGTAAACCTCGTGTGCTTACAACTACTCCATAGCTAAGATCTTGCCTCTCCATACCTACCCCCCTACATTACTGTCAGACCTAGAACCACGACAGTTGGCGCCCACCATGGGGCCGGTGTTTTAGCGATTTGTTGGAGGAGTTGTGATATTTTCCGTTCCAAATCATCATGGTTTCTGACAGAGTTTTGGTGGAGGGCCGCGAGATCCGTCTCGGCGCGCTCACATTCATCGCCGACGACTCCGCTTGGCTTCAGGAGGCTCCGCTCGACGTGGACGCACTCCCTGTCCGCGGGGCAACGCACTTTCGCGCGTGCGTCCACGGCGTCCTCTTGCGGCAACCATCGACCCATTATCGGTCGGCCCCTGTGTTGTCCTCCCTCCCTATTTCCCGCCGGCGCAAGCGCTCCGGTCGGTCGAGACTTCAGCGGTGGGTGAGACACGTGGTGGCACGCCAGTCGACCACCCCTCGGGTCGCGGCGATCGAGCCTGACGAATCGCTCTACGGCCTGTTCGACCTGTCGACTGGCTCCACAGAGACCGCAACTGAGTGCGACAGTAGTGATCCAGCGGCAGAGGTTCTGATGGTCGATGGACCGCCAAGTCCTCCCGGTTTTCCCCGCACTGACGGAGGTGCAGGTGGAGGCGACCCGTCGCGTCCCCATGAGGAATATCTCCCTGAGCCTCTCACGTCGCTGCAGAGAGAAGAACTTCGTTGCCGGAACATGGATGCACTGCACACTCCTATCGTTGGAGAAACCCACGAGGCTCGTGCCTTGGAGGACGCGCGCCTGGCAAACTTGGCTGAGCGCACTCGACTGGAGAACCTCCAGCGAGCACTCGACGAGCGTGCGTGACAACGGGTTCCAGAATCCAGTCGACATCAACTCTTTCTGCCCTCGCAGGTATATTGAACTCCGATTCAAAATTTAGCAGCTGCAACCCGTATAGCAGAGTCAATTCAGCCTTCCCAGTCGGAGGCTGGCAGAGGCTTGCTACAAATCAGAGTGTTACTCCGGGCAGCAGGAGACCAGAATTCTGTTGTTTCTCAGTCACGGAACAGGATTCATAGCAGATCCATTGCTGCAGACACAGTCCAGTCGGCTCGTAGCCCAAGATCGCCCCCAAGTCGTGAGGGACGTGGGGACCGGCGTGATCAGTACGGGAACCGTGAGCAGTATGATCACCGATTCGATCGTGACGATCGACGTCGAGTGCCCACCCCTCCCCCGAGGAGTGGATCGTATGTGCCTCGACAGCCGGATGACAGGCACCCTCGTAGTGTTGGGCGAAGGATTCCAGTCGATCCCAAGGAACCAGGCTTTGATGCGAGATCCATTCTCGTTCAAGGTTTGATCGACAGGAACAGAGCTCACTGAGAAGGTCACGACAGAGATGCACCTACCAGCAGCAGAGTACATGTTTCGGGGCCAGATTGCTTTAGTAGAGCCATCAGGGCCGCTGTGATTCCTCCCAACTTCAAGTTGGCGACTGGAGTCAGTAAGTTCACTGGTGAGTCCAAGCCCGATACTTGGCTTGAAGACTACCGAGTGGCTGTCCAGATTGGCGGTGGCAATGATGAAGTGGCCATGAAGCACCTGCCTCTCATGTTGGAGGGCTCGGCCAGAGCGTGGCTGAATCAGTTAGCACCCAGCAGCATTTACACTTGGGAAGATCTCGCCCAAGTGTTCGTCACCACATTTGAAGGAACATGCAAGCGACCGGCAGGGCTAACGGAACTGCGGTCTTGCATGCAGAAGCCAAATGAAACTTTGAGGGATTACATCCAAAGATGGATCACGTTACATCACACGGTAGAGAATGTGCCTAACCACCAAGCAGTCTATGCCTTCAAAGAAGGCGTAAAGTATAGAGAACTGAATCTGAAATTCGGTCGAACCGGAGACATGTCTCTGAATCAGATGATGGAGATTGCCACCAAGTACGCTAATGGTGAAGATGAGGATAGACTCCGGAGTGGCAAGCACAAGTCACTCGCCCAAGAAACCGGAGGAGGAAATTCCAATCGGAAACAGAAGCGGAAAGCCGAGCCAGCTGCTCCTGGGGAAGCCTTGGCCGTAACTCAAGGAAAGTTTAAGGGGAAACCAAAAGGGCCTTGGAACCCCAAGAAAGTTAAGGACCAAGACGGAAATGATGTGTTGGATTTGCCATGTCACATCCACACCAAGAAAGATGAAGAGGGTAAGTTCATTTACCCGAAACATACCACTCGACAGTGTCGGCTCTTGATCCAGCAGTTCCAGGGCAAACAGCCCAAAGATAAGGAAAAGGAGTCGGATAAAGTTGAGGACAAGGAAGACAGTGATGTTGGATACCCCCAGGTCAATTCCACCCTGATGATTTTTGCTGATGTTGAAAGCAAAAGTCGACTGAAAATTATCAACCGTGAGGTGAATATGGTTGCTCCGGCGACACCCAGTTATCTGAAGTGGTCTCAGACTACCATCACATTCGACCAGTCCGATCACACAACGCACATTGCCACCCCTAGGAGGCAAGCTTTGGTGGTCGACCCAGTTGTTGAAGGCACTCGACTGACCAAAGTCTTGATGGATGGTGGCAATGGTCTGAACATACTGTATGCTGAGACATTGAAAGGGATGGGCATTCCGATGTCCAGACTAAGTACCAGCAACATGAGTTTCCATGGAGTCATTCCTGGGAAGAAGGCTGAGTCACTCGGCCAAATTGCTCTTGATGTGGTTTTCGGTGATTCCAAGAATTACCGCAAAGAAAAGTTGATGATCGAAGTTGTGGATTTCCAGAGTGCTTACCACACTATTTTAGGCAGGCCAGCTTATGCACGCTTCATGGCTCGACCATGTTATGTGTATCTCAAATTGAAGATGCCTGGTCCCAAAGGTGTGATTACTGTTATGGGCAATCGGAAGAAAGCAAAAGAGTGTTTTCAGAAAGGCTCAAAGATCGCTGATGCTCAGATGGCAGTGGTGGAGTTGCAGGAGTACCAGAAGACTGCAAACCCGAGTGACTTGTTGCGAGCCAAGAAGCCCGCTACAGAATCAGCTTTTCAGTCATCTGGTGAAATGAAGCCGATTCACATTCACCCGACCGATCCCAGTGCTGCTCCGACTCATATCTCAACAACACTCGACTCCAAATAGGAAGAAGCGCTCATCCAGATCCTCCGTGAGAACTGGGACATCTTCGCATGGAAGCCTTCTGACATGCCGGGTGTTCCCAGGGAGCTGGCTGAGCACGGCCTACAAGTCGACTCAAAAGCGAAACCTGTCAAAGAACATCTCCAACGGTCCGTCGTCCAGAAGAGAAAGGCTATTGGTGAGGAGGTGGCTCGGCTCTTAGCAGCGGAGTTCATTCGAGGAATTTATCACTCCGAGTGGCTCGCCAACGTTGTCATGGTCCCCAAGAAGGACAAGTCACTTCGCATGTGCATTGACTTTAAACATATCAATCGGGCCTGCCCGAAAGATCATTTTCCTCTCCCCCGCATCGACCAGATAGTCGACTCGACTCCGGGATGTGAGCGACTGTCTTTTTTAGACGCCTATTCCGGGTACCATCAGATCCGTCTGTATGGGCCTGACGAGATCAAAACGGCTTTCATCACTCCATTCGGGTGCTTCTGTTATGTTACCATGCCATTCGGCCTCAAGAATGCCGGAGCCACATTCATGAGGATGATTCAGAAGTGTTTGCTCACTCAAATCAATCGGAATGTGGAAGCATACATGGATGATATTGTGGTCAAGTCATGGAAGGGTTCCGACCTGCTGACTGACCTTGCTGAAACCTTTGCCAACCTCAGGAGGTATGATATCAAGCTTAATCCATCAAAGTACACATTCGGAGTTCCTGGCGGAAAGTTACTCGGTTTCCTCATTTCCGAACGGGGAATCGACGCCAATCCAGAAAAAGTCGGTACTATACTCCGAATGAAAATTCCTGTGCGAGTGCACGACGTCCAGAAGCTTATTGGTTGCTTGGCCGTTTTAAGTCGATTCATCTCTCATCTCGGTGAAAAGGCATTGCCTCTTTACCGATTGATGAAGAAGCCAGACAAGTTCGAGTGGAATCCTGAAGCTGATGCAGCGTTTGCAGAGCTCAAAGCTCTGCTCTCCACCCAGCCAGTGCTTGCTGCCCCAATCAGTAAAGAGCCTTTGCTACTTTACATCGCAGCCACGGGACAAGTCGTCAGTACGGTACTTACGGTCGAGCGGGAAGAAGAAGGAAAAGCCTTCAAAGTTCAGCGCCCTGTATATTATATTTCTAAAGTTTTGACCCCCGTCGAAGCAAAGATATCCTCATTATCAGAAGCTTGTATATGGGATTTATATGACCACAAAGAAGGTTGCTCACCACTTCTCTGATCATTCCATTACAGTCGTCAGCGACGCTCCATCGTCAGAGATCCTGCACGACAGAGATGCAACTGGTCGAGTGGCAAAATGGGCGATTGAACTCCTTCCTCTAGATATCAAGTTTGAGGCAAAGAAAGCTATCAAGTCCCGGGCAATAGCAGATTTCGTCGCCGAGTGGATTGAACAGCAACTGCTAACTCAGGTTCACTCGGAGCATTGGACCATGTTCTTCGATGGTTCCAAAATGCTGAATGGTTCCGGTTCCGGGGTAGTATTGGTCTCCCCCCGAGGAGATAAGCTCAGATATGTTCTTCAAATCCACTTTGATTCCTCCAATAACGAGGCAGAATATGAAGCACTTTTATATGGGTTGCGCATGGCCATTTCACTCGGTGTCCGTCGCCTCATGGTCTATGGCGACTCAGATTTGGTGGTTAATCAGGTGATGAAGGAGTGGGATGTCAGAAGTCCAGCCATGACTGGTTATTGCAATGCAGTGAGAAAGCTGGAGAAGAAATTCGAGGGGTTAGAACTTCATCACATACCCCGACTGAAAAATCAAGCAGCTGATGATTTGGCGAAAATAGGTTCCAAAAGAGAAGTCATTCCCAGCAATGTGTTTTTGGAACACATCCACACACCATCAGTTTAGGAGGATCCCTTCACTGAAGAATCCCCGCAGCCAAAAAGTGCCACGGATCCGACTGAAGTTGAAGTTCCAGCTGTGGTCAACCTGATCATGGAAGTTTTGGTCATCACTCCCAACTGGACAATACCGTACATCGCGTACATCCTAAGGAAAGAACTCCCAGAGGACAAAGAGGAGGCTCGACAGATCGTCCGTCGATCCAAGGCCTTTACAGTCATAAAGGGACAGTTGTATAGAGAAAGCGTGACTAGAGTCAGTCAGAAGTGTATAACACCAGAAGAAGGTCATATAATCCTTGACGATATCCACTCGGGGACCTGTGGTCATCATGCGTCCTCTCGGACCATTGTGGCTAAAGCATACCGAGCGGGATTCTACTGGCCAAGAGCGAATGAGATGGCGAAAGAGATAGTCGACAAATGTGAAGGATGTCAGTTTTACTCCAATATGTCGCACAAGCCCGTGTCAGTCCTGAAAACCATTCCACTCGTCTGGCCCTTCGCTATTTGGGGACTGGACATGGTTGGACCACTAAGAACGGGCAGGAGCGGCTTCACTCATGTGCTAGTAGCAGTCGACAAGTTCACAAAATGGATTGAAGCTAAGCCTATCAAGAATCTTGATGCTTGCACTACAATCAGTTTCATCAGAGAGTTGATATTCAGATATGGAGTTCTGCACAACATCATCACTGACAATGGGTCAAACTTCGATTCCGACAAATTCAGAGCCTTTTGCGCCTCTCAGGGCACACGAGTCGACTACGCTTCGGTCGCTCACCCCCAGTCGAATGGACAAGCGGAAAGAGAAAACGGCTTAATTCTCAAAGGACTGAAACCCCGACTGATGCGTGATCTCAAGCACGCAGAAGGTGCATGGGTCGACGAGCTTCCATCAGTTCTTTGGGGATTGAGGACAACCCCAAACCGATCGACCGGAAGAACCCCATTCTTTCTGGTCTACGGAGCCGAAGCAGTTTTGCCGAGTGACCTGCTTCACAACGCACCCCGAGTTGAGCTCTACTCTGAAGATGAAGCAGAACAAGCCCGGCAAGACGCAGTCGACCTCCTGGAAGAAGAAAGAGAAATGGCCATGATCCGATCGACCATCTATCAGCAAGACTTGCGTCGATTCCATGCCAGAAATATGAAGAGTCGAGCCTTCCAAGAAGGAGACTTGGTCCTCCGAGTGGATAAACAGAAACCACACAAACTCGCTCCTACTTGGGAAGTTCCCTTCATAGTCACCAGAGTCCTCCACAATGGAGCGTACCACCTTTATAATGTCGATCGCCAGATTGATGAGCCACGAGCCTGGAATGCGGAGCTGCTCCGCCCCTTTTATACTTGAATTCTCACTCAGATGAGATGTAATAAGAAAAACTTCTGTAGTTTATTTATCAAAGACAAGAGCGTTATAATTTTCCCAGTGATTGTTATTGTTTTTATTTGCGTGAGAAATCCCCCAGCGGGTAGCTTAGCTGCGAATCCGTTTCGCCTAAGTTTGTAAAAATAATTTCCTACCGAGTGTTGAGCCAGCCTCTCACTCGGGGGCTTAGCTGCGAACCCGTTTCGCCTAAGTTTGAAAAATCCTACTGAGTGGTGAGCCAGCCTCCCACTCGGGGGCTTAGCTGCGAACCCATTTCGCCTAAGTTTGAAAAATCCTACCGAGTGGAGAGCGACCCTCCCACTCGGGGGCTTAGCTACAGTCCAGTACTCGCCTAAATATTTGAAAATCCTACCGAGTGGTGAGCCAGCCTCCCACTCGGGGGCTTAGCTACAGTCCAGTACTCGCCTAAGTATTTGAAAATCCTACCGAGTGGTGAGCCAGCCTCCCACTCGGGGGCTTAGCTGCAGTCCAGTACTCTCCTAAGTATTTGAAAATCCTACCGAGTGGTGAGCGACCCTCCCACTCGGGGGCTTAGCTGCAGTCTAGTACTCGCCTAAGTATTTGAAAATCCTACCGAGTGGTGAGGGACCCTCCCACTCGGGGGCTTAGCTGCAGTCCAGTACTCGCCTAAGTATTTGAAAATCCTACCGAGTGGTGAGCGACCCTCCCACTCGGGGGCTTAGCTGCAGTCCA
>NC_041382.1:568709602-568757573 GCF_002162155.2 Triticum dicoccoides | reverse complement strand
GAATAGTGAGCGACCCTCCCACTCGGGGCTTAGCTGCAGTCCAGTACTCGCCTAAGTTTGAAAAATCCTACCGAGTGGAGAGTGAGCCTTCCACTCGGGGGTTTAGCTACAGTCCAGTACTCGCCTAAGTATTTGAAAATCCTACCGAGCGGTGAGCGACCCTCCCACTTGGGGGCTTAGCTGCAGTCCAGTACTCGCCTAAGTTTAAAAAATCCTACCGAGTGGAGAGCGACCCTCCCACTTGGGGGCTTAGCTGCAGTCCAGTACTTGCCTAAGTATTTGAAAATCCTACCGAGTGGTGAGCCAGCCTCCCACTCGGGGGCTTAGCTGCAGTCTAGTACTCGCCTAAGTACGAAACACATCCCAATCCGCAAGGACGACGAGGTGCAGGTCGACTGCCACCTTCTCCTTGGGAGCTTCTGTTGGGGAACGTTGCAGAAAATTAAAATTTTTCCTACGGTTTCACCAAGATCCATCTATGAGTTCATCTAAGCAACGAGTCTAGGGAGAGAGTTTGCATCTACATACCACTTGTAGATCGCGTGCGGAAGCTTGCAAGGTGATGATGTAGTCGTACTCGACGTGATCCAAATCACCGATGACCAGCGCCGAACGGACGGCACCTCCGCGTTCAACACACGTACGGGACGGGAGACGTCTCCTCCTTCTTGATCCAGCAAGGGGGAAGGAGAGGTTGATGAAGATCCAGCAGCACGACGGCGTGGTGGTGGATGCAGGGCGTCACAGCAGCAGGGCTTCGCCGAGACTACGAGGGAGAGACATAACGGGGGGAGGTGGAGGCGCCAGGGGCTGGTGTGTGAAGTCCCTCCTCTCCCCCACTATATATAGGAGTGCCAGGGGGGCGCCGGCCCTAGTAGATGAGATCTACTAGGGGGGCGGCGGCCTAGGGGAGGTTTCCCTCCCCCCCAAGGCACCTAGGGGTGCCTTCCACCACTAGGACTCCTCCTAGGGGGAAACCCTAGGCGCATGGGCCTATAGGGGCTGGTGCCCTTGGCCCATGATGGCCAAGGCGCACCCCCTACAGCCCATGTGCCCCCCCGGGACAGGTGGCCCCACCCGGTGGACCCCCGGGACCCTTCCGGTGGTCCCGGTACAATACCGATAACCCCGAAACTTGTCCCGATGCCCGAAATAGCACTTCCTATATATAATTCTTTACCTCCGGACCATTCCGGAACTCCTCGTGACGTCCGGGATCTCATCCGGGACTCCGAACAACATTCGGGTTTCTGCATATCCATATCTTCATAACCCTAGCGTCACCGAACCTTAAGTGTGTAGACCCTACGGGTTCGGGAGACATGCAGACATGACCGAGACGCTCTCAGTCAATAACCATCAGCAGGATCTGGATACCCATGATGGATCCCACATGCTCCTCGATGTTGTCATCGGATGAACCACGATGTCGAGGATTCGATCAAACCCTGTATGCAATTCCCTTTGTCAATCGGTACGTTACTTGCCCGAGACTCGATCGTCGGTATCCCAATACCTTGTTCAGTCTCGTTACCGGCAAGTCACTTTACTCGTACCGTAATGCATGATCCCGTGTCCAACACCTTGGTCACATTGAGCTCAATATGATGATGCATTACCGAGTGGGCCCAGAGATACCTCTCCGTCATACGGAGTGACAAATCCCAGTCTCGATCCGTGTCAACCCAACAGCTACTTTCGGAGATACCTGTAATGCACCTTTATAGTCACCCAGTTACGTTGTGACGTTTGATACACCCAAGGCACTTCTACGGTATCCGGGAGTTACACGATCTCATGGTCTAAGGAAGAGATACTTGACATTGACAAAGCTCTAGCAATACGAACTATACGATCTTTTATGCTATGCTTAGGATTGGGTCTTGTCCATCACATCATTCTCCTAATGATGTGATCCCGTTATCAACGACATCCAATGTCCATAGTCAGGAAACCATGACTATCTGTTGATCACAACAAGCTGGTCAACTAGAGGCTTACCAGGGACATATTGTGGTCTAAGTATTCACACGTGTATTACGATTTCCGGATAATACAGTTATAGCATGAATAAAAGACAATTATCATGAACAATGAAATATAATAATACTTTTATTATTGCCTCTAGGGCATATTTCCAACAGTCTCCCACTTGCACTAGAGTCACCAATCTAGTTACATTGTGATGAATTGAACACCCATAGAGTTCTGGTGTTGATCATGTTTTGCACGCGAGAGAGGTTTAGTCAGCGGATCTGCGACATTCAGATCCGTGTGCACTTTGCAAATCTCTATGTCTCCATCTTGAACATTTTCACGGATGGAGTTGAAACGACGCTTGATGTGCCTGGTCTTCTTGTGAAACCTGGGCTCCTTTGCGAGGGCAATAGCTCCAGTGTTGTCACAGAAGAGTTTGATCGGCCCCGACGCATTGGGTATGACTCCTAGGTCGGTGATGAACTCCTTCACCCAAATCGCTTCATGTGCTGCCTCCGAGGCTGCCATGTACTCCGCTTCACACGTAGATCCCGCCACGACACTCTGCTTGCAGCTGCACCAGCTTACTGCTCCACCATTCAACATATACACGTATCCGGTTTGTGACTTAGAGTCATCCAGATCTGAGTCGAAGCTAGTGTCGACGTAACCCTTTACGACGAGCTCTTCGTCTCCTCCATAAACGAGAAACATGTCCTTTGTCCTTTTCAGGTACTTCAGGATATTCTTGACCGCTGTCCAGTGTTCCTTGCCGGGATTACTTTGGTATCTTGCTACCAAACTTACGGCAAGGTTTACATCGGGTCTGGTACACAGCATGGCATACATAATAGATCCTATGGCTGAAGCATAGGGGATGACACTCATCTCTTCTTTATCTTTTGCCGTGGTCGGTGACTGAGCTGAGCTCAGTCTCATACCTTGTAACATAGGCAAGAACCCCTTCTTGGATTGATCCATATTGAACTTCTTCAATATCTTATCAAGGTATGTGCTTTGTGAAAGACCTATGAGGCGTCTCGATCTATCTCTATAGATTTTGATGCCTAATATATAAGCAGCTTCTCCAAGGTCCTTCATTGAAAAACTTTTATTCAAGTAGGCCTTGATGCTGTCCAAGAGTTCTATATCATTTCCCATCAAAAGTATGTCATCTACATATAATATGAGAAATGCTACAGAGCTCCCACTCACTTTCTTGTAAACGCATGCTTCTCCATAAGTCTGCATAAACCCAAACGCTTTGATCATCTCATCAAAGCGAATGTTCCAACTCCGAGATGCTTGCACCAGTCTATAAATGGATCGCTGGAGCTTGCATACTTTGTTAGCGTTCCGAGGATCGACAAAACCTTCCGGCTGCATCATATACAGTTCTTCCTTAAGATGCCCGTTAAGGAATGCTGTTTTGACGTCCATCTGCCATATCTCATAATCATAGTATGCGGCAATTGCTAACATGATTCGGACGGACTTTAGCTTCGCTACGGGAGAGAATGTCTCGTCGTAGTCAATCCCTTGAACCTGTCGATAACCCTTAGCGACAAGTCGAGCTTTATAGATGGTAACATTACCATCCGCGTCCGTCTTCTTCTTAAAGATTCATTTGTTTTCTATCGCTCGCCGATCATCGGGCAAGTCTGTCAAAGTCCATACTTTGTTTTCATACATGGATTCTATCTCGGATTTCATGGCTTCAAGCCATTTGTTGGAATCCGGGCCCGCCATTGCTTCTTCATAGTTCGAAGGTTCATTGTTGTCTAACAACATGATTTCCAGGACAGGGTTGCCGTACCACTCTGGTGCGGAACGTGTCCTTGTGGACCTACGAAGTTCAGCAGTAACTTGATCCGAAGTACCTTGATCATTATCATGGTTTTCCTCTTCAGTTGGTGTGGGCATCACAGGAACGGTTTCCTGTGTTGCGTCACTATCCCGCTCAAGAGCTAGTACTTCATCGAGTTCTACTTTTCTCCCACTTACTTCTTTCGAGAGAAACTCTTTTTCCAGAAAGCATCCGTTCTTGGCAACAAAGATCTTGCCTTCGGATCTTAAGTAGAAGGTATACCCTACAGTTTCCTTAGGGTATCCTATGAATACGCATTTTTTCGACTTGGGTTCGAGCTTTTCAGGTTGAAGTTTCTTGACATAAGCTCCGCATCCCCAAACTTTTAGAAACGACAGCTTAGGTTTCTTTCCAAACCATAATTCATACGGTGTCGTCTCAACGGATTTAGACGGTGCCCTATTTAAAGTGAATGTAGCTGTCTCTAGAGCGTATCCCCAAAATGATAGCGGTAAATCGGTAAGAGACATCATAGACCGCACCATATCCAATAGAGTGCGATTACGACGTTCGGACACACCGTTTCGCTGAGGTGTTCCAGGCGGCGTGAGCTGTGAAACGATTCCACATTTCTTTAAGTGTGTACCAAATTCGTGACTTAAGTATTCTCCTCCACGATCTGATCGTAAGAATTTTATCTTTCGGTCACGTTGATTCTCCACCTCATTCTGAAATTCCTTGAACTTTTCAAAGGTCTCAGACTTGTGTTTCATTAAGTAGACATACCCATATCTACTCAAGTCATCTGTGAGAGTGAGAACATAACGATATCCTCCGCGAGCCTCAACGCTCATTGGACCGCACACATCGGTATGTATGATTTCCAACAAGTTGGTTGCTCGCTCCATTGTTCCGGAGAACGGAGTCTTGGTCATTTTGCCCAAGAGGCATGGTTCGCACGTGTCAAACGATTCATAATCAAGAGACTCTAAAAGTCCATCGGCATGGAGCTTCTTCATGCGCTTGACACCAATGTGACCAAGGCGGCAGTGCCACAAGTATGTGGGACTATCGTTATCAACTTTAAATCTTTTGGCATCTACACTACTAACATGTGTAATATTACGCTCGAGATTCATTAAGAATAAACCATTGACCATCGGAGCATGACCATAAAACATATCTCTCATATAAATCGAACAACCATTATTCTCAGACTTAAATGAGTAGCCATCTCGTATTAAACGAGATCCTGATACAATGTTCATGCTCAAACTTGGCACTAAATAACAATTATTAAGGTTCAAAACTAATCCCGTAGGTAAATGTAGAGGCAGCGTGCCGACGGCGATCACATCGACTCTGGAACCATTCCCGACGCGCATCGTCACCTCGTCCTTTGCCAGTCTCCGTTTATTCCGCAGCTCCTGATGTGAGTTACAAATATGAGCAACGGCACCGGTATCAAATACCCAGGAGTTACTACGATTACTGGTAAGGTACACATCAATCACATGTATATCAAATATACCTTTGGTGTTGCCGGCCTTCTTATCCGCTAAGTATTTGGGGCAGTTCCGCTTCCAGTGACCCTTCCCCTAGCAATAAAAGCACTCAGTCTCAGGCTTGGGTCCATTCTTTGACTTCTTCCCGGTAACTGGCATACCAGGCGCGGCAACATCTTTGCCGTCCTTCTTGAAGTTCTTCTTACCCTTGCCCTTCTTGAAATTAGTGGTCTTATTGACCATCAACACTTGATGTTCTTTCTTGATTTCAGCCTCTGCTGACTTCAGCATCGAGAACACTTCAGGAATGGTCTTTTCCATTCCCTGCATGTTGTAGTTCATCACAAAGCTCTTGTAGCTTGGTGGGAGCGACTGGAGGATTCTGTCAATGACCGCCTCATCTGGGAGGTTAATGTTCAGCTGGGTCATACGGTTGTGCAACCCAGACATCTTCAGGATGTGCTTACTGACAGAACTGTTTTCCTCCATCTTACAACTGTAGAACTTGTCGGAGACATCATATCTCTCGACCCGGGCATGAGCTTGAAAAACTAGTTTCAGCTCTTCGAACATCTCATATGCTCCGTGATGCTCAAAACGCTTTTGGAGCCCCGGTTCTAAGCTGTAAAGCATGCCGCACTGAACGAGGGAGTAATCATCAGCGCGAGACTGCCAAGCATTCATAATGTCTTGGTTCTCTGGGACGGGAGCGTCACCTAGCGGTCCTTCTAGGACATATTGTTTCCTGGCAGCTATGAGGATGATCCTCAGGTTCCGGACCCAGTCCGTATAGTTGCTGCCATCATCTTTCAGCTTGGTTTTCTCTAGGAACGCGTTGAAGTTCATGTTGACATTAGCGTCGGCCATTGATCTACAAGACATATTTGCAAAGGTTTTAGACTAAGTTCATGATAATAAAGTTCTAATCAAATTATGAACTCCCACTTAGATTAGACATCCCTTTAGTCATCTAAGTGTTACACGATCCGAGTCGACTAGCCCGTGTCCGATCATCACGTGAGACGGACTAGTCATCGTCAGTGAACATTTTCATGTTGATCGTATCTTCCATACGACTCGTGTTCGACCTTTCGGTCTCCGTGTTCCGAGGCCATGTCTGCACATGCTAGGCTCGTCAAGTTAACCCTAAGTGTTTTCGCTGTGTAAAACTGTCTTACACCCGTTGTATGTGAACGTAAGAATCCATCACACCCGATCATCACGTGGTGCTTAGAAATGACGAACTGTAGCAACGGTGCACAGTTAGGGGAGAACACTTCTTGAAATTTTATAAGGGATCATCTTATTTACTACCGTCGTCCTAAGTAAACAAGATGCATAATACATAATAAACATCACATGCAATTATATAGTTGTGACATGATATGGCCAATATCATATAGCTCCATTGATCTTCATCTTCGGGGCTCCATGATCATCTTGTCACCGGCTTGACACCATGATCTCCATCATCATGATCTCCATCATCGTGTCTTCATGAAGTTGTCACGCCAACGACTACTTCTACTTCTATGACTAACGTTTAGCAATAAAGTAAAGTAGTTTACATGACGTTTATTCAATGACACGCAGGTCATACAAAAAAATAATGACAACTCCTATGGCTCCTGCCGGTTGTCATACTCATCGACATGCAAGTCGTGAATCCTATTACAAAGAACATGATCTCATACATCACAATTCATCATTCATCACAACTTCTGGCCATATCACATCACATGATCAATCGCTGCAAAAACAAGTTAGACGTCCTCTAATTGTTGTTGCATCTTTTACGTGGCTGCAATTGGGTTCTAGCAAGAACGTTTTCTTACCTACGAATCACCACAACGTGATTTTTGTCAACTTCTATTTACCCTTCATAAGGGCCCTGTTCATCGATTCCGCTCCAACTAAGGTGGGAGAGACAGACACCCGCCAGCCACCTTATGCAACTTGTGCATGTCAGTCGGTGGAACCGGTCTCACGTAAGTGTACGTGTAAGGTTGGTCCGGGCCGCTTCATCCCACAATACCGTTGAGCAAGAAAAGACTAGTAGAGGCAAGTAAGATGACAAAATCCACGCCCACAACAAAGTTGTGTTCTACTCGTGCAAAGAGAACTACGCATAGACCTAGCTCTGATACCACTGTTGGGGAACGTTGCAGAAAATTAAAATTTTTCCTACGGTTTCACCAAGATCCATCTATGAGTTCATCTAAGCAACGAGTCTAGGGAGAGAGTTTGCATCTACATACCACTTGTAGATCGCGTGCGGAAGCTTGCAAGGTGATGATGTAGTCGTACTCGACGTGATCCAAATCACCGATGACCAGCGCCGAACGGATGGCACCTCCGCGTTCAACACACGTACGGGACGGGAGACGTCTCCTCCTTATTGATCCAGCAAGGGGGAAGGAGAGGTTGATGAAGATCCAGCAGCACGACGGCGTGGTGGTGGATGCAGGGCGTCACAGCAGCAGGGCTTCGCCGAGACTACGATGGAGAGACGTAACGGGGGGAGGTGGAGGCGCCAGGGGCTGGTGTGTGAAGTCCCTCCTCTCCCCCACTATATATAGGGGTGCCAGGGGGGGCGCCGGCCCTAGTAGATGAGATCTACTAGGGGGGCGGCGGCCTAGGGGAGGTTTCCCTCCCCCCCAAGGCACCTAGGGGTGCCTTCCACCACTAGGACTCCTCCTAGGGGGAAACCCTAGGCGCATGGGCCTATAGGGGCTGGTGCCCTTGGCCCATGACGGCCAAGGCGCACCCCCTACAGCCCATGTGGCCCCCCGGGACAGGTGGCCCCACCCGGTGGACCCCCGGGACCCTTCCGGTGGTCCCGGTACAATACCGATAACCCCGAAACTTGTCCCGATGCCCGAAATAGCACTTCCTATATATAATTCTTTACCTCCGGACCATTCCGGAACTCCTCGTGATGTCCGGGATCTCATCCGGGACTCAGAACAACATTCGAGTTTCTGCATATCCATATCTTCATAACCCTAGCGTCACCGAACCTTAAGTGTGTAGACCCTACGGGTTCGGGAGACATGCAGACATGACCGAGACGCTCTCAGTCAATAACCATCAGCGGGATCTGGATACCCATGATGGCTCCCACATGCTCCTCGATGTTGTCATCGGATGAACCACGATGTCGAGGATTCGATCAAACGCTGTATGCAATTCCCTTTGTCAATCGGTACGTTACTTGCCCGAGACTCGATCGTCGGTATCCCAATACCTTGTTCAGTCTCGTTACCGGCAAGTCACTTTACTCGTACCGTAATGCATGATCCCGTGTCCAACACCTTGGTCACATTGAGCTCAATATGATGATGCATTACCGAGTGGGCCCAGAGATACCTCTCCGTCATACGGAGTGACAAATCCCAGTCTCGATCCGTGTCAACCCAACAGCTACTTTCGGAGATACCTGTAATGCACCTTTATAGTCACCCAGTTACGTTGTGACGTTTGATACACCCAAGGCACTCTTACGGTATCCGGGAGTTACACGATCTCATGGTCGAAGGAAGAGATACTTGACACTTGCAAAGCTCTAGCAAAACGAACTACACGATCTTTTATGCTATGCTTAGGATTGGGTCTTGTCCATCACATCATTCTCCTAATGATGTGATCCCGTTATCAACGACATCCAATGTCCATAGTCAGGAAACCATGACTATCTGTTGATCACAACGAGCTGGTCAACTAGAGGCTTACCAGGGACATAGTGTGGTCTAAGTATTCACACGTGTATTACGATTTCCGGATAATACAGTTATAGCATGAATAAAAGACAATTATCATGAACAATGAAATATAATAATACTTTTATTATTGCCTCTAGGGCATATTTCCAACAGCTTCGCCACAAATACAACATGCGCTCCATCTCAATCCGCAAGGACGACGAGGTGCAGGTCGACTGCCACCTTCTTCTTGGGAGCTTTGCCACAAATACAACGTGCGCTCCATCCCACTCCGCAAGGACGACGAGGTGCAGGTCGACTGCCACCTTCTCCTTCGGAGCTTCGCCACAAACACAATGTGCGCTCCATCACCGACCCGCAAGGACGACAAGGTGCAGGTCGACTGCTACCTTCTCCTTCGGAGCTGCGCCACAAATACAAAAGTTGTCTCGAGTGAAGAACGAGTTCCACTCAACGGAGGATTCATGAAGATATTCAACGATAAACCAAGTTCAGATAAATCCTAAAGGTTCCAGACCACAGATCGAAGTGCTCGGGCATTCAGCCCGAAAGAGTTTAACAGTTACAAAAACCACTCGGCATTCCGAGGCAAATTTAAGGTGGGGCATAAAAGTTTGTTCACTTCGCAGGAGGAGGACTCGCAGGCTCGATGAACTCGTCCAGGTCGACGCCGTCGGTGATCCGAGTGGCTGCAGCAATAAAAGTCTCCATAAAAGATCGGAAGTCATGCCTCTGGGTGTTGGCGACCTTGATTGCTGCCAGCTTATCTTGTCGCACCTCCTTGCAGTGGACACGAACCAAAGACAGAGCCACATCAGCACCACACCGGGCATAAGATTTCTCCACTCCTGCACTCGATCAGGGATCTCGTTAAGTCGAGTCATCAGGGACTCAAGATCATTCTGGAGCGTGGCCTCTGGCCAAAGTGTCGTGTCGATCCGTGACGTGGCGACCTTCAGTCGAGCCAAGTAGTCCACAACACCATTGATGCGGGATTCCAGTCGGAGCAGATTCATGGCAGTTTCATCTTTCACGGGAGAATTGATCGGGTCCAAACCTGGCTCAATCCGCCCAGTCTCCTCCTCGAAGTTCTGGCAAAACTCTGCATTCACGATCCAAGGATAAGTCAATTTTCGTATGCTGAGTCAACAAAAAAACATCAGTCGGAACAAAATGTATACCTTCAAGCTTGATGAACAACTTCTTGGCAAGGCTCCTCAGATAGCTCTCCAGATCGTCCCTCCTGCGAGTGATGCCTTCCATCTTCTCGTACAGGTTGAGATTGTCCTTCTTCAAGCGCGTGCACTCCTTTTTGGCTTCGTTCAGGGCAGATTTCATCTTGGCGTTCTCTTCTTCCAATTGGCCGACCGAAGCCAGTTTCTGTTCAGCCAGAGCGGCTCTATCGTCAGCTTTCTTTTGAGCAACAGCCAAATCCTGATCCTTCTTCACCAGAGCTTCGTTCAGTTTTACTGCAAGGAAATGGTGCTTGATTCAGAAAGAGCAGAAGAGTACTCGGGCTTAAGACAAACCAGTCGACAAGCTCGTCTTACCATTGGCGTCGTCCTTGGCCTTTTGCAGCTCTGTCTTGGCCAATTCCAAGTCAAGGTTTAGCTGGATCTGCTGTTTCTCCAAGTCAGCAAAGCGAGCTCCAAGATCACAAGATTTCTGCAATGGAGGAGAAGTTATTTTACAGCGAAAAATGACAAAGACAATAAATACTAAGACTACGGTCGACTGCCCGCAGTCCACCATAGTCTCGGGGACTACACCCACTGGGTGCACTTTGCGTGCCCCCACCGGTTCTAATCCCACTTGACCAGCCCGTCGGAGTCGAGTGCAGGGAGTAAAAAAAAGAAAGAAGTGGACAACAAGCTGTTCAGACCCCAGTCGACTGCCAGCAGTCGACCGCGGTCTTGGGGACTACACCCAGTGGGAGCACTTGGCATGCCCCCACCGGTTTTGATCTCACTCGCCCAGGCCGAGTGGAAGAGCGAAACTACCAAAAACGACAGCAACATTACACTCGACACGGCTAGACCAGACCAAGTGAAAGAATCACAATATAAAGACTACAGTCGACCGCCAGCAGTCCACCGTAGTCTCGGGGACTACACCCAGTGGGTGCACTCGGCGTGCCCCCACTAGTCCAAAAATTCAATCGACGCACCCAGTGGGTGTACAGATGCAAAGATTTTCAGAAAAAGAGTCTCCAGATAGCATATGCTAATAGAACAAGCGGTGACTAACTAACCTGAACATTGCTTTGGAGAGCCGAGCTGGCGTCATAGGCGGCCTGACTGGCGTCCGCACCACCTTCATCTTCTCTATCATAATGCCCGCCTGGCGTATGGCTTCCTTGGCAGCATTCACTTCATCCTCTGGGACATGATGGATCACAAAAACTGAAGGAGGGTCGGCAGGAGCTTGACCAGTCGACGAAGAAGGCAGGGCACTTGACAAAGGTATGGCAAAGGTAACAGAACCCCGATTGGCATCACCAGCGTCCTGAACGACTGGTTCCGCCATCGGCGTCGACTGTGGCACCTTGCTTGCAGGAGCTTGCCTATTTTTCCTCGTCACAGGCCTCTCAGGCTCTTCATCATCATCATCAAGGAGGTCAATAATGTTAGGAGTTGTTCAAAGATCAATCGCCAAAATCACATCACCCAATGGTAGACATTGCAGTTGAGTCGACCAAATAAAGACAAAATGACAGAAATCATACCCAGATTGGAAGTGACTGCATCCTCCATTATCTCATCCTCATCCCTGTAAGCTGAGGTCCCGGAAGTAGCAGCGCTGCCAGTTCCAAAGTTCGTCTGGTTAAATCAAGAAAAAATAAACAGCACGGAGCGTCGAGTGAGTACAAAGAGAGTCACTCACGCAGAAGCGACGGGGATGTCAATCTTAATCTCCGGCAACGCCTTCCGAGGCTTCTGCTCTACAACTTTGAGATGCTTTGACACTTTTCCAGTCGGGGTTGGTGAAGATGTCCGAGGACGCTTTGAAGACTGACCAGTCTGAACAATCGCCTTTTCACGGGCGCTCGGTCGTTCTTGGTCAAGCTTGGATCGCCTCTCCCTGTGAGGAGGCGACTCGACTTCCTCTTCATCACTTGAGTCGTCGCTTTCTTCATCCTCTTCTCCGTCAGAATGCCATTCGCCACTGTCGCCGCCGCTCGCCTCTCCCTTCGGATCTTGCTCTTGCTCTCCGTTGGGCACCGAGTACATTTCGATAAGGGCCTGAAAGAAAGCAGGAAGAATAAAGTCAGTCGACGCAGTATAGACAGCTGCGCGAGTGAATTCGGATTATAATCAAAAGCTCGGAATCGGACCTTTTCTGGTTCGTGGGACTGGTCGAATGGAGGAACTCTCCTGGCTCCCCTGGGGTTGTCCTTGTTTCCGGTGATGCCCGACAGCCACCCCTCCAGTGTGTCGTCATCGACCTCCTCTGGGTGAATCCGAGTGGTGTCGTCAAGACCCGAATACATCCACATCGGATGGTCTCGAGCTTGCAGAGGCTGGATGCGCCGCCAAAGGAAAACCTCCAAGAGATCAATACCAGTGACCCCGTCACGGATGAGCTGGACCACTCGTTCGACCAGCACCCTAACTTGTGCCTTCTCCTCCGGGAGCACCTTCAAAGAGGAGGGCTTCCTCACTCGGTCCATGGTAAAAGGAGGGAGGCCAGTCGATTGCCCTGGCGTCGACGGGTCTTTGCAGTAAAACCAGGTCGACTGTCATCCGCGGACCGAGTCAGGAAGAATCATGGCCGGAAAGGAACTTTTCCCTCTCATCTGAACACCAAGACCCCCACACATCTGAATCACTTGTGTTCTCTCGTCACTCGGATTGGCCTTTTTCACTGTCTAAGAACGACAGGTGAAAATGTGCTTGAAAAGACCCCAGTGAGGCCGACAACCTAAGAAATTCTCGCACAAAGACACGAATGCAGCGAGATACACGATTGTGTTGGGAGTGAAGTGGTGGAGATGTGCCCCAAAGAAATTCAGAAATCGCCGAAAGAAAGGGTGAGGAGGCAAGGAAAATCCACGGACGACGTGGGTGGCAAGGAGAACGCGCTCACCCTCCTGAGGTTGCGGCTCGGATTCCTTCCCCGGAAGCCGCGCCGATCCATGGGGGATCAGTCCTTCGTCGCCTAGGTCGTCGAGGTCTTCTTGGCGGATCGCCGAGCGGATCCAGTCACCCTGGATCTAGCCCTTCGGCAGGCCGGCTCATGAGGAAGATCCACCCCGACTGGTCGCCTTCCCCTTCGCCTTTGTTGTCGCCTTCTTCGCCCACTCCAGAGCCGCCATCTTCTCCTTCCCCATTGTCGCCAGTGAGACGCGTACGGAGCGGCGGCACTGGGGTGAGAGCGAGCGCGACGAAGAAGCCTGAAGAGGAGAAGAGGAAATGAGAACGCACTGTTCAAGAAACCCCGGTCCGGCGCCTTATATGAGGCCGCTTCCGAGTGGCTGACTGGTAGGCCCGGACGATCCTGTCAAATCCCGTAACAATCACGCGTGTGATACGTGGCGAAAAAGGTGGCGCGGAGATCAAGGCGGCTCCGCCCTATCCCATCCGATTACTGCGGCCTCCCTCGTCCTACGCGCTTCCCAAAATTCAAATCCCGCGAAATCTGCGGGCAGCAGAACAACTTGCCAGACAGAAGATCTCCTCCACACCGTCACTCGGAGTTTTTCAAGCAAAGAGACTCACTCGACAAAAAACTAAGAATGGATCAAGGCGACTGAAAAGGAAGTTGATGTTATCACTCAGGTTCATTGATCCGAAACAAGATATGCTCGTGGCATGAAAAATGGGTCGGAGAAGTTCTCAACTCCTTCCCCACTCAAACCTCGATCCATTCGGCGGCTAATGATGAAGCTATGTACCTAGGGTAGGATCATGGATCTGTCCTAACTGCCCTACCCAAGGACATCTCTAGAAGAAAACACCTTCCAATCGACTTGGAGGTGTTCCACTCGGCAGACTCGAAGACACTTGACCAAGAAGCAACCACTCGACCAAGATCCAACCACTCGACGACCAGAAGACCTAAAGTCACTCCGCACGCTAACGGTCGGTCATTAAGTAGCTTTTATGGTCATCATAGCACTTTATTAGTAACGCCCCTCCTTAATGTATTTGAAACCCTGCATAACTGAGGGCCGGAGGGGTCTGGCGAACTCTATATAAGCCACCCCCCTCCTCAGTGTAAAGGGTTCGCACCCCTGTAATTCGTACACACATAATCCAGTCGACCGCCTCCGGGCTCCGAGACGTAGGGCTATTACTTCCTCCGAGAAGGGCTTGAACTCGTAAACCTCGTGTTCTTACAACTACTCCATAGCTAAGATCTTGCCTCTCCATACCTACCCCCTACATTACTGTCAGACCTAGAACCACGACGGTAGCCTTCCAGACGATGCCAGTTCTTTTCTTTCACCCGCCCTGGCGCCGAGCCACCTCGTCGTGGCCTTTCATTGCTCACGAGCAGGCCGGCGAGGGCGGTGAGGACCATGAGATGCTCCTCTTCCTGGACGTCGGCATCGGCTTCCTTCTCCAGCTGCGCGGCGAGCGCCTCATCGTCGTCCGAGTCCATCGCCGAGCAGGCAAATCGCCGAACACCTTGCGGGCGTGGTGGACGCACACCCGCCGGTACACCGCCCTGCGCGGCCGGAACATCAGAAAAATTGCACGGACGGTGGCGAAGAGGCCGCCGCGGCGAAACCTCCTCTCTTTTTCGGCGGGGAATGACCTATCTAGTGGTGGTGGGCGGTGGGCGGCGCCGGGATCGGCAGGGTGGCGGCCGAGCGCGCGGGGGGTAGGGGGCAAATCTGGACGGTTGGCTTGACTTTTCGCCCGACAGTGTGGGCCAGACGTGTTTTTCCCTTGCGCCGGAGCCCCGAGCGTCCCCAGTGCGCCGGGTTCAGCCTGCGACCGTCAGGCCTAAAAACAGACCGAGCCGGGGGATTTCGGCATCTTGAGGGCACGACTGAAATGTTTTTTGGCGCTAGCGTGTAAAAAGTTGTCTGAGGGGGATGCGGCTGGACATGCTGTAAGAGTATCTCCAACCGCACCCCCAACAGGCCCTCCCCAGGTGTGTTTGCCGCACCGGCGCCAAAAAAACGGCCCAGTCGTGCCCCCAGAAACCCGTTTTTCGCCGGCTCGGGCCGAAACTGGTGTCGGCGGACCCAGGCGAACCCAGCGCCCTGGGGGGACGCCTGGGGCACCGGCACAAGTGAAAAGGGCGCGTGGGTCCGCCCTGTCGGCGAGTCAAGCGCCTCTTCCTATCGTTTCTTCCTGCTTTTTTCCCACTTCCCTCCCATACTCTTCCTTCCTCCTGCCAATCTCCCTCCCGCTCGCCTCCCAGCCGGCCGCCATGCCATCGAAGAAGTACGTCGCCCCCCGCGCGGCGGCAACCGCGACCGCCTCCGTCGCCCAGCGAAAGCAGAGGAAGCCGAGGGCGCCGCCGACCAAGCCACCGGGCATGTCAAACGCCGAGTGGAGGGCGAAAGTTCAGCGATGGGAGGCTGTCACCACCGACCGGCGAAACAGGGCCATCGCCAAGAAGGCCCGTGACAACGCGGCGCGCGCGGCTGCGGCTGCCTCATCAGCGAACCAAGACGAGGCCGAAGCGACTCGCGCGGGGATGATGAATCCACCCGGAAGCCACGCCCAGTATGCGCCCTGGGGCCAGCAAGGCGTCGGCTCTCCGCAGCCATGGGGATCGCCCTCGCCGGGCTACGCCGACGGGGGCGCGCACGGTGGGTTCAACCCAAACGTCACCTTCCCCCATGGATACCCGGCCTAGCGCACGCCCTCTCCCGCCTTCGCCGGTGTGCAGTACCCTCCATACAACTACTCATCGCCCGCCTACGCTTCCTTCCCGACGCCCCCGCTACGCCGTGGCCCGCTGCCCTTCTCGCACCTCGGCGACACCGATGAGACCGAGGCCAACATGGACGACATTATCGCGGCAGGTTCGGCCGCGGCCGCCGCATCTCCCGGGTTCGTCACCCAGGACGAGGTGGTGGATCTCAGCGGCGGCATGGACGGCGAGCTCGGCTACGTCTACGGCAATGTAACGCCCCGAGACCGACGCTCCAGAAGACTTCCAGCTACTCCGAGTTTCGTCGTGTGATTTGTTTTGTTTGTTGCATCATTTGCATTGCATCATGCCATCATGTCATTTATTTTTTAAAACCTCAATAAATTGTATGGATTTTTCGATCCATTTAAATCGAGGGACTCACATGGTGACTTCTCTTTATAACATATCCTCCAATATTAGGGAGCTATATTAAATATTCCACTATTTTGGAATCACCAAAACACACTTGCAAAATAATTTCGTTCCTTTTCTGCTTCAAGTTTGGTCTCCAACCTTGCCAATATTTATTTCATCATTTTCCGGAGCTTCACCTAATTTCTCAACATTTTTGGGCACTTCAAAAAACCTATCCTAGTTCAAACCTTTTGAATTAAATTCAAAGGAATTTGAATTTAATCTTTCAACTTGACCTTTTTCTATTTTCCCGGACCGTGCACATTTTTCTGAGTCCGTGAAAATTATCTCCGTGCCCAAATTCTTCCTCTAACCTTCTCTTCTCTCTTTTCCTTTCTCCTATTTTTGTCTCTGTTTTTGTTAAGAGTAGAATCAAGAGAGGGAGAGAAGGGAGCCCAGCAGGCCATTTGGGCCCAGCTGCATCTAACCTAGCCGGCTCCAAGGCCCACTCCCCCGGCCCACCTAACCCTCTAACCTAGCCCGATCCCCTCGCATCTCCCCTCACTCCCTCGTTCGTCCACCGCCGCCAGGGAGAAGCCCCGCACATCGATCTCTCCCTCGTCTCGCTCCTCCCTCGATCCCTCTCCTCCTCTGTTTCCTACCGCCGCCGCGCACACACACACACCCGCATAGCACCCCGCAGCCAGCGCCAGGAGCTCGCCTCTCCTTCGCCATGGCCTCACAGCCCGATCCCCATGGCGCCAGTCTTCGCCGTGCCCCTGCTGCCTTCCGCCCCCGCGCCCTGTCTTCCTCCTCGCCCTGCGCGCCCGACGCCGCCCCGCGTCCTCAACTCCGGCGGCCACGTGCCCCTCCTCGACCTCGCCGCCGACAGCAGCAGCTGCTGCACCCTCGCGCCGAGCGCCGCCCCTTCGCGCCCCTCTGTCGTTCGCCTCGGGCTCCTCCGACCTTCCTCGCGCCCGATCTGCTCCAAACCGCGCCACCGGCCAAGTTCCTCGACCTCCGCGTCGTCCCGGAGTCCCTCGCCCACCGCTGCACGGTCCAGTCGTTGCTTCTCCGAGCTGCGTCTGTACGTCGACGCCAAGTTTTGTTGCCTACTCGCCGCCATCGCCTTAGCAGGAGATCCGCCTCCCCTGCTTCATGCCAAGGCCAACACCGGCCACTTCTTCCAGCCGCTACTCGGCCATGCCCCGACGACCAGCAGCTCGAGCTACCTCCACGCACCTCCTGTGACCTCCCGAGGCAGGGCCTTTGCTAGTTCCTCGATGCCCCTTCAGTTCAGCAAGACCGGCTACTTCGACTACCACACCGGAACGCAAGTTCTTGGACGCCAAGACCATCCCAGGACCGCCAAGCATCGTCTCTATTCATTTTTGCCAAGTACCACAACGACGCGTCAAGTACCTCTACCGTCGTCTCCGGAAACGCCAAGTACCCCTACGAACCGTGTACGACTATCGGCGCCGAAGTCCGCGAGTACCACTACGCTTGCGATGTACATCTACACCAAGACTGGACCGACAAGTACCACGAGAACATTTGTACCTCTACCGTCGCCATGGATCCGACAAGTACCCCTACAACAAGTGTACCTCTACCTCGTCTTCGGAATCGCTAAGAACATCAAGTACCCCTTCGAGATGACGAGATCGGCAAGTTCGAATGACCCCAAGTACCTCTTCGAAACGACCGAGTACTATTACCATCGGACGCTTGAACGACTACTTCCTCTACTTCCGACGACGACCGCTCCGTGAACGACTACTTCCACTACGAATGCGAACCGTCTCGTTTGAACGCTTCGAAGGTATAACCCGAAACGACCGCCGTGGACCGAATGCACGTTGTATGAGATGCCCTATGTTTGCACCATGTCCGAATTGTCATTGCAAGTTCCTCCTCGTTTCCATGCCACAATCCCGTGGGAACCCGGTAGCCGGGAGCACCCCACCATCTTGCATGACTCGCTCACGCTCACTTCCTTTTGTACCGGTATCTCCGTGAGCTACCGGAACCGATATGTTGCCGTGGCATCATTTTCGGATATGTTGCCGTGGCACCATTTTTGTTTCGCCGCCGTGGCACCTTTTCCCTTCCGCCATGGCGACTAATGCTTCTTATCATGCTCATGTCAACATTTTCATAAAAATTGCATAAAACTTGTATATGTCATCCGCATCATGATAACAACATTTAAAATGTTTAAAATTGGTGTTGCTTTAAATTGCTAAATGCCTATGGGGAATTACCGGATTTGTTATTTGTTATGTCCGGCCCCATTTAAATTGTTTAGATGATATAGTTTTGTTATGCTTCACCACTTGCCATGCTTAAACAACATTCAATATTGTTGGGTACATAAACGAGATTGAACTAAATAACTTGTTGTGGTGTTTCGTCAACATGCACCTCGTTGCATATTGAGCTTCACTTAACTTGTAGTATTGCTTGTTGCACCTTGCCATGCCATGCTTCATTACACCGGACATGCATCATACTCGTTTGTGCATCATGCCATGTTGATGTGTTGGTTATTTACTATGTTGTTTGTTTCTTTCCGGGTTGCTTCTCTCGTTAGCTTCGGTTTCGTTCCGGAGTTGTGAGGATTTGTTCGTCTACGACCGTTTGTCTTCTTCTTGGACTCGTTCTTCTTCCTTGCGGGATCTCAGGCAAGATGATCATACCCTCGAAATCACTACTATCTTTGCTATGCTAGTTTGCTCGCTCTTTTGCTATGCCATTGCTACGATGCCTACCACTTGCTTGTCAGCCACCCAAATTGCCATGTTCAGCCTCTAACCCACCAATGTCCTAGCAAACCGTTGATTGGCTATGTTACCGCTTTGCTCAGCCCCTCTTATAGCGTTGTTAGTTGCAGGTGAAGATCGAAGTTTGTTCCTTGTTGGAACATGGAGATGTTGTTCCTTGTTGGAACATGTTTACTTGTTGGGATATCACAATATATCTTACTTAATTAATGCATCTATATACTTGGTAAAGGGTGGAAGGCTCGGCCTTATGCCTGGTGTTTTGTTCCACTCTTGCCGCCCTAGTTTCCGTCATATCGGTGTTATGTTCCCGGATTTTGCGTCCCTTACGCGGTTGGGCTATAATGGGAACCCCTTGACAGTTCGCCTTAAGTAAAGCTTCTCCAGCAATGCCCAACATTGGTTTTACCATTTGCCACCTAGCCTTTTCTTTTCCCTTGGGAGTCGCGCTCCTGAGGGTCATCATTATTTTACCCCCCCCCCGGGCCAGTGCTCCTCTGAGTGTTGGTCCACCTGTCAGCTACCGGTGGCTACCAGGGGCAACTCTGGGCTGGCCTACCCGTACCTAGGACAATCTGAGTGTGCCCTGAGAAAGAGATATGTGCAGCTCCTATCGGGATTTGTCGGCACATTCGGGCGGTGTTGCTGGTTTAGTTTTACCCTGTCGAAATGTCTTGTTGTACCGGGATACCGAGTCTGATCGGAATGTCTCGGGTGGAGGTCTATTCCTTCGTTGACCGTGAGAGCTTGTCATGGGCTAAGTTGGGACACCCCTGCAGGGATTTGAACTTTCGAAAGCCGTGCCCGCGGTTATGGGCAGATGGGAATTTGTTAACGTCCGGTTGTAGAAAACCCGAAGTTGACCTTAATTAAAATACATCAACCGCGTGTGTAACCGTGATGGTCTCTTCTCGGCGGAGTCCGGGAAGTGAACACGGTGTTGGAGTTATGCTTGACGTAGGTTGCTATAGGATCACTTCTTGATCATACTTTTATCGACCGTGCTTTGCCTTCTCTTCTCGCTCTCATTTGCGTATGTTAGCCACCATATATGCTAGTCGCTTGCTGCAGCTCCACCTCATTACTCCATCCTTCCTATAAGCTTAAATAGTCTTGATCTCGCGGGTGCGAGATTGCTGAGTCCCCGTGGCTCACAGATACTTCAAAAACCAGTTTGCAGGTGCCTATGTTACCGAGCAGATGACGCAACCAAGCTCAAGGAGGAGCTCGATGAAGATCTTGCCCTTTGTGTTGTTTCGTTCTAGTTGATCAGTAGTGGAGCCCAGTTGGGGTCGATCGGGGACCTTTGTCGCATTTGGGGTTCTTCTTTTATTTTGGTTCCGTAGTCGGACCTTGATTGTATCTGGATGATGTAATGCTTTATTCATGTATTGTGTGAAGTGGCGATTGTAAGCCAACTATGTATCTCTTTCCCTTATGTATTACATGGGTTGTGTGAAGATTACCTCACTTGCGACATTGCTTTCAATGCGGTTATGCCTCTAAGTCGTGCTTCGACACGTGGGAGATATAGCCGCATCGAGGGCGTTACAGGCAAGGACAAGCAGGAGGAGCAGGAGGAGGAGAATGACGAGGAGGAGGAGGAGCCGACGCCTGTTCCGGCGAAGGAGCGCAAGAAGAAGAAGCGGGCGGGCAGGTCAGGCGAGCCGCGCATCAAGTAGGCGTCCAAGGAGGAGGAATGCCTCGCCAAACCATGGAAAGTCGTCTGCCTCGACCCGATGACCGGCATGAAGCAAAGCATCGAGACGTACTGGGACCGCATCAAGGCCGAGTTCAATGAGCGCAAGCTCGTCGACCCCTACTTCAAAGGCGTCTACATGCAGCGCGGCTCCAAGGCGATGGCGAACCATTGGGGGCGTATCCAGGGGGCGTGCAATAAATGGCATGGGGTCGTCGAGGAGGTCGCGGCTCGCCCAGAGAGCGGCGCCAGCGTTGAGGATCAGGTATGCCACGCCGGTCTCCCGCCTCTTTTCGCCGTGTACGTGCGCCAACTGTTTGTTCCTCCACGCAGTTGCTGCGCAAGTTCGCCCTGTACCGGCAGAGCAACAGCGATGCCAATTTCAAGTACCTCCATGTTTACAAGCGCATTGATAAGTGCGAGAAGTGGGCAGAAGTCCGGCGCATCCTCGACAAGGCCAAGGAGACCCACAAGCCGGACGCGCCGACTCCTGGCGCATCGGAAGGGCGTCCGGACAGCAACAAATTTGCCAAGAAGGGGAAATAGGCCGATGCGGCCACCGCTAGTGCAGGAGTCCATCGAGCACTGCCTCGCCGACGCGCAGGCCCGAGCCGTCCTTCGCGAAGAGAAGACCGAGGCGCGGTGGTCGGCGTTGATGTCGAGCAGCGCCGTCAAGCTCGACCTACTCCGGACGAACGTAGCCGCGAAGAAGAGAAACACCGACCTGGCTTTCCTGTTGGGCGTGGCGGACATGCTCCAGAGCACCGATGAGGCGGTCAAGGCGTGGTACTTGGCGGAGCGCGGCCTCATTCTGAACCAGCTTCCCTCGACAAGGCCGCCGACGCCGACGCACACGTCGACGCCGCCGCCAAGCCCGCGTGATGACGCCTCCACGATGCCCAGCATCACCGAAGCCGCGCCGACACCGCCCAGCGCAGAAGCAGCTCCGACACCGCCAAGCCCACGCACGCCAACTCCGCCGACGCCTGGGGCAGAGTCCGCCGAGTGATGCGTTGCGCACGCGAACTTCTGCCGCTCTATTTTTTGTACGCCGAACTGTGGCTTGCGATCGCCCGACTTGTGGCGTCTTTTGTGAGCGGGAACGACCAAGTTCGAATTTTTCGCGTCCTGAGGGCGGCGCCTGGGGGCGTGACTGAGAGCTAGGTCGCCCCAGGGACCGAACTAGCGCCGGTTCGCTTCCAGACCATTTTTTTTTCGCGCTCTGGGGGGCCGAACTGCTGGAGATGCTCTAAGCAATGTGGCGGTCAGAAGAAAGAAAGCAGGCTGGGCTCGTGTGTGAAAGCGACGGGTGCGTGCGAAAGAACAAAGAAAAACAGCGTGCAAACCGATGGGTGCATACGACTCTCTCACGGACGCGGATCAACTGATCAATCAAACGGCTACGAAGGCGGCTGCTCGCATGAACACTTTTCACCAAGTACATGGTCATTTTTAGACATGTTTCCGCCAAATACTGTCTTTAAACATATTAGCTTCCGCCAAATTAATTACCTAGCCAGCAGCGGCTTTCCGTCATTCAGACAGAGAAAGTGCACGTAGTGGCTTTTGATTCATCAAAAGAATGTTCAGACTTTGGCAAAGCCTCTCTTTGTTTTTTTCCGGTTTGTGAAAAAACTGACATCCTAATGCTTCGATGGACCGATATGGGACTGCGTTGGATTGCAAACTACGTTTAGATAGAATGATCCAGACGCGCGAGAGGTTTGAGAGTTTGATTTGAAGATGCCTTTACTATATGAAAGGTAGTAACATATGTTACTACTCTAAGCTATTTCTCATTATGACCAGCGTCGTGTCTAACTATTATATGAGTCGGCCATTAGACTGCCTGTAATGAATGTGTCATAGTTAATATCATGCATGTCAACTAGACAATTTTAATTAAATAGTGTATATAATTAAATGAAGAAAGAGATGATCATGATACCATCATAATAAATATTGAGGTCATCTAAGATATATTACAGAGGTAGTATCATACACTAATGTTATGGATGATACTAACTTATGACACTATCCATTATGAACCTTAAGGTAGGCTATAAGTGACGTGGCAACATCAACCATATAGCCTGCTGTTACTATTAGTTATGCTCTAAGAGCATCTACGGCCGAAGATATCAAATTCGACCCCTCAAATGTCCGCAAACACGTCCTGCGGTCCTGGCACGTTTGCGGACACTGACCAGGCACTCATCATTTTGGTGCGCCCGCACCCGTATATCTCAAATCTGATTCCTCATATACATGCAATATATGCATGTATGGAAATAAACTCACGTAGATCAACGAACTAGCACCAAATCTAGTTAAATCAGGCATGACTCTATCATAAACGATCATCGGACAACCAAAAGTTGTTGTTTCAATCGGACAGTACCCTAAACGTACGATAAAAAAAACTTAATTAAATGGGGAACGGCGGAGAAAATCACCATTCCTTGTCGCCCCCTTTGCCTTGCGATCGACGGTGCTGCTTTTGCCTTCGGTGTACGCATCGGCCACCGGAGGATCCTCGCCGTCATCATCGGAGTCGCCCAACAGGTCCATGTGACCCTGGCAAGCCTTCGAAGCAAGCGCTCCTGCTCCTGGGTGTGCCTCCTCGCCTTCGCTGCCACCTTCATCGACGCCTTGTGCTTTGACAGCTCGATAGCAAGCCGCAGCCGCCGCGCATCCGTTTCCACTGTTGTTAGGGAGTGCCGGAGGATGAACGCAATGAGCGCGTCCTTAGGATATCGACCAGTGCACGCGCGAGTGCCCGTCGCCTCGCCGACGCCTCGCCCGCCGCCATGGCCTTCCTTGCGCATTGCCGCTCGCGCCGTGCGACCAGCTCCTCCGACTCGGGCGTCCTCGAGCAGCCCGGCGCCGGCGAGGGCACAAGCACCCAACGGTGCCCATGGACGCCCTCTGGAGGTACAATGGACGTGGTGGCGGCGGGCGGCGTACTTGGAGCGGGGCGGAGCGGGCGACGCTCCCACCGGTGTTGCGCACCGGACGGGTCCGGTTACAACGCTCGCACTGCGACGACGGGCGCAGGAGGACGACGCATCACTCCATGGGCTGCCTCTGCTGTTGCCGCCCTGATCTAGACGAGAGCGGCACAAAGCAATGCGGAGAGCGACCGCATCGACGTCGCTCTTGTCACCATTGAAGTCGAAGCCATTGCAGCCATCCGTCATGAATCGGATTGGGAAGGGGAGAGGATGGACTGGGAAGAGGAGAGGACGAAGAGAATGAAATGGACCGAGCGGATTACGGTCTAGGGTTCATCGGAGGGGATATATGCAGGGCCAGGCTGGGCCGGGCTGATGTGACGGACACGTCCGGGCTGCCTTATATTTGTCCCACATTTAAGTCGGATACGAGGGACGCCGAACAGTCCGGACGTTTGAGAATAGTTTGAGGCGTCTAGATGGATGAGTTTTTTGTGACCATGCAGAGAGGGGGGTTTAAGATCCGTGAATAGATCCAAATGAAGCTGCTAGCCGACACACGCAGTCCCATACGGCCATAATCCACACCCGTCTACCGCAATGCAATCATAAAAAATTAAAGGCAGGCAGTACCGCCACTGACGCATCCATGCACGGTGTTGGATCTCATCTGACCACCCACCACCGGGGATCGACCGTTTGAAACTTTGAATCCATCCCCTTCCCCTGGCGTCGCGTCGCGTAAGCGTAATCGGACAGAAACAAGAGGATAAAAAGTGCGTTCGAATCTCTGGGGCTCCGAGCATAAATACGCCGCTGAACTGCAGTCGATGCGCACCGCCCACACACCCCTCGAGCACGTGAGCTCCGACTCGTCGCGACTCCATTGGCCGGCGACGCTGCCCGCTGTTGGTCGACCCGCAGCGGACGCCTCCCATCTTTCAGCGCTGAAGCACCTCACCCCCCGTGAGTTCAAAATATCGCTTCTTCGAGGCCACCTTGGAAAGTTTCAGTTAAAGCCCACCTCCTCTGCCCCCATACCGCCCCTGACTCTCCCTCGGGGTCGGAGTTTTTCAAACACTCCTTCCTGCCTAGCCTACCGTTGGGGCACAGTACGGTACGGCAGGAGCTCGAGGTGAGCGTGATCTGCGGGCGGTACGGCGGCGGGCGAGATGAGGCTGCTCGGCGGGGCGGACGACGGGAAGATCAACGACGAGGGGATGGCGCTGCGCAAGGCCGAGGAGGCCGGTGAGTTCTCTCCTCCCTTCCTTCCGCGTTCCAGTCCTGCCACGCGTTTCGCCTTCTCCGTCGCGATGCTGCGTGCGTGCGTGATCTTCTGCGTTTTCGCCGTTGCGCCGGTGTCTGAGTGGCGTTGAGTTGAGCTGCGGCGCCGGCGCCGGCGAGGGCTGGATTGAGTGCTCCGTGAGGACGCTGATAGCTTGTGCAGTTGCGGCATTCGCACACGGAGAGCAGTAGTATTAAGCTGTGTTTACTGCAGTGGTGATTGCTCGTAATTAGTACTGTGCTCGGGTCTGCGCTTGATTTAAGTCGAGATGCATTTAGTGCATGCGGCATTCCGTCGGTTTAAATCGGGAGAACCAGTTGATTAGTGCTACACTGCAATCGCTCACATGAATTCAGCATCTCAGATTTCCGGTTTCCGTTCGTTCAGCATTCAGAATTCGAAAATAAATCAATCGGGGCATGAAAGCAAGGGAGAGGACAGACCGCACGATCGTGTTTGTTTGTCTGCACGAATCGCGACGCGAAATCAGTAACCTCCCTGACTCTGATCTGCTGCCGATACCGTACGCAGCTGCGCGGAGGTGCGAGGCGGCGCGATGGCTGCGGCAGATGGCGCCGGCGGCGGTGGAGGCCCTGCCGGACAGGCCGTCGGAGGAGGACTTCTGCATGGCCCTGCGCAACGGCCTCATCCTCTGCAAGGTCCTCAACCGCGTCAACCCCGGCGCCATCCCCAAGGTACATCCCATCCATCCCCAATAACACCCACCATAACCCGGTCGACTGGGTTCAGGGAGGGACTTCAAATGCCTGTTGGGAGTACTTGGAATCTCAGTGCCTGTTGTTTGTTTTGGCAGGTCGTTGAGAATCCCATTGACACCGTGCAGTGGTCCGACGGGGCGGCACAGTCCGCGATCCAGTACTTCGAGAACATGAGGAACTTCCTCGTTGCAGTTAGCGAGATGAATCTCTTGGAATTTGAAGCTTCCGACATTGAGAAGGTACGGCCTTCACGTAGCACTACCGTTGCTCCAAGTGTTGCCCTGTTTTTCTCGACATATCATGACAATTATTCATTACACCTTTCAAAACAATCATAGCGATTACTAGGAGTATCTTGATTTGCTGAATTGTATAGCCTGATACGATTCACTGAATTTGTTCCACATTTGCAAGAACACTAATGGGTTAAAGTTTATTACTGGAAAATGGAAACTGTTGTGGCTCTTCTGTTAGTACTCATTTTAACTTCTAAGACCAAATATTCAAGAGTATCTTAGTGAGAAACAAATGGAGCAAATATGAAATATCTCCTCCAGATTTTCATCAAAAGAAATATCTTCAATCAAGCTATTAAAAAGTTTGCTAATAAGAATTATGTGTTACTGCTAGAGTTTGGACATTTAGCTGTATATTTTGAACATTGTGGCATCTGAATTCACAGGGAGGCTCATCAATGAAAGTTGTGGACTGCATACTCTGTCTCAAAGCATACCACGAGTGGAAACTTTCAGGTGGAATCGGTATATGGCGGTATGGAGCTATTGTTAAGATTGCGCCTCCAAGCAAGAGGTTGCCTTCACATTCATCCAGGTTTGGAGGCTCAGCTGACCAGAACCAACAGATGCTGGAATTTGTTCATCTTCTCTCCGAGGTCTCCCTTGAGGAAACCAGAGTTGAAGAATCTCAGCACTCACTTTTCCAGCAGTTTGTTCTTCGGGTTGTGCGGGCATTCCTTCTGGAATGGAGTGAAGCTGACGACTTGCCTTTAGATGATATGGTAGGTATGTTCTGCTTATTCTTATATATTGGTGATCCCCTTTTAGTACTAGTTTAGCTGATCTCGTCACCAAACAATGCTGAACACCTGTGGACTAACTTATGGTGGTGGATTTTTTCAGGTCCTTGAAACAATACTTGAGCAAGCCTCTAAAGAATTCACCATTCTGCTTGTGTCCCACCGGAATCAGGTGCAGTATCATATTTGTACTCCTTGGTGTATTTTCCTTATGATGATGTACACCATCAATAGGCAACAGGCAGCATTTGCCATTAGCAGTCCTGAAAACTAAAAACTCTGCACCAATTACTGAAACTTACTGTTTAAACATGTACCATCTAACAGGTCAGATCCCTTTTAAGGAAGATGATGAAAGATGACAGTGGTGTTTGCTCTAAATTGGAGTTAATCGAAGCTATTTCAAAATCTTTGCAATTGCCCTGTGGTAGCCGCAAACACTTGGGTGACGGGGAAGGACTTGAACGCCAACAAGAAGAGCTGAAGGTAGGGAATGATGTGCATTTTTGTACTGCTTAACTTGAACATCAACACCGTTTTTCTTCAACTGTCAAGCTGCATGTTAAGTATTTAGTGGCAAGTCCACGTATTCCTTGTAGTTCCCTTTTTTAACATATAAATAACAGTAAAAACAATAAAATTACCTACCAATTTTATACTTATCTAATGAAAAATATCCTGTTCAGGGTTAGAATATACAGAATTAATATGGACATCTATTTTATGGACATTATCGCATTGTGCTAATTATTATTTCTTCTAAACATGAAATATTCAGAAGTTAAAACTGTCCTTCAATGAGATGAAGTCCGAAGTTGAATCCACTCGAGCTAAATGGGAGGAAGACTTGACGAGGCTAGGTGAGTAATGGTTTTAGAATTTTGTCAATTGTCGTCCTCTTCGGTCTCTAAAAATTATTCTAATGTTGCAGAAAGCTATTTTGAGGCGCAGAACCATAATGCTTACCACAAGTTACTGGAGGAAAATCGTAAGCTGTACAATCAAGTCCAAGATCTTAGAGGTAAACCTAAAATGGATTCAATTCATTTTATTTGCAGTAAAATAATAGTTACTGACAACTTCAAATATGTTTCTTAGGTAGCATCCGAGTCTACTGTAGAGTGAAACCTTTACCGAAGTCCCAACCTGATCAACGATCTACTGTGGATCATATTGGGGAAAACGGGGAGATCATGATTACTAACCCTGAAAAGGAAGGAAAGGATGGACGGAAGATATTCTCTTTCAACAAAATATTTGGACCTAATGTTTCACAATGTACATCATTAAACTTCCTCATTTTGTTTCCCATGTACCGCAAATCAATTGCATTCCCTCCAGTACTTTCCTAAAGAATAGTTGGTGATTCACAAGAAAGTTATGCTATTTTTTTTGTTATTATATACTTATTCCAAAGATAGAATTACTTGTTTATTTTGCATAAAGCCTTGCATGATCAATAAGAATGATATGTTATTTTGGGAAACCATAAAGTAATTTTGTAGGAGATGGTGTACTCTAATTGCAACTCTTAATGCTACCAGTCGACTCACTTTCATTTTCTTTGTAACAGCTGAAGTTTATGTTGATACACAACCACTTATAAGATCAGTGATGGATGGCTATAATGTTTGTATATTTGCATATGGTCAAACAGGATCAGGAAAAACCTACACTATGGTAATTTTTCACATTTATTTGCTTTTGGGTTCACACCATTAAATTTGTGGGGCATGTCCAGTCGACGTGCAATACTATAATGGAAGGAGTTGCAATAATAAAAACTACAAGGAGGGGATAAAGATCTTTAATACTGAAGCATGTCCTATTGGAGGGTTTTTTTTTTTTGACAATGTATTTGTTTTTTGCATATGTTACTCAGAGTGGTCCAGACAAAACAGCAGTGGAGACCTTGGGCGTAAACTACCGGTCGCTAAATGATCTGTTTGATATTTCTCAAAACAGATCAGATACCACGACATATGATGTGAGGGTTCAGATGATTGAAATATACAATGAACAAGTGAGAGACCTATTGATGGCTGATGGTGCAAACAAACGATATCCTTCCATGATTTCCAAAAAATGCCTTTTCTTTGTTGCAATGTGCATACCAAATATATTGCTTTATGCTTACTTTCCTTGCTTCACTGTCAAAACTTTGGTTCCATAAATTTCCTTCTGGATTTTTTTCTTAACTGTACACACATTAGAGATTCGTAACAATTCCCATGTAAATGGACTCAACATCCCTGATGCCAATCTAGTGCCTGTGAAGTGCACAAAGGATGTTTTGGACCTAATGAAACTTGGCCACAGAAATCGGGCTGTTGGAGCAACTGCCCTTAATGAACGAAGTAGCCGCTCACACAGGTATTCACTATAAAACTAATGAAATGAATTGTATCGCCAAATAAGGTTATACCCTTAGTATAATCTCCTTGCATCATGTGTATAGACCATGTCTTCAAACATCTGCGACATAGCCATAATCACTGCATGTGGTAACGTTGCTTCCCTTCTCTTCAGTGTGTTGACAGTTCATGTGCAAGGGAAGGAGATAATTTCTGGTTCAACTTTAAGAGGATGCCTTCACCTGGTGGATCTCGCGGGAAGTGAGAGGGTGGACAAATCTGAGGCCGCCGGAGAAAGACTGACTGAAGCCAAGCACATCAACAAATCACTATCGGCACTTGGTGATGTTATAGCGGCACTAGCCCAGAAGAGTTCACACGTTCCATACCGGAACAGCAAACTGACACAAGTGCTGCAAGACGCCTTAGGTACAAAAACACTCTTACAAGACTTAGAACTTGTTTCGTCAAGAATGCCGACATGGCTAATCATTTGCTTTTCTTGCGATACAGGCGGCCAGGCAAAGACATTGATGTTTGTGCATGTGAACCCTGAAGCGGATTCTTTCGGTGAAACAATTAGCACTCTCAAGTTCGCTGAGCGTGTGGCCACCATAGAACTTGGCGCAGCCCGTGTTAACAAGGAAGGAGCACAGGTCAAAGACCTCAAGGAAGAGGTACGTACGGCATTGGGATTGTGTTGTTGAGTTGTGAAACGCAGAGCAGGCCTTGGAACTTTGTTTTTGTTCACTCATGAGTCATGATACGACTTCTACCTTTGTCAGATTGGTAAACTGAAATCGGCATTGGAAGATAAGGAGCGTGAAGCAGCACAGCTGAGAGATGCCACAAACCGTATAACATCATCCGAGACCAGAAATGCTGCAAGGGCGAGGTCACCTCTTATCACCACCAGCTTGCGCTTCAAGCCTGAGGCTAGGCAGGATTCCAGCGTCGACACCTGCACAAGCGAGGTACTTGATTGTTTCAAACATGGATTTTCATTCTCACAGAAGGAAGTAACCTGAGTAAACATACGACTTGTTCCGTGCTTGCAGATCAGAAGCTCGTCTTCTGGAAAGCAGAGAAGGTTCCGGTCTCCACTGTCGGTGCGAGAGGTGGACGACAAGTCACCCGTCATCAGCAGGGAGCTATACTTCAGCTCACGCAAGTTCAAGACCCCGTCACCTCCGGTGAGAAGCTCGTTCTCCGCCGAGAGATCCGGCGGCACCGTCATGAAAACCGTGGAGAAGGCCGAGAGCATCGTCGAGTGCACGCCCACGCCGAGGGCCGAGCCGCCGGCAAAGGCATCGCAGGGCAGCCGGTCCAGGAACAACACGCCGGCGTCCATTCTGACGGAGCAGAGCCTGCGGAAATTCCGGGACTCGGAGGAGAACCGGAGCGCGAAGCCAACGGTTAGAGAGAGCGTGAGCGTGACCAAGAACAGGCCTGACAGCGCGGCCAAGGCGCGGAGGGAGGAGCAGCAGACGGCGAACGGCGGCGCGGAGTCGGGGAGTAAGGCGGCGAGGTCGGAGGCCAGGGTGAGGAAGAACTGGTCCGATGTGGAGAACGAGGTGGCCAACGGCGAGCCCACCTTCCATCTCAGCCGGAAGTCGGCCAAGAAGCTCCCGCCGCCGGCGACTAGGCAGTCCCAGAGCATCGACCTCAGGTACGTCGTACCAACGATTCTTCAGCTGGGCGTGTCACTTTGGCGGTGCATCGGTGGCTTCATTTTGCTTGGGTGTTTGTTGTTGTCTGTCAGGGCGTCGGTCCGGGAGGCGGAGGCCGTGACGGAAGGGAAGCATCGCCGGAGCAGGCCGCCGTACGCCGAGAGGACCAACGCCCCCTTGCCGGAGACGCGCCGCAGCATGTCCCTGCCGCGCGGGAAGCTCGCGCCCGTGTGAGCCTTCTTCCTGGCTTGGCTGGTTTGTTTAGCCATTCTTTGATTGTTGTGACGGTGTCGTGCCCGTCCGGTCTGCAGGTTGGCTTCTACGGCTGGGTAGAAGCATGTGGATCACATCGTTGCTTGCGTTCGTTCGCGTGTTTGTTGATTGATTTGTTCTCCACAGGTCTCGCGTGCGTCCTTTGTAGGAGTAAGTACACTGTAGCGCTTTAAAAAAAATAAACTGTAGCGCTTAAAAAAATTGTGCTCCCCAAGGTTGGAAACGGAGGCCAGATGCATCCGAAAAGTACCGTAGCCAGTTGACCTACACAGCTTCCAGTTTCTTAAAGCAGCGCGGGGTCTTAAAAACAGACACGGACGCAGACCCGAATGTTTTTAAAATTTGAAAAATCATGGATGTTGTATGAAACCGCAAACACGTTTAAATACTTTGAGTAAAATTTGGCAAGCTCAAACAAGTTTTGGAAACGGCAACATTTTTTCAACTCCCCCAAAAAATTGAATACATGAACATTTATTTTGAAAACGCGAACATATTTCAAATTCCAAAACAATTTCCTGCTACGCGAACATTATTGAGAAAAGGGCACTTTTTTGAAACGAACGAACAAAAATTGAAAACATGAATATTTTTAAAATTTGCAAACAATTTTGAAACTCCCGAACAAAATTTGAAGCACGGTCATTTTTAAAATTTTGGAACTCCGGAACAAAATTGAAAACAGGAACATTTTTTTTAAATTGCGAACAAAATTTGGAGCACGGTCATTTTTAAAATTTCAGAACTCGAGAATAAAATTGAAAACAGGAAATTAGAAAAGAAAAATACGAACAAATTTCGAAATAGGATTTTTTTCCAAACTCCCATTTTTTTGAAACAAACAATTTTGAAAGGCGAACGTATTTTCTAGTACTCGGATTTTTTGAAGATGGTAAACATTTTTGAATTTTAAACAAAAATAAAGAACATGATCTATTTTGAAATTCTGAACATTTTTCTTGAATTTTTGAACAAATTTCAAATTCTAGAAAACAAAAAATAAACATAAAAAGAGAAGTAAAAGGAATTAAAAAAGGAGTAGACAAAATGAATAAAGAAACAAAAAAATAAAGCCTATAGCGGGCCGGCCCAATGGGGAGCAGACTGTGCGTCGTGCGAAATGCCACAGATCCCGGCCATCCTTTGCCACGTCGACAATCCCTGTTTGCCAAACGATGTCAGGATTCAATTTAGACCAGGATTGTGTAGTTCAGGGTGCAATCGACCGGGATTTCGACTTAAGGGTTCGTTTCGCCCAACCTGTACGAGTTTAGGGTTTAAAATGGACTTTTTCCCTAACAAAAACCATCAGACGTAGCACGATAACAAATTAGAGCATCTCCAAGAGGTTTCAGAAAAGAAAGCTATAATAAATGGTTATTGGGGCTCTTCCAATAATTCTATTGAGGTTTGGGGGTGTGGTGCTTTCTCATATCCCCACTATTTCTCCACTGAATACCCAACCTGACTTCTCTCCACCTGGCGGTGGCACGATGGGCGGGCGGCGAGATCAAATTTTCACATAAATTGGAAGAGATGGAGGGATTTATTGGGACGCTCCAATAATTTTTTGAGAAAAGGACTTATTGGAAGAGATATTAGGAGAGATAAAATTTTCCTGGATATTGGAAGAGATGGAGGGATTTATTGGGACGCTCCAATATATTTTTAGGAAAAGGGAGTCCATTGAAGCACTTTTTTTAGCCCAACTATGAATACCAAATTTTATTAGGGAAAGGGAATCCATTGAAGCACGTTTGTTGGCCAATTACCCCAATACGAGAATTTTATTGCGGAAAGGGGGTCTCTTGGAGCTTAGCAATTTTGTGAGCCACCTTGTTAGCCTTCCTTTTGCTATGATATTCGTAGGATTACTCATTTAACAAACTTAAGGGTTGTCTTTAAATCATTTTTGTTATATAATTCGTCCCCTTTCAAGAGATAATTCTATCTTTCTTTGTCTTTTAGCCTTCAATTTACTTTGAATTCCCCATGTTTTTACTTTGTGGCCACTAACTCACATAGTATTATGAGTACTAGCAAGAATTTTGCCTTTACGAAATTATGTGTTTCTTAAGCCTAGAAAATGGTGATACTGCAGTAAGATGATATGAAGTGTATTATGAGTTTTCCGACCAAAATTGCATAAAATTATCCGATCACAATATCTCAAGTAAACTTGATTTTATAAGTGACAAAACTATAAGTTGCAAAAGACTCGAGTCCTGAAAAATGATACTCTTTTTTTTGCGAATATCATTTGTGTTGTACTCATGACAACATATTTCTCTTAAGGGAGTACCGCAGGGTAAATAAATATTTAACTATTATATGCTTGGTTGGAAACTAAGTGAAGTTGATGATATGTAAAATGTATATGTGCATATTTAGCTATCAAGAATAGCCGTGACATCCTTTGAATGTTGAGTTATAGTGGCAACAAGGCCAAGGGTGGATAAAAGATGATGTTGATTCCTCCATGTTAAAATAATTATTTCCACCTAACATGAGCTTAGTGTATTTCCTTTTGAAAATGTCGGCCATGTATTTCATGAAATGCTTTCACAATCATTTAGAGTAATAAACATATTATGGATGAAATGAACTAATTTGACACAATCACGATCAAGATGATCCTTTATTTATTGAACACGGTACAATCGAAATCACCCGCATACACTCACCCCTATGATCGTATGGCATGCCCACCCTACCCCTATGAGCATATCTGAGAGACTGAGCTGGCATATCATCTTAAGACTGACGAAATCGCCACAAACGCCTTCGGTGTCGGCGGGAACGTCTCCTCTCACTGAAGGCACATTGCCGAAAGGCCTGGAATAATCCAGAAAAATGCAACCACCAACGTAAGTCTAAGACTTGAACTCTAGTGGTTGGGGATATCACCGTCCTCCTAACTATCCAACCACAGATTGATGGCAATCAAGATGATCCTTAGTGATCGTGTTGATAGTGTATGAAAGTTAGAAGTGAATGATGAAATACAGGGGGGTTGTTAGCAGTTGCCCCAAATAAGAAATGACTGTTGGGGATCGTTGCAGAAATTAAAAAAAATCTGCGCATCACCAAGATCAACCTATGGAGAAACTAGCAATGAGAGAGAGAGAGAGGAGTGCATCTTCATACCCTTGAAGATCGTGACACGGAAGCGTTACAAGAATGCGGATGAGGGAGTCGTACTCGTGGCGATTCAGATCGTGGTTGATTCCGATCCAAGCGCCGAACAACGGCGCCTCCGCGTTCAACACACGTGGAGGCCGATGACGTCTCCCACGCCTTGATCCAGCAAGGAGAGAGGGAGAGGTTGGGGAAGACAACTCCAACAGCAGCACGACGGCGTGGTGGTGTTGGAGCAGCGTGGTACTCCGGCAGGGCTTCGCCAAGCGTTGCGGGAGGAGGACGAGGTGTTGAGGAGGGGAGGGCTACGCCTTGGATGTGGTCCCGCTGCCCTCCCACCTCCCCTCTATTTATAGGGGCAAGGGAGAGGGGGCCGGCCCCCTCCAGATGGATCTAGAGGGAGGCGGTGGCCAAGGGGGGATGCTTGCCCGCCAAGCCAAGGGGGCGTGATACGTCTCCGTCGTATCTACTTTTTCAAACACTTTTGCCCTTGTTTTGGACTCTAACTTGTATGATTTGAATGGAACTAACCCGGACTGGCGCTGTTTTCAGCAGAATTACCATGGTGTTATTTATGTGCAGAAAACAAACGTTCTCGGAATGACCTGAAACTTCACGGAGCAACTTTTTGGAAAATATAAAAAATACCTGCAAAATATGAAGGCCAGGGGCCCACCACCTGTCCACGAGGGTGAGGGCGCGCCCCCCTACCTTGTGGGCCCCCTGGAGCTCCTTCGACTCCAACCCCAACTCTATATATTATGTTTCGGGGAGAAAAAACCAGAGAGAAGAATTCATCGCGTTTTACGATACGGAGCTGCCGCCAAGCCCTAAAACCTCTCGGGAGGGCCGATATGGAGTCCGTTCGGGGCTTCGGAGAGGGGAATCCATCGCCATCGTCATCATCAACCATCCTCCATCACCAATTTCATGATGCTCACCGCCGTGCGTGAGTAATTCCATCGTAGGCTTGCTGGACGGTGATGGGTAGGATGGGATCTATCATGTAATCGAGTTAGTTTTGTTAGGGTTTGATCCCTAGTATCCACTATGTTCAGAGATTGATATTGCTATGACTTTGCTATGCTTAATGCTTGTCACTAGGGCCCGAGTGCCATGATTTCAGATCTGAACCTATTATGTTTTCATCAATATATGAGTGTTCTTGATCCTATCTTGCAAGTCTATAGTCACCTATTATGTGTTATGATCCATTAACCCCGAAGTGACAATAATCGGGATACTTACCGGTGATGACCGTAGTTTGAGGAGTTCATGTATTCACTATGTGTTAATGCTTTGTTCTGGTATTCTATTAAAAGGACACCTTAATATCCCTTAATTTCCATAAGGACCCCGCTGCCACAGGAGGGTAGGACAAAAGATGCCATGCAAGTTCTTTTCCATAAGTACGTATGACTATATTCAGAATACATGCCTACATTACAATGATCAACGGGAGCTAGTTCTGTGTCACCCTAGGTTATGATTGTTACATGATGAACCGCATCCGGCATAATTCTCCATCACTGATTCATTTCCTACGAGCTTTCCATATATTGTTCTTTTCTTATTTACTTTCCCGTTGCTATTGCTATCATCTCTAAAAAATACCAAAAACATCACTTTTACTACTGTTACCTTTTGCTACCGTTTCCACTACTATCATATTACTTTGCTACTAAATACTTTGCTGCAGATATTAAATTTCCAGGTGTGGTTGAATTGACAACTCATCTGCTAATACTTGAGAGTATTCTTTGGTTCCCCTTGTGTCGAATCAATAAATTTGGGTTGAATACTTTACCCTCGAAAACTGTTGCGATCCCCTATTTTAACACCCACGATGCAGCTATATCTCCACGTGTCGGAGCATGACTTAGAGGCATAACCACATTGTAGGCATGTCGCAAGAGGGGTAATCTTTACACATCCCATGTACTGAATAAGAAAGAGGTACAGAGTTGGCTTACAATCGCCACTTCACACAATACATGAATATAACATTACATCAACCAGATACAAACAAGGTCCGACTATGGAACCAAAATAAAAGAAGACTACCCCTAATGCAAAAGATCCCCGATCGCCCCGACTGGGCTCCACTACTGATCAACTGGAAACGAAACAACACAACGACCACGATCTTCATCGAACTCCTCCTTCAGCTCGGTTGCGTCACCTGCACGGTTTCATCGGCACCTGCAAACTGGTTTTGGAAGTAATCTGTGAGTCACAGGGACTTAGTAATCTCACACCCTCGCGATCAAGACTATTTAAGCTTATGGGTAGGTACAAGGTATGAGGTGGAGCTGCAGCAAGTACTAGCATATATGGTGGCTAACTTATGCAAAAGTGAGCGAGAAGAGAAGGCGAAGCACGTTCGAGAACTAGAAGTGATCAAGAAGTGATCCTGAAACTACTTACGTTCAAGCATAACTCCAACACCGTGTTCACTTCCCGGACTCCGCCGAGAAGAGACCATCACGGCTACACACGCGGTTGATGCATTTTAATTAAGTTAAGTTTCAGGTTTTCTACAACCGTACATTAACAAATTCCCATCTGCCCATAACCGCGGGCATGGCTTTCGAAAGTTCAAAACCCTGCAGGGGTGTCCCAACTTAGCCCATCACAAGCTCTCACGGTCAACGAAGGATATTCCTTCTCCCATGAAGACCCGATCAGGCTCGGAATCTCGGTTACAAGACATTTTGACAATGGTAAAACAAGACCAGCAAAGCCGCCCGGATGTGCCGACAAATCCCGATAGGAGCTGCACATATCTCGTTCTCAGGGCACACCGGATGAGCGCTCCGTACAGCTAAAACCAAACCTCGAGTTTCCCCGAGGGGGCGCTGCAAAGGACTCTAGTTTGGACCAACACTCAGAGGAGCACTAGCCTGGGGGTTTAAAATAAAGATGACCCTTGAGTCTGCAGAACCCAAGGGAAAAAGGCTTAGGTGGCAAATGGTAAAACCAAGGTTGGGCCTTGCTGGAGGATTTTTATTCAAGGCGAACTGTCAAGGGGTTCCCATTATAACCCAACCGCGTAAGGAACACAAAATCAAGGAACATAACACCGGTATGACGGAAACTAGGGTGGCAAGAGTGGAACAAAACACCAGGCATAAGGCCGAGCCTTCTACCCTTTACCAAGTATATAGATGCATTAATTAAATAAGAGATATTGTGATATCCCAACAACAATCATGTTCCAACAAGGAACAAACTCCAATCTTCACCTGCAACTAAGAACGCTATAAGAGGGGCTGAGCAAAGCGGTAACATAGCCAAACAACGGTTTGCTAGGACAATGTGGGTTAGAGGTTTGGCTTAGCAAAATGGGAGGCATGATAAGCAAGTGGTAGGTATCGTAGCATAGGCATAGCAAAAGAGCGAGCAACTAGCAAGCAAAGATAGAAGTGGTTTCGAGGGTCTGGTCATCTTGCCTGCAAAGTTCTCCGAGTTGACGTTAGCTTGATCCTCGTAAGCGTACTCAACTGGTTCCTCGATCACGTACTCGTCTCCCGGCTCTACCCAAAGCAAGAACACAAACAATGGGAACCACAATCAACCACGTGCAATGCACAAACAACATGATGCAAAGCATGGCATGATATGCGGGATGTGATATGCGATGCATATGCATGTTTCGGAAAGGAAAGATTGAACCTGGCCTCAACTTGGAAAACCAAGAGTGCCACTGGAAAGATGAGTTGATTTCAGTCGAAATCGATATAAAGATCACCGGAATCGGATGCACGGTTTGCAAAAGACAAGCAAAACAAATGACATCGATCTGCGGTTTACAGCACGAGGCCATCTAAATGCATCAAGAACAACAAGCTACTGCACTCTAACATAGCAATAAAACACATGGAAGGGATCCACTCAAGATGCTTGACAAAAGATGAACACTGAGCTACGGCTAATTCACTCAATAGCAGGTTCAAACAAGCATGGCAAAAGTGCAAAAGATATCAGGTTACGGACTTGGTGAAAATAACATGTCAGGAATTTAACATCAGGAAGCAATGTTTAGAGCAAGATAACAACATGCTACAGGAACATATCATGGCAAAGCAAGGCATGGCATGAAGCTACTCAAAGCATACAACAGAAGTCCCTTATTGACCATAAGCCAAAATGGATCAGAAAATACAATGGCAACCATGTGAACATAGCAACTTTCGTTAACAGATTCAGACTTAGAAGAAAACTGGAACATGGCAAAACAGATATTGAGTAGGCATGTTTACGAGCTCGATGCACTCACCACAAAGCATTTCATGACAAACTAAGCATACACTCAACAAGTAGACATGGCATAGAAGCTAAACATGGCAAGAGCAACATCATAGCATGCATGGATCAACTACAACAACCTTGGCAAAATTGCTTAACATGTAAACAATCTGCCAGGAACATTTTATAGCAAAAGTATAGCAAGATTGAGTCATGCTAGGGTGCTCCATAAATTCAAACAAAGACATGGATGGATAGAGTATAACAATAACTACAAAACATCCTTACTGATCATGCTCAAAAGAGGCATGGATTGTTGGGGAACGTAGTAATTTCAAAAATTTCCTATGCACACGCAAGATCATGGTGATGCATAGCAACAAGAGGGGAGAGTGTCGAGAGGGGAGAGTGTTGTTTACGTACCCTCGTAGACCGGAAGAGGAAGCGTTATGACAACGCGGTTGATGTAGTCGTACGTCTTCACGGCCCGACCGATCAAGCATCGAAACTACGGCACCTCCGAGTTCTAGCACACGTTCAGCTCGATGACGATCCCCGGACTCCGATCCAGTAAAGTGTCGGGGAAGAGTTCCGTCAGCACGACGGCGTGGTGACGATCTTGATGTTCTACCGTTGCAGGGCTTTGCCTAAGCACCGTTACAATATTATCGAGGAGTATGGTGGAGGGGGCCACCGCACACAGCTAAGAAAACGATCACGAGGATCAACTTGTGTGTCTAGAGGTGCCCCTTGCCCCCGTATATAAAGGAGCAAGGGGGAGGAGGCCGGCCCTAGGAGGGGCGCGCCAGGGAGTAGGATTCCTACTCCTAGTTGGAGTAGGTTTCCTCCTTTCCTAGTCCAACTAGGAGAAGGGGGGAAAGGGGGGAAGAGGGGAAGGAAGGGAGAGAGGGGCCGCGCCCCAAACCCCTTGTCCAATTCGGACTGGGCTTGGGAAGGGCGCGCGCCACCTCCTGGTCCTTTCCACTAAGGCCCATTAAGGCCCATTGCTTCTTCCTCGTATTCCCGTAACTCTCTGGTACCTCCGAAAATACCCGAATCACTCGGAACCTTTCCGATGTCCGAATATAGTCGTCCAATATATCGATCTTTACGTCTCGACCATTTCGAGACTCCTCGTCATATCCCTGATCTCATCCGGGACTCCAAACTCCTTCGGTACATCAAAACTTATAAACTCATAATATAACTATCATCGAAACCTTAAGCGTGCGGACCCTACGGGTTCGAGAACAATGTAGACATGACCGGGATACGTCTCTGGTCAATAACCAATAGCGGAACCTAGATGCTCATATTGGCTCCCACATATTCTACGAAGATCTTTATCGGTCAGACCGCATAACAACATACATTGTTCCCTTTGTCATCGGTATGTTACTTGCCCGAGATTCGATCATCGGTATCTCAATACCTAGTTCAATCTCGTTACCGGCAAGTCTCTTTACTCGTTTCGTAATACATCATCTCGCAACTAACTCATTAGTTGCAATGCTTGCAAGGCTTATGTGATGTGCATTACCGAGAGGGCCCAGAGATACCTCTCCGACAAGCGGAGTGACAAATCCTAATCTCGAAATACGCCAACCCAACATGTACCTTTGGAGACACCTGTAGAGCTCCTTTATAATCACCCAGTTACGTTGTGACGTTTGGTAGCACACAAAGTGTTCCTCCGGTAAACGGGAGTTGCATAATCTCATAGTCATAGGAACATGTATAAGTCATGAAGAAAGCAATAGCAACATACTAAACGATCGGGTGCTAAGCTAATGGAATGGGTCATGTCAATCACATCATTCTTCTAATGATGTGATCCCGTTAATAAAATAACAACTCTTTTGTTCATGGTTAGGAAACATAACCATCTTCGATTAACGAGCTAGTCAAGTAGAGGCATACTAGTGACACTCTGTTTGTCTATGTATTCACACATGTATTATGTTTCCGGTTAATACAATTCTAGCATAAGTAATAAACATTTATCATGATATAAGGAAATAAATAATAACTTTATTATTGCCTCTAGGGCATATTTCCTTCAGTCTCCCACTTGCACTAGAGTCAATAATCTAGTTCACATCGCCATGTGATTCAACACCCATAGTTCACATTGTCATGTGACATATACCCAAAGGGTTTACTAGAGTCAGTAATCTAGCTCACATCGTTTATGTGATTAACACCCAAAGAGTACTAAGGTGTGATCATGTTTTGCTTGTGAGATAATTTTAGTCAACGGGTCTGTCACATACAGATCCGTAAGTATTTTGCAAATTCTATGTCTACAATGCTCTGCACGGAGCTACTCTAGCTAATTGCTCCCACTTTCAATATGTATCTAGATCGAGACTTAAGAGTCATCCAGATCTGTGTCAAAACTTGCATCGACGTAACTTTTTACGACAAACCTCTTTGTCACCTCCATAATTGAGAAATATTTCCTTATTACACTAAGGATAATTTTGACCGCTGTCCAGTGATCTACTCTTAGATCACTATTGTACTCCCTTGCTTAACACAGTGTAGGGTATACAATAGATCTGGTACACAGCATGGCATACTTTATAGAACCTATGGCTGAGGCATAGGGAATGACTTTCATTCTCTTTCTATCTTCTGCCGTGGTCGGGCTTTGAGTCTTACTCAATTTCACACCTTGTAACACAGCCAAGAACTTTTTCTTTGACCGTTCCAATTTTTGAACTATTTCAAAATATTGTCAAGGTATGTACTCATTGAAAAAAAACTTATCAAGCGTCTTGATCTATCTCTATAGGTCTTGATGCTCTATATGTAAGCAGCTTCACTGAGGTTTTCTTTGAAAAAATCCTTTCAAACACTCCTTTATGCTTTGTAGAATAATTATACATTATTTCCGATCAAAAATATGTCATACACATATAATTATCAGAAATGTTGTAGTGCTCCCACTCACTTTCTTGTAAATACAGGCTTCATCGCAAGTCTGTATAAAACTATATGCTTTGATCAACTTATCAAAGCGTATATTCCAACTCCGAGATGCTTGCACCAGTCCATAGATGGATCACTGGAGCTTGCATATTTTGTTAGCACCTTTAGGATTGACAAAACCTTCTGGTTGCATCACATACAACTCTTCTTTAAATCCATTAAGGAATTTAGTTTTGTTTATCCATTTGCCAGATTTCATAAAAATGCGGCAATTGCTAACATGATTTGGACAGACTTAAGCATCGCTACGAGTGAGAAAATTTCATCGTAGTCAACACCTTGAACTTTGTCAAAAACCTTTTTCGATAAGTCTAGCTTTGTAGATAGTAACACTACTATCAGCGTCCATCTTCCTCTTGAAGATCTATTTATTTTCTATGGCTTGCCGATCATCGGGCAAATCCATCAAAGTTCATACTTTGTTCTCATACATGGATCATATCTCAGATTTCATGGCCTCAAACCATTTCACGGAATCTGGGCTCATCATCGCTTCCTCATAGTTCGCAAGTTCGTCATGGTATAGTAACATGACTTCCAGAACAGGATTACCGTACCACTCTGGTGCGGATCTCACTCTGGTTTACCTACGAGATTCGGTAGTAACTTGATCTGAACTTACATGATCATCATCATTAGCTTCCTCACTAATTGGTGTAGTAGTCACAAGAACATATTTATGTGATGAACTACTTTCCAATAAGGGAGAAGGTATAATTACCTTATCAAGTTTTCTACTTTCCTCCCACTCACTTCTTTCGAGAGAAACTCCTTCTCTAGAAAGTTTCTGTATTTAGCAACAAAAGTCTTGCCTTCGGATCTGTGATAGAAGGTGTATCCAATAGTTTCCTTTGGATATCCTATGAAGACGCACTTCTCCAATTTAGGTTTGAGCTTATCAAGTTGAAACTTTTTCACATAAGCATTGCAACCTCAAACTTTAAGAAACGACAGCTTAGGTTTCTTGCTAAACCATAGTTCATACGGTGTCATCTCAAACGGATTTAGATGGTGCCCTATTTAACGTGAATGTAGCTGTCTCTAATGCATAACCCCAAAACAATAGCGGTAAATCTGTAAGAGACATCATAGATCGCACCATATCAAATAAAGTACGATTACGATGTTCGAACACACCATTACACTGTGGTGTTCCAGGTGGCGTGAGTAGTGAAACTATTTCACATTGTTTTAACTGAAGACCAAACTCGTAATTCAAATACTCTTCTCCACGATCAGATCGTAGAAACTTTATTTTCTTGTTATGATGATTTTCCACTTCACTCTGAAATTCTTTGAACTTTTCAAATGTTTCAGACTTATGTTTCATCAAGTAGATATACTCACATCTGCTCAAATTATCTGTGAAGAATAGAAAATAATGATACCTGTCGCGAGCCTCAATATTCATCGGACCACATACATCAGTATGTATGATTTCCAACAAATCTGTTGCTCGCTCCATTGTTCTGAAGAACGGAGTCTTAGTCATCTTGCCCAGGAGGCATGGTTCGCAAGCATCAACTAATTCATAATCAAGTGATTCCAAAAGCCCATCAGCATGGAGTTTCTTCATGCGCTTTACACCAATATGACCTAAACGGCAGTGCCACAAATAAGTTTGCACTATCATTATTAACTTTGCATCTTTTGGTTTCAATATTATTTTATGTGCATCACTACGATCGAGATCCAACGAACTATTTTCATTGGGTGTGTAACCATATAAGGTTTTATTCATGTAAACAGAACAACAATTTATTCTCTTACTTAAATGAATAACCGTATTACAATAAACATGATCAAATCATATTCATGCTCAACGCAAACACCAAATAACACTTATTTAGGTTCAACACTAATCTCGAAAGTATAGGGAGTGTGCGATGATGATCATATCAATTTTGGAACCACTTCCAACACACATCGTTACTTCACCCTTAACTAGTCTCTGTTTATTCTGCAACTCCCGTTTCGAGTTACTAATCTTAGCAACTGAACTAGTATCAAATACTGAGGGGTTGCTATAAACACTAGTAAAGTACACATCAATAACATGTATATCAAATATACTTATGTTCACTTTGCCATCCTTTGTATCCGCCAATCACTTGGGGTAGTTCTGCTTCCAGTGACCAGTCCCTTTGCAGTAGAAGCACTTAGTCTCAGGCTTAGGATCAGACTTGGGCTTCTTCACTTGAGCAGCAACTTGCTTGCCGTTTTTCTTGAAGTTCCCCTTCTTCCCTTTGCCCTTTTCTTGAAACTAGTGGTCTTGTCAACCATCAACACTTGATGTTTTTCTTGATTTCTACCTTCGTTGATTTCAGCATCACGAAGAGCTTGGGAGTTGTTTCCGTTATCCCTTGCATATTATAGTTCATCACGAAGTTCTACTAACTTGGTGATGGTGACTAGAGAATTCTGTCAATCACTATCTTATCTGGAAGATTAACTCCCACTTGATTCAAGCGATTGTAGTACCCAGACAATCTGAGCACATGCTCACTAGTTGAGCGATTCTCCTCCATCTTTTAGCTATAGAACTTGTTGGAGACTTCATATCTCTCAACTCGGGTATTTGCTTGAAATATTAACTTCAACTCCTGGAACATCTCATATGGTCCATGACGTTCAAAACATCTTTGAAGTCCCGATTCTAAGCCATTAAGCATGGTGCACTAAACTATCAAGTAGTCATCATATTGAGCTAGCCAAACGTTCATAACGTCTGCATCTGCTCCTGCAATAGGTCTGTCACCTAGCGGTGCATCAAGGACATAATTCTTCTGTGCAGCAATGAGGATAAACCTCAGATCACGGATCCAATCCGCATCATTGCTACTAACATCTTTCAACACAATTTTCTCTAGGAACATATCAAAATAAACACAGGGAAGCAACATCGCGAGCTATTGATCTATAACATAATTTGCAAAATACTACCAGGAGTAAGTTCATGATAAATTTAAGTTCAATTTAATCATATTACTTAAGAACTCCCACTTAGATAGACATCCCTCTAATCCTCTAAGTGATTACATGATCCAAATCAACTAAACCATGTCCGATCATCATGTGAGATGGAGTAGTTTCATTGGTGAACATCGCTATGTTGATCATATCTACTATATGATTCACGCTCGACCTTTCGGTCTCCGTGTTCCGAGGCCATATCTGTATATGCTTGGCTCGTCAAGTATAACCTGAGTATTCCGCGTGTGCAACTGTTTTGCACCCGTTGTATTTGAACTTAGAGTCTATCACACCCGATCATCACGTGGTGTCTCAGCACGAAGAACTTTCGCAATGGTGCATACTCAGGGAGAACACTTCTTGATAATTAGTGAGAGATCATCTTATAATGCTACTGTCAATCAAAGCAAGATAAGATGCATAAAAGATAAACATCACATGCAATCAATATAAGTGATATGATATGGCCATCATCATCTTGTGCTTGTGATCTCCATCTTCGAAGCATCGTCGTGATCACCATCATCACCGGCGCGACACCTTGATCTCCATCGTAGCATCGTTGTCGTCTCGCCAATTTTATGCTTCCACGACTATCGCTACCGCTTAGTGATAAAGTAAAGCATTACAGCGCGATTGCATTGCATACAATAAAATTTAGCATCATGTCTTGACCATATCACATCACAACATGCCCTGCAAAAACAAGTTAGACGTCCTCTACTTTGTTGTTGCAAGTTTTACGTGGCTGCTACGGGCTTAAGCAAGAACCAATCTTACCTACGCATCAATACCACAATGATAGTTTGTCAAGTTGGTACTGTTTTAACCTTCGCAAGGACCGGGCGTAGCCACACTCGGTTCAACTAAAGTTGGAGAAACTGTCACCCGCTAGCCACCTTTGTGCAAAGCACGTCGGGAGAACCGGTCTCGCGTAAGCGTACGCGTAATGTCGGTCCGGGCCGCTTCGTCCAACAATACCGCCGAACCAAAGTATGACATGCTGGTAAGCAGTATGACTTATATCGCCCACAACTCACTTGTGTTTTACTCGTGCATATAACATCAACACATAAAACCTAGGCTCGGATGCCACTGTTTGGTAACACAGTAATTTCAAAAAAATTCCTACACACACGCAAGATCATGGTGATGCATAGCAACGAGAGGGAAGAGTGTTGTCTACGTACCCTCGTAGACCGGAAGCGGAAGCGTTATGACAACGCGGTTGATGTAGGCGTACGTCTTCACGGCCTGACCAATCAAGCACCGAAACTACGACACCTCCGAGTTCTAGCACATGTTCAGCTCGATGACGATCCTCGGACTCCGATCCAGCGAAGTGTCGGGAAAGAGTTCCGTCAGCACGACGGCGTGGTGATGATCTTGATGTTCTACCGTCGCAGGGCTTCACCTAAGCACCGCTACAATATTATCGAGGAGTATGGTGGAGGGGGGCACCGCACATGGCTAAGAAAACGATCACGAGGATCAACTTGTGTGTCTAGAGGTGCACCCTGCCCCCGTATATAAAGGAGCAAGGGGGAGGAGGCCGGCCCTAGGAGGGGCGCGCCAGGGAGTAGGATTCCTACTCCTAGTTGGAGTAGGTTTCCTCCTTTCCTAGTCCAACTAGGAGAAGGGGGGAAAGGGGGGAAGAGGGGAAGGAAGGGAGAGAGGGGCCGCGCCCCAAACCCCTTGTCCAATTTGGACTAGGCTTGGGAGGGGCGCGCGCCACCTCCTGATCCTTTCCACTAAGGCCCATTAAGGCCCATTGCTTCTTCCTCGTATTCCCGTAACTCCCCGGTACCTCCGAAAATACCTGAATCACTCGGAACCTTTCCGATGTCCGAATATAGTCGTCCAATATATCGATCTTTACGTCTCGACCATTTCGAGACTCCTCGTCATGTCCCTGATCTCATCCGGGACTCCGAACTCCTTCGGTACATCAAAACTCATAAACTCATAATATAACTGTCATCGAAACCTTAAGCGTGCGGACCCTACGGGTTCGAGAACAATGTAGACATGACCGAGACACGTCTCCGGTCAATAACCAATAGTGGAACCTGGATGCTCATATTGGCTCCCACATATTCTACGAAGATCTTTATCGGTTAGACCGCATAACAACATACGTTGTTCCCTTTGTCATTGGTATGTTACTTGCCCGAGATTCGATCGTCGGTATCTCAATACCTAGTTCAATCTCGTTACCGGCAAGTCTCTTTACTCGTTTCGTAATACATCATCTCGCAACTAACTCATTAGTTGCAATGCTTGCAAGGCTTATGTGATGTGCATTACCGAGAGGGCCCAGACATACCTCTCCGACAAACGGAGTGACAAATCCTAATCTCGAAATACGCCAACCCAACATGTACCTTTGGAGACACCTGTAGAGCTCCTTTATAATCACCCAGTTACGTTGTGACGTTTGGTAGCACACAAAGTGTTCCTCCGGCAAACGGGAGTTGCATAATCTCATAGTCATAGGAACATGTATAAGTCATGAAGAAAGCAATAGCAACATACTAAACGATCGGGTGCTAAGCTAATGGAATGGGTCATGTAAATCACATCATTCTTCTAATGATGTGATCCCGTTAATCAAATAACAACTCTTTTGTTCATGGTTAGGAAACATAACCATCTTCGATTAACGAGCTAGTCAAGTAGAGACATACTAGTGACACTCTGTTTGTCTATGTATTCACACATGTATTATGTTTCCGGTTAATACAATTCTAGCATGAATAATAAACATTTATCATGATATAAGGAAATAAATAATAACTTTATTATTGCCTCTAGGGCATATTTCCTTCATGGATCACTCTGTAGCAACATGAGTACATGGCATAAAAATATTAACAGGGCAAAGACTTAGAAGATTTATAACTCCGTGAAATCAGCAACATCACGAGAGCTACTTTGCATGCTTGTGCTAGTCACCACAAAGATCACAAAAATACATGGCATACACCCCTGTAAAGATGACATGGTATACTTCAAGACACATGTAGGGCTCAAGTTCATAGGAGGCACACAGTAAACATGGCAAAAATGACAAAAGTGCATTTGCTGATAAGAATCTGAAACTAACATCAACTAGCACTCCTGCAACAGCATTTAGGGCATCAAGATGAACTCAAATGAACATGGTGCAATGGAATGAAATGAAGTACTCGTCGAGACGAACAATTTGATATGCTACACGCCCAAAACGGAGCTACAGATGCAAAGATATGACATGATGAAAATGCCCAAAAATACTGGGGACTTAGTGGAAATTATACCCTCAGAGAAGTGGACGGGGAGATGCGGGACGAGACGATCCGGGACGGGCGGCGGCGCATTTGGTTCGGGCACCCGGTGGATCTGATCCACCCGGGCCGAATCTAGCCGGTGTGAACTCCGGCGACGCGGGCGGTTCCGGCGAGGGGGCGGAGCTGGGCGGCGGATCAAGGAGGAGCTCGGCCATGGCGGGCGGCGAGCCTGGTAGAGCGGCGGAGCACCCGCGGGGCATGGCGGCGACCGGGGGCCGGAGCAGGGCGGCGTGGCGCGCCTTGGGCAGTGGCGGCGCGACGCCGGAATGCTG
>NC_041382.1:568701044-568709092 GCF_002162155.2 Triticum dicoccoides | reverse complement strand
AGGCGCGGGTCTCCTCGGGCCCGGCGCGGCCCGGGGCGGGCCGGAGATGGGCGCCGCGGGCCTGGCGGCGCGGGGACGGCGGCGGTGGGTAGGTGGCGGCTTCTGATTCGCTGAGGGTCGGTGCAGACATGTCCGACGGCGGGGTGGACATGTCCGTCGGCGGGGGGAGGACGAAGTTAGGGTTTGCACCGCGAATTTTGGAGGGGGTCACATATATATAGGTAGAGGGAGCTAGGAGAGTCCAAATTGAGCACGGTTTTTGGCCACGGGATCGTGATCGAAAGGCCTAGATGATAGAATGGGTTTATGTGGGTTTTGGGCCACTTTGGAGGGGTGTTGGGCTGCAACACACACAAGGCCTTTACGGTTCCTCGGTTAACCGTTGGAGTATCAAACGAAGTCCAAATGACACGAAACTTGACAGGCGGTCTACCGGTAGTAAACCAAGGCTGCTTGACAAGTATCGGCCCGATCCGAGAATGTTTAACACCGGCACACGAAAAGAGGTAGAAAGGGACACCGGAGGACATAGGAGCGCCGGATTGCAAAACGGACAATAGGGAAAATGCTCGGATGCATGAGACGAACATGTATGCAAATGCGATGCACATGATGACATGATATGAAATGCATGACACGCAAGCACATGACAAGGCAACAATAGCGAATAATTGGAAGACACCTGGCACATCGGTATCGGGGCGTTACAACACTCCACCACTACGAGAGGATCTCGTCCCAAGATCTAGAATGGCACCGGAGGGAAAACGGAAGAGGAAGACAAGCGGTAAAACAAAGTTGCTTCTTTGACAAATGAGTGAAACCAAAGAACCTTGAAAAAGTTTAAGCCATTTTGAGAAAAGAATACAACTGAGATGAACAAAGTTGATAACTCTCCGTTAGGAAAAAGGAACAAGGGAGAACAAATTCGGACAACACTCCGGTTGAAAATAGAAGCAAGACTTGATAAGATGAAAGAACTTGAGCAGAGGACACAACACTCTGGTTAAATGGATAAGCACGAAAAGATCATGATCTTAACAACTCGAGAAGATGTTAGAAAAGAGCAACATCACAAAGCCTCCGGAAGGAAGAATAAAAGATGTATCATTGGAATAAAAGAATAGAGAAGAAAAGGCCAACTTCTGCCACCAATGAGCTTGGAGAGCAGCCTTCCAAGAAGGTTATAACGGAATTGTTGGAAAACCAACAACAAAAGGAATAAGACTGTAACATCTCAAACTATGAGGTGAAATTCTGGCACTAACGGAAAACTATAGATTGGATTGATAAGAACAAGGAGACGGGACACTTATCTCACCGGTAAGATAAAAGAAGAACTTGGATCATTTGTGAGCAACATAAATAGCAAACGATCCTTAGGGAAAGCTTTATGTGAAATATAACCCGAGATAATCGAATGAAGAGATTGGTGGATTTAAAATACCTCATTCTTAACAACATGTGAATCATGAAACATGAACTCAAATTATCAAGAATAACATAAGACCACCTCCAATGATACGAAAGAAAGAATTGCACTCCGGATTGCAAGATGAAGAAAGCTTGAGCTCCTTAGAAAAGAATCTTGATGAAAACTTGGAGAAGGAATTAAATCCTTGATGAACTTCCATGTAGAGCCTTCATGAAGAACTCCGGTAACAAAAGGATGCTCACAAGAAAGGAAAGAGAAGTTGAAAACACAAGGTGAAGCCTTGCAATGATTGGATGAAGCTTTGCGACGAGATAAGTTGAAACTTGGAACTCTGGAAAAGAAAAGATGGAACAATCGAAATCAAGAAGTTGATGAGCCTCCGAAATAAGGAATTAATCACTTGGATGAAGCAAGAATAAGAATTACATTATGCTTATCCTTCATCAATTTAAATTGATGACAAAGAATGGATTTGGCACACTACTTATTCTCGTAGAAAGGATTAAGCGAGATATAGCGCAAACTTGAGAAGGTCTTCAACGAACCACCGATAGGGTTTTGGGAACAATGAATGAATTGATACAATAACAAAGGAAGAGAAATCTTGAACGAACCACCGGTAAGAATTGAAAATGAACGAAGATACATGAGAGATTATAGGTACAAGTGAAACGAAGAGATCATGATCTGATTAAAGAATACTTGAATGAAGCACCGGTAAGATTTAGAGAAAGAGAGCTGAAAGCTGAGAAGGAATAATCCCGAAATGATGGCCTCCGAAGAATCAGACTGAAAAGACTCCTGGGTTGCTCCGGAAGGATGAAAAGAATTCTCACAATCAAAACAATTATGAGAGTATGGCATCAAGCTAGAATCACGAATCTTCGAGAGGATGGACAAGATATGGAGGAAAAATTCTTCTTCGGTCTTCAAATGCTGATAATGATGATGAGAAGCACCACCAAGAATTGTTGAGGCACTCCGGAATGAAGAATAGAAAAGGTTGTGCCAACGATGAAAAGAATTTGAAAGATCTTGGAGAAAAGCATTTGACTGATGAAAAATTCATACTTATGTCAAACTTTTAAATGAATTTGTGAATAACTGCGGGAAAATTAGAAGAGTCGGGTAAGATCCTGGACAAAGACCTGTGGGTTAGGGCCCACTGAAAAGAAACACCGTTGAACGATTTTAGAGATAGGTTGCGCCGGTTGAATTAAATGACTTGAAAGAGATAACATCCTTGAAAAGAGCTTGAATGGATCTTGAATGACAAGATGAGCCTTCTGAGATATCTTCAGCACTCCGGAATAAAGAATAGTGAGAAGTGAATGATTATGAGGTGCACCGGCATGAGAAGGCATTTGAAACGAGGAAAAGGGATATGATCAACACCGAAAGCTTGAATTGAAACCATCAGAGAAGAAAAGAATGAGGAATGACGAACTAGAAGCTCCGTTAGCATCTTCATGAGAATCACCGGGTAAGAACATGAAGGAAAAGAATGGAGAGACTTCCATCGATAAAATGGATAGTTGATTAAGAAATATGGGTTCTTGAAGAAACAAGGGTGGGCGGGTGGGAAAACAAAGGCAACTTGGAGATGGATGAAACAAACAACATTGAGAAGACTGATAATTGATCTTGCGTATGTTGAAATGATCGGATCCACTTGAAGAGAAACACACCAGTTGAAAAGGATTGACATGAGAATCTCGATTATCATGAAGGATTGGTATTCACATCGGAGTATGAGAACACCGCTTAGGAAAGGTATGGAATCAACATTTGAGTTTGAAGCAACTCGAATACCACAACTCAAAACAAAACAAAGGATTGGCTTGCAGAAAAAGCCGGAACAAACATATGATAGAGATTTCGTCCGAAGTTTTTGTGGTGGGGCCTACACGGGCTCGATCGTACAACACCATCATGTACAAGGCAGTGCACATGACATACGAAGCGTCCGCGAGTCAGCATAGCTAAGGACTCTTTAAGACACAACGAGACCACTGTAAAACCAACCGTGGATAGGCGGACCACTAGAGTCGAACCCCAATTTCATATCATGCATCTGTCGGAAAGATATCCTAGGAGCTACTTGAATTCCCACTTATCAACTCCCGAAACTTTCCGGTTATGCAATCAGGTGTTGGGGATACAGGGGAAGCATAATATCTCACCCAAAACTAGCAAATCCTACATCCAGCTATATCCATCCTTCAACACATAACCAAGAAACCTTCAGAAATCATTTACCTCAACCTTCAAAAAGCATCCGTTATACGAGTTATGGCAATACTCCCGAACTCCTGCCCCAGTACTGGGTGGCGTCGAGGTTATCTCACCAACAACTGCATAAAAGAGATTTTCGATGTCGGTGAAACTGAGGTATTCCAGAACTGCAACGATAAAATTGTGACGACAACACCTCGGAGCTCAACTCCCCGGGACACTGCCACAACCCCTAAATGTCAGGAGGCACCAAGAACAATGTTCTCGTCCCAAAACCATCGGAACGATTCCAAGATACCCGCGTGATCCTAAAAAAATAGTGAAAATTGAGAAGAGAAGAGTCAAAACTCTATGTCAGGAGACCTCACCAGAGCGACGAAGGGACTGAGGAGTAAAAATAATCCTACTCTCCGATATATATAATCCTATAAGACTCAAAACATTTTTCTAGACTCAACAACGCCAGCGATTCGATCAAGCAGGGGGCTCCTAAGTCGGGGAAGGCTATGATTACCAACTTGTAACACCCACGATGCGGCTATATCTCCCACGTGTCGGAGCACGACTTAGAGGCATAACCGCATCGTAGGCATATCACAAGAGGGGTAATCTTTACACATCCCATTTACTGAATAAGAAAGAGGTACAGAGTTGGCTTACAATCCCCACTTCACACAATACATGAATATAACATTACATCAACCAGATACAAACAAGGTCCGACTACGGAACCAAAATAAAAGAAGACTACCCCTAAGGCAAAAGATCCCCGATCGCCCCGACCGGGCTCCACTACTAATCAACTGGAAACGAAACAACACAACAAACACGATCTTCATCGAACTCCTCCTTGAGCTCGTTTGCATCACCTACACGGTTTCATCGGCACCTGTAAACTGGTTATGGAAGTACTCTGTGAGTCACGGGGACTCGGCAATCTCACACCCTCGCGATCAAGACTATTTAAGCTTATGGGTAGGTACAAGGTATGAGGTGGAGTGCAGCAAGTACTAGCATATATGGTGGCTAACTTACGCAAAAGTGAACGAGAAGAGAAGGCGAAGCATGTTCGAGAACTAGAAGTGATCAAGAAGTGATCCTGAAACTACTTACGTTCAAGCATAACTCCAACACCGTGTTCACTTCTCGGACTCCGCCGAGAAGAGAACATCACGGCTACACACGCGGTTGATGCATTTTAATTAAGTTAAGTTTCAGGTTTTCTACAACCGTACATTAACAAATTCCCATCTTCCCATAACCGCGGGCACACGGCTTTCGAAAGTTCAAAACCCTGCAGGGGTGTCCCAACTTAGCCCATCACAAGCTCTCACGGTCAACGAAGGATATTCCTTCTCCTAGGAAGACCCGATCAGGCTCGGAATCCTGGTTACAAGACATTTCAACAATGGTAAAACAAGACCAGCAAAGCCGCCCGGATGTGCCGACAAATCCCGATAAGAGCTGCACATATCTCGTTCTCAGGGCACACCGGATGAGCGCTCCGTACAGCTAAAACCAAACCTCGAGTTTCCCCGAGGGGGCACTTCAAAGGACTCTAGTTTGGACCAACACTCAGAGGAGCACTGGTCCGGGGGGGTTAAAATAAAGATGACCCTCGGGCTCCGGAAACCCAAGGGAAAAGGCTAGGTTGTAGTGCAAATGGTAAAACCAAGGTTGGGCCTTGCTGGAGGAGTTTTATTCAAGGCGAACTGTCAAGGGGTTCCCATTATAACCCAACCGCGTAAGGAACGCAAAATTAAGGAACATAACACCGGTATGACGGAAACTAGGGCGGCAAGAGTGGAACAAAACACCAACCATAAGGCCGAGCCTTTCACCCTTTACCAAGTATATAGATGCATTAATTAAATAAGAGATATTGTGATATCCCAACAACAATCATGTTCCAACAAGGAACAAACTCCAATCTTCACCTGCAACTAACAACGCTATAAGAGGGCCTGAGCAAAGCGGTAACATAGCCAAACAACGGTTTGCTAGGACAAGGTGGGTTAGAGGCTTGGCTTAGCAAAATGGGAGGCATGATAATCAAGTGGTAGGTATCATAGCATAGGCATAGCAAAAGAGCGAGCAACTAGCAAGCAAAGATAGAAGTGATTTCGAGGGTATGGTCATCTTGCCTGCAAAGTTCTCCGAGTTGACGTTAGCTTGATCCTCGTAAGCGTACTCAACTGGTTCCTCGATCACGTACTCGTCTCCCGGCTCTACCCAAAGCAAGAACACAAACAAAGGGAACCACAATCAACCACGTGCAATGCACAAACAACATGATGCAAAGCATGGCATGATATGCGGAATGTGATATGCGATGCATATGCATGTTTCGGAAAGGAAAGATTGAACCTGGCCTCAACTTGGAAAACCAAGAGTGCTGCTGGAAAGATGAGTTGATTTCGGTCGAAATCGATATAAAGATCACCGGAATCGGATGCACGGTTTGCAAAAGACAAGCAAAACAAATATGGCACCGATCTACGGTTTATAACACGGGGCCATCTAAATGCATCAAGAACAACAAGCTACTGCACTCTAACATAGCAACAAAACACATGGAAGGGATCCACTCAAGATTCCTGACAAAAGATGAACACTGAGCTACGGCTAATTCACTCAATAGCAGGTTCAAACAAGCATTGCAAAAGTGCAAAAGATATCAGGTTACAGACTTAGTGAAAATAACAACAGGTCAGGAATTTAACATCAGGAAGCAATGTTTAGAGCAAGATAACAACATGGTACGGGAACATATCATGGCAAAGCAAGGCATGGCATGAATCTACTCAAATCATACAACAAAAGTCACTTACTGACCATAAGCCAAAAGGGATCAGAAAATACAATGGCAACCATGTGAACATAGCAACTTTCGTTAACAGATTCAGACTTAGAAGAAAACTGGAAGATGACAAAACAGATATTGAGTAGGCATGTTTACGAGCTCGATGCACTCACCACAAAGCATTTCATGACAAACTAAGCATACACTCAGCAAGTAGACATGGCATAGATGCTAAACATGGCAAGATCAGCATCATAGTATGCATGGATCAACTACAACAACCTTGGAAAAATTGCTTAACATGTAAACAATCTGCCAAGAACATTTTATAGCAAAAGTATAGCAAGATTGAGTCATGCTAGGGTGCTCCATAAATGCAAACAAAGACATGGATGGATAGAGCATAACAATAACTACAAAACATCCTTACTGATCATGCTCAAAAGAGGCATGGATCACTCTGTAGCAACATGAATACATGGCATAAAAATATTAACAGGGCAAAGACTTAGAAGATTTATAAGTCCCTGAAATCAGCAACATCACGAGAGCTACTTTGCATGCTTGTGCTAGTCACCACAAAGATCACAAAAATACATGGCATACACCCCTGTAAAGATGACATGGCATACTTTAAAACACATGTAGGGCTCAAGTTCATAGGAGGCACACAGTAAACATGGCAAAAATGACAAAAGTGCATTTGCTGATAAGAGTCTGAAACTGACATAAACTAGCACTCTTGCAACAGCATTTAGGGCATCAAGATGAACTCAAATGAACATGGTGCAATGGAATGAAATGAAGTACTCGTCGATACGAACAATTTGATATGCTACACGCCCAAAGCGGAGCTACAGATGAAAAGATATGACATGATGAAAATGCCCAAAAATATTGGGGACTTAGTGGAAATTATACCCTCTGAGAAGTGGACGGGGAGATGCGGGACGAGACGATCCGGGACGGGCGGCGGTGCGTTTGGTTCGGGCACCCGATGGATCTGATCCACCTGGGCCGGATCTAACCGGTGTGAACTCCGGCGACGCGGGCGGTTCCGGCGAGGGGGCGGAGCTGGGCGGCGGAGCAAGGAGGAGCTCGGCCATGGCGGGCGGCGAGCCTGGCAGAGCGGCGGAGCACCCACGGGGCATGGCGGCGACCAGGGGCCGGAGTAGGGCGGCGTGGCGCGCCTTGGGCAGTGGCGGCGCGGTGCCGAAATGCTAGGTCGGCGACGGGGCGAGCTCGCCGATGAGCGCGGGCGCGGCGGCGGAGGAGGGAGGCTCGGTGGCATACGACGGCGAGGGAGGCGGTGGCCGGCGGAAGCCGAGGCGGCGGCGGGGAACTCCAGCGAAGGAGCGGCGGAGATCCGGCGAGCGGCGAGGCGTGGGTCTCCTCGGGCCCGGCGCGGCCTGAGGCGGGCCGGAGATGGGATTCGCGGGCCCGGCGGCGCGGGGACGGCGGTGTGTGGGCAGGTGGCGGCTTCTGATTCGCTGAGGGGCGGTGCGGACATGTCCGGCGGCGGGGTGGACATGTCCATCGGCGGAAGGAGGACGAATTTAGGGTTTGCACCACGAA
>NC_041382.1:568639981-568700725 GCF_002162155.2 Triticum dicoccoides | reverse complement strand
GCTAGGAGAGTCCAAATTGAGCACGGTTTTCAGCCACGCGATCGTGATTGAACGGCCTAGATGATGGAAGGGGTTTAGGTGGGTTTTGGGCCACTTTGGAGGGGTGTTGGGCTGCAACACACACGAGGCCTTTACGGTTCCTCAGTTAACCGTTGGAGTATCAAACGAAGTCCAAATGACACGAAACTTGACAGGCGGTCTACCGGTAGTAAACCAAGGCCGCTTGACAAGTCTCGGTCCGATCCGAGAATGTTTAACACCCGCACATGAAAAGAGGTAGAAAGGGATACCGGGGGACATAGGAGCGCCGGATTGCAAAACGGACAACGGGAAAAATGCTCGGATGCATGAGACGAACATGTATGCAAATGCGATGCACATGATGACATGATATGAAATGCATGACACATAAGCACATGACAAGGCAACAACAGCGAATAACTGGAAGACACCTGGCACATCGGTATCGGGGCGTTACACCTATACTTGTGGGTTATCAAGACTATTTTCTGGTGCCGTTGCCGGGGAGCATATCTCTATTTTTTGAGTCACTTGGGATTTATATCTTCTTATCATTATGAAGAACTTGAAAGATCCAAGAACCAAGATTTATCCTCAACTACGAGGGGAGGTAAGGAACTGCCATCTAGCTCTGCACTTGATTCACCTTCTGTTTTGAGTAAGCTTGCGACACCTAAACCTGCTTCTGCTATTCGTTCTGATATGTCGCATGTTATTGATGATGCCACTTCTGTTATGCATGATACTTATGATGAAACTACTTCTGTGCTCGATACTACTGTGCCACTTGGTGAATATCTTAATGAACAACTTGCTAGGGCTAGAGAGAATGAAAATATTGAATCTGATAATACTGATGAAATTGATGATGAAGACTTTCCTGTTATTCATGAGGGTTGTGTTTTTGATAAAGAAGCTTCTTTAGCTATTTTAGCTTGCAAACATAGATACGAACTCAAGAGGTTATTAGCTAGATGGAATCAGCAATCTCTAAATGCTAGAATGAAACCTGACCCTGCTTTTGCTACTTCACCTATCTGTGTTACCGATAAGGATTATGAATTCTCTGTTCATCCTGATATAATTACTTTGGTTGAATCTGATCCTTTTCATGGCTATGAATCTGAAACTGTTGTGGCACATCTTACTAAATTAAATTATATAGCCACCCTGTTTACTATTGATGAGAGAACTCGTTACTTTTATATCCTTAAAATATTTCCGTTCTCATTAAAGGGTGATGCTAAGATATGGTTTAATTCTCTTGATCTTGGTTGTGTGTGTAGTCCCCAGGATATGATTTATTACTTCTCTGCTAAATATTTCCCTGCTCATAAAAAACAAGCTGCTTTAAGGGATATATATAATTTTGTGCAAATTGAAGAAGAGAGTCTCCCACAAGCTTGGGGGAGGCTTCTCCAATTAATTAATGCTTTGCCTGATCATCCTCTTAAGAAAAATGAAATACTTGATATCTTTTATAATGGACTAACTGATGCCTCCAGAGATTACCTGGATAGTTGTGCTGGTTCTGTTTTCAGGGAAAAAACACCGGATGAAGCAGAAATTCTATTGAATAATATGTTGACAAATGAAAATAATTGGACACCTCCGAAGCCAATTCCTGAGTGTATTCCTAAACCAACTCCGAAGAAGAGGGGTATTCTATTTCTCAGTCCTGAATATATGCAAGAGGCAAAGAAATCTATGAAAGAAAAGGGTATTAAAGCTGAAGATGCTAAGAATTTACCTCCTATTGAAGAAATACATGGTCTTAATTTGCCGCCTGTTGAAGAAACATATGATCTTAATCCATTACCTATTGAAGAAACTCATGGTCTTGATAACCTGACACAAGTAGTAAAGGTAAATTCTCTCTATAGATATGATAAAGCTAAAATCCCATTTACTAAGTTTGCTAGCCCATGCTTAGATGAGTTTGATAAATTTATGGCTAAGCAAGAAGATTTTAATGCTTATTTTGGTAGACAATTGAAATACAATTCAAATATGCTTGAACACTTGGGTGATTATATGGCTAATGTCAAAGGTGAACTTAAACTTATTAGTAAACATGCTTCTATGGTTACCACTCAAGTAGAACAAGTACTTAAAGCTCAAAATGATTTGCTCAGTGAATTAAATAGCAAGAATAATGATAATGTTGTTAGAGTTATGACTAGAGGTGGCAAAATGACTCAGGAACCTTTGTATCCTGAAGGCCACCCTAAGAGAATTGAGCAAGATTCTCTGAGAAATAATATAGATGCACCTAGTCCTTCTAAAAGGAAGAAAAAGAAAAATGATAGGACTTTGCATGCTTCTAGTGAACATATTACTGAAACACCTGAGAATCCAAATTATATTTCTATTTCTGATGCTGAAACTCAATCTGGTAATGAGCCTGAAACTAGTAATAATGTTAATGATAATGTTCATGATGATGCTCAACCTAGTAATGATAATGATATAGAAATTGAACATGATGTTGATCTTGATAACCCACAATCAAAGAATCAACGTTATGATAAGAAAGACTTTGTTGCTAGGAAACATGGTAAAGAAAGAGAACCATGGGTTCAGAAACCCATGCCTTTTCCTCCCAAACCATCCAAGAAAAAGGATGATGAGGATTTTGAGCGTTTTGCTGAAATGATTAGACCTATCTTTTTGCGTATGCAATTAACTGATATGCTCAAAATGAATCCTTATGCTAAGTATATGAAAGAAATTTTTACAAATAAAAGAAAGATACCGGAAGCTAAAATTTCCACCATGCTTGCTAATTATACTTTTAAGGGTGGAATACAAAAGAAACTTGGAGATCCCTGTGTACCAACTATACCATGCTCCATTAAAGGAAACTATGTTAAAACTGCTTTATGTGATCTTGGAGCCGGTGTTAGTGTTATGCCTCTCTCTTTATATCGTAGACTTGATTTGAATAAGTTGACACCTACTGAAATATCTTTGCAAATGGCTGATAAATCAACTGCTATACCTGTCGGTATTTGTGAGGATATGCATGTTGTAGTTGCAAACATTACTATTTTAACGGACTTTATTATTCTTGATATTCCCGAGGACGATAGTATGTCTATTATTCTTGGAAGACCCTTTTTGAATACTGCAGGGGCTGTTATTGATTGCACTAAAGGCAATGTCACTTTTCATGTTAATGGTAATGAGCATACGGTACACTTTCCGAGGAAACAACCTCAAGTTCATAGTATCAACTCTATTGGAAAAATTCCATCGATTATATTTGGAGGTTTTGAATTTCCTCTTCCTACTGTCAAGAAGAAATATGATATTCTTATTATTGGGGATGTGCATATCCCTATTGAGGTAACATAGTGTTATTCGAAATTTCTCCGGTTCCATGTTATTCGGAATGAGTTCGTTAACAAGACTTGATCAACCTTGTTAGTGGATTCCTTTTGATGATCATGAGATGGATGAAACTAGAAGGCACAACCTTCTGTACCCTCCTTTTACTTTCTGTTATTTATATTAAATAAAATAAAAATAGTATTTTCTGTCTATTATCTGATTATTCGTGCAACATAAAAATACCCTGAAAATAAAAGTTCTCCAAATGCCCTGAAATTTAAATATGATTTTTTCTGGAATATTTGAGAATATTTGGCACTGAGAACACAGCAGGGGGGTCAACCACCTGCCCACGAGGGTGGAGGGCGCGCCCTACCCCCTGGGTGCGCCCCCTACCTCGTGGGCCCATGGTGGCCCTCCTCCATTTATCCTTTCACCCACACACTCCTTCCTCCCCCAAACACGAATATCCAGCTCAAATCCGAGTCCAAGCTCATTTTGCTGCCATTTTCGATCTCCTTGCTCAAAGCACCTCTCACAAAACTGCTTGGGGAGATTGTTCCTTGGTATGTGACTCCTCCATTGGTCCAATTAGTTTTTGTTCTAGTGCTTTATTCATTGCAAATTTTTGCTGCCTAGGTGACCATGTTCTTGAACTTGCATGTCAAATTTGTATGGTTCCAAGTAGTTTTGATGCATGATATAGGCCCTAGGCACTTGTAGGAGTAGTTGCTATCAATATTATTGAGTTTGGTTTACTTTTATTTTGAAGTTACTAAAAAAATTAGAATTTTTCAGAGGAAGAAAAATGCTTAGGAAAATGTTCCAAGGTGGTTCCTCAAGGAAGCAAGGACCCAGGCTTGCAATGTGTGATGCTGATGAAGAGCCACCAAGAGACGCTCCAGTGCGTCCTTGTGAGTGGCCTTCTGAAAATTTTATGGATCGAGCAGGAATTAAGAAAGAATTCAACGCATATTTGCGTAACGCGATCTTGTGAGCTTCGAGGAAGAGAAGTGCAGCCAGTATCACAATCTCACTAGTACCTTTGTGAGGAGGTTTGAATTTTCATCTTCACGTAATTCTCCAACTGTCCTGTTTGATCTTTATGAAAATTCTTATACTATGGACTTAGAGGATTTTACCACTGCTTGCAAACTTCCACAATGGGGTAGTATAAGGGATCCTCGCAAATCTGAATTTAGAGATTTTCTTGCTAGCATAACTGTGGGAGAATCTAGAGATATAACACAAGCTACCATAGGGAGCATTCACTTTCCTGCTATACATTATTTTGCTCTCTTCATAGGTAGATGCATTAATGGTAAAGATGAGGCATGTCACATGTGTGTCCCTGACCTCAGTATTCTTAGGAGTGCTGTGTTAGGAGACAAATCTTATAATTTGGGAGCCATTGTTGCACGTAGGTTGCATCTTAATAGATTTAATGGAGATTTCTTCGGAGGAATTTATGCAACCCACACAGCTAATTTTCTTGGTGTAGCCATACGCGAGGATGATATTGAATTACCACCTGCTTACCTAGACTTTAATGCTATGGTTCACCACTAATTTGTCGAGAGGAATGAATCACCTCTCCAGTATCGACTAATCTTTGACAGACGCCGTGCTGTCCATATTACTCTCCCTGCTCCTACCTTCTTTGATCATCAGGCAAAAGGAAGATATGTTATTACCAGAGAGGAGGCAGATGAGTATGAAAGGAGAGCGGAGGCCGCTCGTCACCACGCTGCATCTCAAGAGGCGATAGCCGCTGCATCTCAGTATGACCCCAACTACTATTATGGATATCCGCTAGGCCAGCCGTGGCCATAGACCAACTTAGGCCAAAAGCCTAAGCTTGGGGGAGTACGTATTTCCCATCGACATTACATTTATGTTCACACACTCATTGCTAGATGTCGGTTCTCATACTTTTTGATTGTATCATCCATGCTAGTTTATTTTCCTTTTTATGCTTTCTTCTTGTGTGTTTGATAAACATTAAGAAAAACCAAAAAAATTAGGTGTAGCTTTTAATTAGTTTACTTTCCATGCTTGTAGTAGTAATTAAAAAAAGAAAACCCAAAAAGATTTCTTGTTCTTCTTTTACTTGTTGGGAGCTCTCCCGTGTAAATAGTTTCTTTTCTTTTCTTTTCTTTTCTTTGGGGGTCGATAGGAGAAGACCATAATTAAATTGTTGAAGTGGCTCTTATATACATTATTGTTGATCTGACAAAAGAGCCCATATTGTCTTGTCTTCTCCTGTTTATTGAATGCTTGCAGATTCCAGCTTAGTCCAATGCACGTGCACTATTATTATTATTCACATCGTTCGGTCGTGCAAGTGAAAGGCAATTATGACGATATATGATGGACTAACTGAGATAAGAAAAGCTGGTATGAACTCGACCTATTTTGTTTTTGTAAATATGATTAGTTCATCGTTCCTGATTCAGCCTACTATGAATAAACATGTTTGCAATGACAACTAGAGATCATAGTTTCTTGTGCCATGCTTGATTAGCTATGAGTTATAATGGTTTACCTTGCGTGCCAACATACTATTAAAATGGTTGTGATGTGGTATGAAAGGGTGGTATCCTCCTCTGGGTGATTTAAGTGACTTGACTTGGCTCATGTAGTTGAAACAAAATCAACATAGCCTTCACGATATTTATGTTCATGGTGGATTATATCCTACTCATGCTTGCATTCGGTGTTGATTAATTTTAATGCATGTTCATGACTGTTGTCGCTCTCTAGCTGGTCGCTTCCCAGTCTTTTGCTAGCCTTCACCTGTACGAAGCGAGAATACTGCTTGTGCATCCAATCCCTTAAATCCCAAAGTTATTCCACATGAGTCCACTATACCTACCCATATACGGTATCTACCTGCCGTCCCAAGTAAATTTGTATGTGCCAAACTCTAAACCTTCAAATAAATATCCTGTTTTTTATGCTCGAATAGCTCATGTATCAACTAGGTCTGTCTCTATCTTCCATGTTAGGCGGGTTATTCTCAAGAGGAGTGGACTCCGCTCCTCACTCACGAGATAAATGGCTGGTCACCGGGATGCCCAATCCCATGCTTTATGCAAACTAAATCAAAATAATTGCAAACAAAACTCCCCCTGGAACTCTTGTTAGTTGGAGGCACTCGTTTTTTTGAGCAAGCCATGGATTGATGCTTGTTGGTGGAAGGGGGAGTATAAACTTTACCATTCTGTTTGGGAACCGCCTATAATGTGTGTAGCATGGAAGATATTGCCATCTCTTGGTTGTTATGTTGACAATGAAAGTATACCGCTCAAAATATTATTGACCTCTATTTCAAAACCGAGCTTTGGCACCTCTACAAATCCCTGCTTCCCTCTGCAAAGGGCCTATCTATTTACTTTTATGCTGAGTCATCATCCTCTTATTAAAAAGCACTAGTTGGAGAGCACCGCTGTCATTTGCATTCATTACTGTTAGTTTACATTGAGTATGACTTGACCGGATCTCTTTTACCATGAATTACAATGTCTAGTCAGTCCTTGGTCTTTAAAGGTGCTCTGCATTTATGTTTTGCGGTCTCAGAAAGGGCTAGCGAGATACCATCTTGTTATATCATATTATGATTGTTTTGAGAAAGTGTTGTCATCCGAGATTTATTATTATTGCTCGCTAGTTGATTATGCTATTGATATGAGTAAACTTGAGACCTAAGAGTTATTGCGAATGTGGTTAGTTATAATCTTTGTTGAAAACTTGAATGTTGGCTTTACATATTTACAACAACAAGAGCAAACAGAGTTTGTAAAAGTTTTTCTTTATCACTTTCAGTTTGTTAACTGAATTGCTTGAGGACAAGCAAATGTTTAAGCTTGGGGGAGTTGATACGTCTCCATCGTATCTACTTTTCCAAACACTTCTGCCCTTGTTTTGGACTGTAACTTGCATGATTTGAATGGAACTAACCCGGACTGACGCTGTTTTTAGCAGAATTACCATGGTGTTATTTATGTGCAGAAAACAAACATTCTCGGAATGACCTGAAACTTCACGGAGCAAATTTTTGGAAAATATAAAAAATACCTGCAAAATATGAAGGCCAGGGGGGCCCACCACCTGTCCATGAGGGTGGGGGCGCGCCTGCCCCCCTAGGGCGCGCCCCCTACCTCGTGGGCCCCCTGGAGCTCCTCCGACTCCAACTCCAACTCTATATATTGCGTTTTAGGGAGAAAAAACCAGAGAGAAGAATTCATCGCATTTTACGATACGGAGCCGCTGCCAAGCCCTAAAACGTCTCGGAGGGCTGATCTGGAGTCCGTTCGGGGCTCCGGAGAGGGGAATTCGTCACCATCGTCATCATCAACCATCCTCCATCACCAATTTCATGATGCTCACCGCCGTGCGTGAGTAATTCCATCGTAGGCTTGCTGGACAGTGATGGGTTGGATGGGATCTATCATGTAATCGAGTCAGTTTTGTTAGGGTTTGATTCCTGGTATCCACTATGTTCTGAGATTGATGTTGCTATGACTTTGCTATGCTTAATGCTTGTCACTAGGGCCTGAGTGCCATGATTTCATATCTGAACCTATTATGTTTTCATCAATATATGAGTATTCTTGATCCTATCTTGCAAGTCTATAGTCACTTATTATGTGTTATGATCCGTTAACCCCGAAGTGACAATAATCAGGATACTTACCGGTGATGACCATAGTTTGAGGAGTTCATGTATTCACTATGTGTTAATGCTTTGTTCCGGTACTCTATTAAAAGGAGGCCTTAATATCCCTTAGTTTCCATAAGGACCCTGCTGCCACGGGAGGGTAGGACAAAAGATGTCATGCAAGTTCTTTTCCATAAGCATGTATGACTATATTCAGAATACATGCCTACATTACATTGATGAACTGGAGCTAGTTCTGTGTCACCCTAGGTTATGACTGTTACATGATGAACCGCATCCGACATAATTCTCCATCACCGATCCATTTCCTACGAGCTTTCCATATATTGTTCTTCGCTTATTTACTTTCCCGTTGCTATTGCTATCATCACTACAAAATACCAAAAACATCACTTTTACTATTGTTACCTTTTGCTACCGTTTCCACTACTATCATATTACTTTGCTACTAAATACTTTGCTGCAGATATTAAGTTTTCAGGTGTGGTTGAATTGACAACTCAGCTGCTAATACTTGAGATTATTCTTTGGCTCCCCTTGTGTTGAATCAATAAATTTGGGTTGAATACTTTACCCTCGAAAACTGTTGCGATCCCCTATACTTGTGGCTTATCAGGGCGCCCCCTTTAGGGTTCCCCCAAACCCTAGGCGCATGGGCCCTAGGGGGTTTGGTGCCCAGCCCACCTAGGGGCTGGTTCCCCCTCCATATTCAGCCCATAGGAACCCCCGGGTGGACCCCTGGAACCCTTTCGGTGGTCCCGGTACAATACCGATAAACCCCCGAACACTTCCGGCGGCCGAATAGGGACTTCCCATATATAAATATTTGTCTCCGGACCATTCCGGAACTCCTCGTTACGTCTGGGATCTCATCTGGGACTCCGAACAACATTCGGTAACCACATACAAACTTTCCCTATAACCCTAGCATCACCGAACCTTTAGTGTGTAGACCCTACGGGTTCGGGAGTCATGCAGACATGACCGAGACATCTCTCCGGCCAATAACCAACAGCGGGATCTGGATACCCATGTTGGCTCCCACATGCTCCACGATGATCTCATCGGATGAACCATGATGTCGGGGATTCAATTAATCCCGTATACAATTCCCTTTGTCAATCGGTACGTTACTTGCCTGAGATTCGATCGTCGGTATGCCGATACCTCGTTCAATCTCGTTACCAGCACGTCACTTTACTCGTTCCTTAATGCATGATCCCGTGACTAACTTCTTAGACACATTGAGCTCATTATGATGATGCATTACCAAGTGGGCCCGGAGATACCTCTCCGTCATACAGAGTGACAAATCCCAATCTTGATCTGTGTCACCCAACAGACACTTTCGGAGATACCCGTAGTGCACCTTTATAGCCACCCAGTTACGTTGTGACGTTTGGCACACCCAAAGCATTCCTACGGTATCCGGGAGTTGCACAATCTCATGGTCTAAGGAAATGATACTTGACATTAGAAAAGCTTTAGCAGACAAACTACACGATCTTGTGCTATGCTTAGGATTGGGTCTTGTCCATCACATCATTCTCCTAATGATGTGATCCCGTTATCAATGACATCCAATGCCCATGGTCAGGAAATCGTAACCATCTATTGATCAACGAGCTAGTCAACTGGAGGCTTACTAGGGACATGTTGTGGTCTATGTATTTACACATGTATTACGATCTCTGGATAACACAATTATAGCATGAACAATAGACAATTATCATGAACAAGGAAATATAATAATAACCATTTTATTATTGCCTCTAGGGCATATTTCCAATAGTCTCCCACTTGCACTAGAGTCAGTATTCTAGTTACATTGTGATGAATCGAACACCCATAGAGTTCTAGTGTTGATCATGTTTTGCTCGTGGAAGAGGTTTAGTCAACGGATCTGCGACATTCAGGTCCGTATGCACTTTACAAATATCTATGTCTCCATTTTGAACATTTTCACGAATGGAGTTGAAGCGACGCTTGATATGCCTGGTCTTCTTGTGAAACCTGGGCTCCTTGGCAAGGGTAATGGCTCCAATGTTCTCACAGAAGAGAGTCATCACGCCCGACGCATTGGGAATAACTCCTAGGTCGGTAATGAACTCCTTCATCCAGATTGCTTCATGTGCTGCCTCCGAGGCTACCATGTACTCCGCTTCACATGTAGATCCCACCATGAAGCTTTGCTTGCAACTGCACGAGCTGACTGCCCCACCATTCAAAATATACACGTATCCCGTTTGTGACTTGGAGTCATCCAGATCTATGTCGAAGCTAGCATCGACGTAACCCTTTACGACGAGCTCTTCGTCACCTCCATAAACGAGAAACATATCCTTAGTCCTTTTCAGGTACTTCGGGATATTCTTGACCGTTGTCCAGTGTTCCATGCCGGGATTACTTTGGTACCTTCCTACCAAACTTACGGCAAGGTTTACATCAGGTCTAGTACACAACATGGCATATATAATAGACCCTCTGGCCGAGGCATAGGGGATGACACTCATCTTTTCTTTATCTTCTATCGTGGTCGGGCATTGAGTCGTGCTCAATCCCGCACCTTGCAATACAGGCAAGAACCCCTTCTTGGACTGATCCATATTGAACTTCTTCAATATCTTGTCAAGGTACGTGTGTAAGAACATGCGGTGTTGCCATGTTTGGTTTTGGTAATTGATGACAATCTCTATGGACTAATGATTGCCTTGAGTTATATTTGAAGGATTTGTCCATAGGTTTGTCTTGAAGTCAATTTGTTGGTTTCAAGGAGTTTGTGAGTTGACCATGGTGCTTTTAAGGAATTATCTAACGATTGGTCATTTGAGAGTTGAGCTTGTTGCAAGCATGTCTTGAAGAAGAAGATTGTTTGATCATTCATGTTTACCTTCAAGACATCATCCAAATGAAGAGAGTTGGAAAGAATCAAGGTTGATCAAGACTAAGTCAAGAGTGAATCAAGTTGATCAACACACAAAGCATACAAGATGTACAGATGGATCAAGTGATCCCATGGTATGGTAAGCATTGTCCATTACACTTTGTGCACTAACCCATGGTATTCGTGAGAGTTCTTTGTGGGGTTAGGTTGCGGAGTGCAAGTTCAAGTGGAGCATCATGAAGAGATCAAATGCTTGAAGCTTGCCGTCCATCATGGTAACAATGGATTTATGAAGATGTGCCGAAGAGTGGCTCACCCATAGTGGAGTATGGGGGAGCAATCAACTAGTTTTCATCGAGTCAACACAATCAAGAAAGGTGGTCCAACTTGAGGAAGTCAAGATCGTCATCATCTAGCTCAAGTGGACTATGTGCAAGACAAAGGTTTGCCCTTGATAGGTTTTATATTTTACCGGTCTCATAGTGGTAGTTGGGAGACCGGGTTATAGGATCGATTGCCGTACTATCAAGGGGGGCTCTCGATGAGTAGCTTGATCGTATCGTTTGTAGAGAGCTCAAACCATTGCATCCTTGCATCATATTTCTTGGTTCTTGTTTGGTTCTCTTTGAGAGTTTTGAAGCTTATGGTCATCTTAATGACAAGCTCGAGTTCATCGAAAACGGAGTTCACATGCATCTTCTATGATGTTTTCGATGTTGGAGGTTTTGCCGGTTCTTCTCAGTTGGAGGTTTCACTCCTCTATTTGTTAGGCATACCCCCCCTGCCTCTTCTTACTATAACCAGTGCTGTTTTGATGCTACTCATCGTCTTGTATCCAACAAGCTTGAATTTGCTCAATTCGGAGCTCTTATGAAGAAGTTATGGCAGTTCTGGTTTTCTCCCTGTGGTAATACCGCGGTCGGCAGCGGTAGTACCGCTTATAGCGTCAAGCGGCAGTACCGCTCCAGTACCGCTCTACTACTGATACGTCTCCAACGTGTCTATAATTTTTGATTGCTCCATGCTATATTATCTAATGTTTTGGGCAATATTGGGCTTTATTTTCCACTTTTATATTATTTTTGGGACTAACCTATTAACCGGAGGCCCAGCCCAGATTTGCTGTTTTATGCCAATTTCAGAGTTTCGAAGGAAAGGAATATCAAACGGAGTCGAAACGGAACGAAATCAACTAGAGAAGTTATTTTTGGAACGAAAGCCACCGGATAGACTTGGACTCCACGTCAGGAGATACAGGGGGTGCTCACGAGAGTGGGGGCGCCCCCCCCTAGGGCACGCCCCTGCCTCGTGGGGCCCCCGTAGCTCCTCCGACGTACCCCCTGCACCCATATATACCTACGTATCGTAAAACTTCTGGAACAGAAAACAGATCGGGAGTTCCGCCGCCAGAAGCCTCTATAGCCACCGAAAACCAATCTAGAGCCGTTCCGGCACCGTGCCGAAGGGGGAAATCCTTCTCCGGTGGCCATCTTCATCATCCCGGTGCTCTCCATGACGAGGAGGGAGTAGTTCTCCCTCGGGGCTGAGGGTATGTACCAGTAGCTATGTGTTTGATCTCTCTCTCTCGTGTTCTTGAGATGATACGATCTTGATGTATCGCGATCTTTGCTATTATATTTGGATCCTATGATGCTTCTTCCCCCCTCTACTCTCTTGTAATGAATTGAGTTTCCCCTTTGAAGTAATCTTATCGGATTGAGTCTTTAAAGATTTGAGAATACTTGATGTATGTCTTGCCGTGGATATTTGTGGTGACAATGGGATATCACGTGATTCACTTGATGTATGTTTTGGTGATCAACTTGCGCGTTCCGCCCATGAACCTATGCATAGGGGTTGGCACACGTTTTCGTCGTGATTCTCCGGTAGAAGTTTGGGGCACTCTTTGAGGTCCTTTGTGTTGGTTGAATAGATGAATCTGAGATTGTGTGACGCATATCGTATAATCATACCCACGGATACTTGAGGTGACATTGGAGTATCTAGGTGACATTGGGGTTTTGGTTGATTTGTGTCTTAAGGTGTTATTCTAGTACGAACTCTAGGGCTGTTTGTGACACCTATAGGAATAGCCCAAACGGATTGATTGGAAAGAATAACTTTGAGGTGGTTTCGTACCCTACCATAATCTCTTCGTTTGTTCTCCGCTATTAGTGACTTTGGAGTGACTCTTTGTTGCATGTTGAGGGATAGTTACGTGATCCAATTATGTTAGTATTGTTGAGGGAACTTACACTAGCGAAAGTATGAACCCTAGGCCTTGTTTACCATCATTGCAATACCATTTACGCTCACTTTTATCACTTGCTACCTTGCTGTTTTTATTATTTCAGATTAAAAAACTATTATCTACTATCCATATTGCACTTGTATCACCATCTCTTCGCCGAACTAGTGCACCTATACAATTTACCATTGTGTTGGGTGTGTTGGGGACACAAGAGAGTCTTTGTTATTTGGTTGCAGGGTTGCTTGAGAGAGACCATCTTCATCCTACGCGCTCCTACGGATTGATAAACCTTAGGTCATCCACTTGAGGGAAATTTGCTACTGTCCTACAAACCTCTGCACTTGGAGGCCCAACAACGTCTACAAGAAGAAGGTTGTGTAGTAGACATCAAGATCTTTTCTGGCGCCGTTGCCGGGGAGGTGAGTGCTTGAAGGTATATCTTTAGATCTTGCAATCGAGTCTTTTAGTTTCTTGTTTTATCACTAGTTTAGTTTATAAAAGAAAACTATAAAAAATGGAATTGAGTTTGTCTCATACGCTTCACCTTTTTAATATCTTTCGTGAGTATGATGGAAAGGATAATTGTGCTCAAGTGCTAGAAGAAGAAATCTATAAAATGTTTGGCACTAAATATTTGAATGATGAGCATGATTGCAATGTTGTTAGTATGAATTCCTTGAATATCCATGATGCTAATGATATGCAAAGCCACAAGCTTGGGGAAGCTATGTTTGATGAAGATGATATTGTTTGTCCCCCAAGTTTTGATGAGCAAATTTATTATGATGAAAGCATGCCTCCTATCTATAATGATTATTGTGATGACACATATGCTTTAAAGAATAATGATAACCATGAAACTTGTCATCTTGATCTTAATTTTCAATCACATGATAATTATTTTGTTGAGTTTACTCCCACTATCCCAAATGAGAAGAATTTTGCTTATGTGGAGAGTAGTAAATTTTCTATGCTTGTAGATCATGAAAAGAATGCTTTAGGTGCTGGTTATATTGTTGAATTCATTCATGATTCTACTGAAAATTATTATGAGGGAGGAACATATGCTTGTAGGAATTGCAATAATATCAAGTTTCCTCTCTATGTGCTTAAAATTTTGAAGTTATGCTTGTTTTGCCCTCCTGTGCTAGTTGATTATTGTTACCATAAGTTGTTTAATGAAAAAATCCCTATGCATAGGAAGAGGGCTAGACTTAAATGCGCTAGTCATATTCTTCATGATGCTCTCTTTATGTTTCAATTCTTATATTTTATGTGAGCATCATTGACATCATCATGCCTAGCTAGGGGCGTTAAACGATAGCGCTTGTTGGGAGGCAACCCAATTTTATTCTTGTTCCTTGCTTTTGTTCCTGTTTAGTAATAAATAATTCATCTAGCCTCTGTTTAGATGTGGTTTTATGTGTTTAATTAGTGTTTGTGCCAAGTAGAACCTTTGGGAAGACTTTGGGAAAGTCTTGTTGATCATGCTGTCAAAAACAGAAACTTTAGCGCTCACGAGAATTGCTGCCATTTTTATTTGGATAGTGATATTTAGTTAATTATTTTTGCATATGATTAATAGATAAATTCCTCAGGTCCAGCAATTTATTTTAGAATTTTATGAGTTACATAAGTATACGTTTGATCCAGATTACTACAGACTGTTCTGTTTTTGACAGATTCTGTTTTCGATGTGTTGTTTGCTTATTTTGATGAATCTATGGCTAGTAAAATAGTTTATAAACCATAGAGAAGTTTGAATACAGTAGGTTTAACACCAATATAAATAAATAATTAGTTAATTACAGTACCTTGAAGTGGTGATTTATTTTCTTATACTAACGGAGCTTACGAGTTTTCTGTTAAGTTTTGTGTTGTGAAGTTTTCAAGTTTTGGGTAAAGATTCGATGGACTATGGAATAAGGAGTGGCAAGAGCCTAAGCTTGGGGATGTCCAAGGCACCCCAAGGTAATATTCAAGGATAGCCAAGAGCATAAGCTTGGGGATGCCCCGGAAGGTATCCCCTCTTTTCGTCCACTTCCATCGGTAATTTACTTGGAGCTATATTTTTATTCGCCACATGATATGTGTTTTGCTTGGAGCGTCGATTTATTTTGTTAGTATTTGCTTGCTGTTATTTAGAAAAATGGTTTGCATCTTTTATTTAAATAAAATTGGCATTGATAGCCTTTATTATGCCTATGTTACAAGTATACATGTTGCTGTTTGAAAACAGAAAGTTTACCGTTGTTGCAATAATTCCCTAGAAAAGTCAGAATGTGATAAAATGTTTAAACCTTTTGCATATTAAGCTCTGATAAATTTACTACAGTGGGATTTTCTTTCATAATTTTTGGAGTTAGGGAAGTATGGATGTTGCAGTATTCTTTACAGACTATCCTGTTTAGGCAGATTGCTGTTATGTTTGCATTGTTTGCATATGTTTGCTTCTTTAATGATTCTATTTGAGGATAGGACTATTAAATATGCAGAGGCATTTAGTATGCAATACTGAATAATAATTTTAGTGATTTGCTACAGTAGAGTATGATAAGGTTTTGGCAATGGTTTATACTAACTTATCTCACGAGTCCTTGTTGAGTTTTGTGTGGATGAAGCTTTTGAGATTTAGGGAGACCATGATATGAGAGGAATTAAGGAGGCACAAAAGCTCAAGCTTGGGGGTGCCCAAGGCACCCCAAGATAATATTTCAAGAAGTCTCAAGCATCTAAGCTTGGGTATGCCCCGGTTGGCATCCCACCTTTCTTCTTCAAACTATCGGTTAGTACCGGTTGATCCTAAGTTTTTGCTTCTTCACATGATGTTTGCTATTCTTAGAATGTCATTTTATTTTGTTTTGCTTGCTGTTTGAATAGAATACCAAGATCTGAAATTATTAAATGTTAGAGAGTCTTCACATAGTTGCATAATTATTCGACTACTCATTGATCTTCACTTATATCTTTCGTCATTTGCTCTAGTGCTTCACTTATATCTTTTAGAGCATGGTGGTAGTTTTATTTTGAAGAAATAGATGAACTCTCATACTTCACTTAGATCATTTTGAGAGTCTTAAATAGCATGGTAATTTGCTTAAAATCCTAATATGCTAGGTATTCAAGAATAATAAAATTCTCTTATGAGTGTGTTGAATACTATGAAAAGTTTGATACTTGATAATTGTTTTGAGATATGGAGATGGTGATATTAGATTCATGCTAGTGGAGTAGTTGTGAATTTGAGAAATACTTGTGTTGAAGCTTGTGATTCCCGTAGCATGCACGTATGGTGAACCGTTATGTGATGAAGTCGGAGCATGATTTATTTATTGATTGTCTTCCTTATGAGTGGCGGTCGGGGACAAGCGATGGTCTTTTCCTACCAATCTATCCCCCTAGGAGCATGCGTGTAATACTTTGCTTTGATAACTTGTAGATTTTTGCAATAAGTATATGAGTTCTTTAAGACTAATGTTGAGTCCATGGATTATACGCACTCTCACCCTTCCACCATTGCTAGCCTCTCTAGTACCGCGCAACTTTCACCGGTACCATAAACCCACCATATACCTTCCTCAAAACAGCCACCATACCTACCTATCATGGCATTTCCATAGCCATTCCGAGATATATTGCCATGCAACTTTCCACCGTTCCGTTATTATGACATGTTTCATCATTGTCATATTGCTTAGCATGATCATGTAGTTGACATTGTATTTGTGGCAAAGCCACCATTCATAATTCTTTCATACATGTCACTCATGCATCATCGCACATCCCGGTACACTGCCGGAGGCATTCATATAGATTCATACTTTGTTCTAGTATCGAGTTGTATCATTGAGTTGTAAATAAATAGAAGTGTGATGATCATCATTAATAGAGCATTGTCCCAAAAAAGGGGGAAAGGCCAAATAAAAAAAGGAAGGCCAAAAAAAAGAAAGGCCAAAAAAAGGGGAAAGGCCAAATAAAAAAAGGAAGGCCAAATAAAAAAAGAGAAAGGTCAAATAAAAAAGGGGACAATGCTACTATCCTTTTTCCACACTTGTGCTTCAAAGTAGCACCATGATGTTCATGATAGAGAGTCTCCTATGTTGTCACTTTCATATAGTAGTGGGAATCTTTCATTACAGAACTTTGCTTGTATATTCCAATGATGGGCTTCCTCAAAATGCCCTAGGTCTTCGTGAGCAAGCAAGTTGGATGCACACCCACTAGTTTCTTTTGTTGAGCTTTCATACATTTATAGCTCTAGTGCATCCGTTGCATGGAAATCCCTACTCACTCACATTGATATCTATTAATGGGCATCTCCATAGCCCGTTGATACGCCTAGTTGATGTGAGACTATCTTCTCCTTTTTGTCTTCTCCACAACCACCATTCTATTCCACCTATAGTGCTATATCCATGGCTCACGCTCATGTATTGCGTGAAGATTGAAAAAGTTTGCGAACATCAAAAGTATGAAACAATTGCTTGGCTTGTCATCGGGGTTGTGCATGATTTAAATATTTTGTGTGGTGAAGATGGAGCATAGCCAGACTATATGATTTTGTAGGGACAGCTTTCTTTGGCCATGTTATTTTGAGAAGACATGATTGCTTAGTTAGTATGCTTGAAGTATTATTATTTTTATGTCAATATGAACTTTTGTCTTGAATCTATCGGATCTGAATATTCATATCACAAGTAAGAAGAATTACATTGAAATTATGCCAACTAGCATTCCACATCAAAAATTATCTTTTTTATCATTTACCTACTCGAGGACGAGCATGAATTAAGCTTGGGGATGCTTGATACGTCTCCAACGTATCTATAATTTTTGATTGCTCCATGCTATATTATCTACTATTTTGGGCAATATTGGGCTTTATTTTCCACTTTTATATTATTTTTGGGACTAACCTATTAACCGGAGGCCCAGCCCAGATTTGTTGTTTTATGCCTATTTCAGTGTTTCGAAGGAAAGGAATATCAAACGAAGTCGAAACGGAACGAAATCAACTGGAGAAGTTATTTTTGGAATGAAAGCCACCGGATAGACTTGGACTCCACGTCAGGAGATACGGGGGGTGATCACGTGGGTGGGGGGCGCCCCCCCCCTAGGGCGCGCCCCCTGCCTCGTGGGCCCCCCGTAGCTCCTCTGACGTACCCCCTGCACCCATATATACCTACGTATCGTAAAACTTCCTGAACTGAAAATAGATCGGGAGTTCCGCCGCCAGAAGCCTCCGTAGCCACCGAAAACCAATCTAGACCCGTTCCGGCACCCTGCCGGAGGGGGGAATCCTTCTCCGGTGGCCATTTTCATCATCCCGGTGCTCTCCATGACGAGGAGGGAGTAGTTCTCCCTCGGGGCTGAGGGTATGTACCAGTAGCTATGTGTTTGATCTCTCTCTCTCCCGTGTTCTTGAGATGATACGATCTTGATGTATCACGAGCTTTGCTATTATATTTGGATCCTATGATGCTTCTTCCCCCCTCTACTCTCTTGTAATGAATTGAGTTTCCCCTTTAAAGTAATCTTATCGATTGAGTCTTTAAAGATTTGAGAACACTTGATGTATGTCTTGCCGTGGATATCTGTGGTGACAATGGGGTATCACATGATTCACTTGATGTATGTTTTGGTGATCAACTTGCGGGTTCCGCCCATGAACCTATGCATAGGGGTTGGCACACGTTTTCGTCGTGATTCTCCGGTAGAACTTTGGGGCACTCTTTGAGGTCCTTTGTGTTGGTTGAATAGATGAATCTGAGATTGTGTGACGCATATCATATAATCATACCCACGGATACTTGAGGTGACATTGGAGTATCTAGGTGACATTAGGGTTTTGGTTGATTTGTGTCTTAAGGTGTTATTCTAGTACAAACTCTAGGGCTGTTTGTGACACCTATAGGAATAGCCCAAACGGATTGATTGGAAAGAATAACTTTGAGGTGGTTTCGTACCCTACCATAATCTCCTCGTTTGTTCTCCGATATTAGTGACTTTGGAGTGACTCTTTGTTGCATGTTGAGGGATAGTTATGTGATCCAATTATGTTAGTATTGTTGAGGGAGCTTACACTAGCGAAAGTATGAACCCTAGGCCTTGTTTACCATCATTGCAATACCGTTTACGCTCACTTTTATCACTTGCTACCTTGCTGTTTTTATTATTTCAGATTACAAAAACTATTATCTACTATCCATATTGCACTTGTATCACCATCTCTTCGCCGAACTAGTGCACCTATACAATTTACCATTGTATTGGGTGTGTTGGGGACACAAGAGACTCTTTTTTATTTGGTTGCAAGGTTGCTTGAGAGAGACCATCTTCATCCTACGCCTCCTACGATTGATAAACCTTAGGTCATCCACTTGAGGGAAATTTGCTACTGTCCTACAAACCTCTGCACTTGGAGGCCCAACAATGTCTACAAGAAGAAGGTTGTGTAGTAGACATCAACTACCGCCTCGATTTTGGGTCCTGCACTTTTCGTGTCGGGTTTAGCAGTAGTTGCACGGCAGTAAGGCACGGTAGTACCGCCTATAAGCGGTAGTACCGCTCCGGTCGGGCGGTAGTACCGCTACTGCATTACTGCCGCCGTACTCTGCTCTGCCCTACCTCTTTTGGTCCTGTGTTCTGCTCCTCCAGCGGTAGTACCGCTGGGGTGAGCGGTAGTACCGCTTATATGCGGTACTACCGCCCCAAGGTTCATGTTTTGTTGCTCCATTTCCCTGCTTCTTCCACCCGAGCGGTAGTACCACTCGTGTGCAGGCTGAGCACATAACGGTTGAATTTTCCCCCTCCTATAAAAGGGGGTCTTCTTCCCCAATGAACCTTATCCTTTGAGCTCGTGTTCTTCCCCCATTGTTGACCTCCTTAGAGCTTGCTAACTCTCAATCCCTCCATGGATTCTTGCTAGTTTTTGAGGGAAAAGAGAGAGGACATCTAGATCCACATTTCCACCAATCACTTTCTCCTCTATGTGAGGGGAACCCCTTGGATCTAGATCTTGGAGTTCTTGGTGTTATCCTTCTTGTTCTTCCTCTCATTTTCCTCCCTAGCATTAGTTGCTTTGGTGGGATTTGGGAGAGAAGGACTTGGGCACTCTGTGTGCCCTTGCCATTTGCATTTGGTGCATCGGTTTGAGTTCTCCACGGTGATACTTGGAAGTTACAAGTTGAGAAGCTTATTACTCTTGGGTGCTTGGGCGCCCTAGACGGTTGGTGGTGTTCGGAGCTCAATCATTATGGTGTAAAGATCCGGGCAAGCGTCAGGGTCTCCAATTAGGTTGTGGAGATCGCCCCGAGCAATTTGACGGGTTCCGGTGACCGCCCCAAAGGGTTGCCAAAGTGTACGGGTTCGGTGACTAATACGTCTCCAACGTATCTATAATTTTTTATTGCTCCATGCTATATTATCTACTCTTTTGGACAATATTGGGCTTTATTATCCACTTTTATATTATTTTTGGGACTAACCTATTAACCGGAGGCCCAGCCCAGAATTGCTGTTTTTTTGCCTGTTTTAGGGTTTCGAAGAAAAGGAATATCAAACGGAGTCCAAACGGAATGAAACCTTCGGGAATGTGATTTTCTCACCGAATACAACTCAGGAGACTTGGACCCTACAACAAGGCACGTAACAGGAGGCCATGAGGTAGGGGGCGCGCCCTACCCTACCAGACGCGCCCCCACCCTCGTGGGCCCCCTGTTGCTCCATCGACGTACTTCTTCCTCCTATATATACCCACGTACCCCCAAACGATCAGATATGGAGCCAAAACCCTAATTCCACCGCCGTAACTTTCTGTATCCATGAGATCCCATCTTGGGGCCTGATCCGGAGCTCCGCCGGAGGGGGCATCGATCACGAAGGGCTTCTACATCAACACCATAGCCTCTTTGATGAAGTGTGAGTAGTTTAATTCAGACCTACGGGTCCATAGTTAGTAGCTAGATGGCTTCTTCTCTCTTTTTTGATCTCAATACAATGTTCTCCCCCTCTCTTGTGGAGATCTATTCGATGTAATCTTCTTTTTGCGGTGAGTTTGTTGAGACCGATGAATTGTGGGTTTATGATCAAGTCTATCTATGAATAATATTTGAATCTTCTCTGAATTCTTTTATGTATGATTGGTTATCTTTGCAAGTCTCTTCGAATTATCAGCTTGGTTTGGCGTACTAGATTGATCTTTCTTGCAATGGGAGAAGTGCTTAGCTTTGGGTTCAATCTTGCGGTGTCCTTTCCCGGTGACAGTAAGGGCAGCAAGGCATGTATTGTATTGTTGCCATCGAGGATAACAAGATGGGGTTTTCTTCATATTGCATGAGTCTATCCCTCTACATCATGTCATCTTGCTTAAGGCGTTACTCTGTTTTTAACTTAATACTCTAGATGCATGCTGGATAGCGATCGATGAGTGGAGTAATAGTAGTAGATGCAGGCAGGAGTCGGTCTACTTGTCTCGGACGTGATGCCTATATACATGATCATACCTAGATATTCTCATAACTATGCTCAATTATGTCAATTGCTCAACAGTAATTTGTTCACCCACCGTAGAATACTTATGCTCTCGAGAGAATCCACTAGTGAAACCTATGGCCCCTGGGTCTATCTTTATCATATCAATCTCCTACTACTTAGTTATTTACATTGCTATTTACTTTGCCTTTATTTTACTTTGCATCTTTATCATAAAAACACCAAAAATATTATCTTATCATAGCTATCAGATCTCACTCTCGTAAGTGGCCCTATAGGGATTGACAACCCCTATTTGCGTTGGTTGCGAGGATTTATTTGTTTTGTGCAGGTACGAGGGACTTGTGTGTAGCCTCCTACTGGATTGATACCTTGGTTCTAAAAAACCGAAGGAAATACTTACGCTACTTTGTTGCATCATCCCTTCCTCTTCGGGGAAAACCAACGCAGTGCTAAAAGAGGTAGCAAGAAGGATTTCTGGCGCCGTTGCCGGGGAGGTTCGTGCAAGTCAAGATTTGACTCCCGACAACGAGCCATTTCTGGCGCCGTTGCCGGGGAGGTCTACGCAAAAGTCAATATACCAAGTACCCATCACATACCCTTATCTCCCGCATTACATTATTGGCCATTTGCCTCTTGTTTTCCTCTCCCCCACTTCACCCTTGCCGTGTTATTCGCCCTCTCTCTCTCTATCCTCCCTCTCTTTCTCTATTTGCCTCTTTTGCCCGTTTCTTGTTTGCTCGTATAGTTGGAATAGTTATTTATTTATTACTAAATAGAGAACCTAAGATCTATAGATCCTCACCCGCTTGTTAATCTTTTTAAGAGATCCAATTATAATGAACCAATTGCTAGTGAGTTATGTTCACTAGATTATCTTTATGAAGTTTTGCTTGAAATTCGTGAATATGAAAATTGTGATAAAGTACCTTATGGAGTGATTCTCGATGGATCTTTGAATAAAAAGTATGATTGCAATGATGATAGTATGAATTCTGTTGATATAAATTGTGCTAATAATATGCAAAACCCTAAGCTTGGGGATGCTAGTTTTGCTATGATCTCTACTTGTTGCAATGATCATGATTGGGGTGATCCTTCTTACAATCTTGAAAATTTATTTAAGCCCCATGATGAATATGAGATCGATAATAGTGTTTGCAATATTATTAAAAGTGGGTTTGGAGAGGTCATGGCTTTAGTTAATGTTAATCCCACTATTTTGGAAGAGTGTCAACTTTGCATGCATGTGGATCGTGTTGAAAATATTTTACGTGATAGCTATTTTGTTGAATTTGCTTATGATCCTACATGTAATTATTATGAGAGAGGAAAATATGGTGGTAGAAATTTTCATGTTACTAAACTACCTCTCGTTATGTTGAGATTGCTATTGTTTCTTTTCTCTTCCTTGCATATGCTAGTTTTTGCTTGCCTTGATAGTTTGTTTGCCTATAAGATGCCTATGCATAGGAAGTATGTTATACTTAGATGTGTTTGTCACATGCTTTATGATGCTCCTTTTGTTCTTCAATTCTTGTCTTTCATGTGAGCATCATTAAAATTATCAATGCCTAGCTATAAGGCTTTAAAGAAAAGCGCTTGTTGGGAGACAACCCAATATTTTTCCATGCTGTTATTCAATAAATAAATTATTTAGCCTCTGTTTTGGTTGTGTTTTTTGTGCTTAGTTAGTGTTTGTGCCAAGTAGAACCGTTGGGAAGACTTGGGGAAAGTCTTGTTGAACTTGCTGTAAAAAACAGAAACTTTAGCGCTCACGAGAACTGCTGTCATTTTTATTAGGAAAGTGCTATTTAGTTCATTCTTTTTGCAGATGATTAATAGATAAATTCCTCACGTCCGGCAATTTATTCTAGAATTTTTGGGGTTCCAGATCTTGCGCTAGCTACAGATTACTACAGACTGTTCTGTTTTTAACAGATTCTGTTTTGCGTGTGTTGTTTGCTTATTTTGATGAATCTATGGCTAGTAAATTAGTTTATAAACCATAAAGAAGTTGGAATACAGTAGGTATAACACCCATATAAATAAAGAATGAGTTAATTACAGTAACTTGAAGTGGTATTTTGTTTTCTTTCGCTAACGGAACTCACGAGATTTTCTACTTTAAGTTTTGTGTTGTGAAGTTTTCAAGTTTTGGGTAAAGATTTGATGGATTATGGAACAAGGAGTGGCAATAGTCTAAGCTTGGGGATGCCCATGGAACCCCCAAGATAATCTAAGGACACCTAAAAGCCAAAGCTTGGGTATGCCCCGGAAGGCATCCCCTCTTTCGTCTACTTCTATCGGTAACTTTACTTGGAGCTATATTTTTATTTACCACATGATATGTGTTTTGCTTGGAGCGTCTTTGCCGGGGTACTAATCCACGAGCACCTATGGGACTGGCGGACCGAGTCCCTTTCAGTTCGGTGGGGGCGAGGGTCGCACGAAGAGCGGATCGAGGCGAAGCACACGAGCAGTTTACCCAGGTTCGGGCCGCACGGATGCGTAAAACCCTACTCCTGCTTTGCGGTTTGTATTGAGTTCTTGCTCGGGAGCGCGGAGTGCTACAGTACACCCCAGCAGCTAACGAGACCGAGCGTGAGCGTTCTCTCCCTCCCTCCTTTTTTTCTCTACGTTGCGCATGGGCCTCCTTTTATATGCTCAAGGGGTCACCGACAGGTGGCAACGTAGACAAGGGTAAAAATGGAAAGGCGTTGCGGTTGGTACAGCTACCTGCTACAGTCTACCATACTTAATCCTGACGGCAGGGGACAAGGGCATTAAATGCCCGTCTGCGTCGCCTAAATAGTGCAAAAGGGACCGTCAGGGACGCCACCGCTCGCCACGATGGCTATCTTGTCAGCGCCGCTTGCCACCGCGCACCGCTGGCTGCACAGCCTTCCGCCACGTACGCCTGGAAGGGTCCCAGAGCAACACGTTGGTGGATGTGCTGGAGCGCGGGCACAGAGTGGTGGCTTGTCGCGGCAAGCGCCTTGCCGCGGTCGTTGTCTTGTCGCGTCCGGGAGCTTGTCGCTCACCGGGCCTTGCCGGGGCGCGTGGCGCGTCGCGGCAAGTTCCTTGAGATGCCTTGGTTGGCCCTCCCGGCAAGCTCCTCTTGCCGGGGTCTTGTCTCCTTGGCTTGGACACTTTGGCCCTCCCGGCAAGCTCCTCTTGCCGGGGTCTTGTCTCCTTGGCTTGGATACTTTGTCCTTGAGTGGCTCCAAAGGAACCTCGGAGGACCTTGGCGGTCACCCGGCAAGCCTTGCCGCGGGATGCTGCGACTGCCCGTGCACAAGTTCGGGATACTAGGGTACCCCTACTCTAGTACACCGACAGGAGCCCCCGGGCTTGGGCCATACACGGTGCCGAGCGCTGTTGGGCCAGGCCCAAAACAGGGCACGGGCACGCGCGGCCTGGGTTACGCCGTATCTCTCCCCGTATCCACCGCGCCCTCCCCGAACGGCACGCGTTGAATGCAGCGTCGTGGGAGAGATCGTGGGGGGTTTCTTTATTCGGAAAGGCGGAACGTCCGCCCCCTCCCTCTTTATAAGCAGGGGAAACAGGGGTAGTTCGCCCATTCGCCGGTTGCTACTCCAATCTCGGAAATCTCCGCCGCTCCCTCGTCTTCTCAAAGCTGAAAGAGAGCAGCGCCCCGCCCCCCATCGCCACCAGCACCACCAACACCGTCGACCTCCTCCACCACTTCCGCCATGGCTCCGAGAGCCGACAAGGGGAAGGTTGTGAAGTCGACCGAGGCGCAGCGGCTTGCGGCGCTGCGAAAGGAGCGGCAGTCTTCCCCCCCAAGCTCGCCGCGAGGGACATGAGGGAGAACTACTACCTCTTCTAGTCGACGGAGACGCGAGCGCACCCGCGCACGAAGGTACTTCCAGCCGCCGCTTGGAAGACGGCTCCAAATGGATATCCTTTCTTCGCCTTGTTCTTCTACTGCAGGCTCTGCCCGCCCTTCTCTGAGTTCTTCTGCGATATTATGAACACCTACGGGTTCCACCTCCTTGATTTCACCCCCAATGTTGTTCTGACCATGGCAGTTTTCGCACATCTCTGTGAAAACTTTGTCGGAGTCCATCCCAATGCCCTTTTTCGCCACTTCTTTATGCCCCGAGTAGAGAGAGGAGAGCCTTTATCCGGCGGAATCGCCTGGATCTCGAGGGCCGGCAAGAAGGACACTTATCTGGAGGGAGAGTTCCGCGGCAAGTGGGAGGAATGGAGAGTAGACTGGTGCTGGATTGACGAGGAGAACCCGCAGCCGTTTACCGCCTGGCGCCAAGCCCCAGTAGCACGCGGCAGCGATTGGAGTGACGTGGCCCCAGAAGACGATAGGCTGAAGATTGCCGTCACCCGGATCCTACGCCTCAGGCTTGCCGGGCTCACTGTAGGCGCTGTTGGCGCAGATTTTCTTCGTCGCCACATCGCCCCCCTGCAGGAACGGGGGAGACCCGCCTGGGAATTCAAGAATGCGGCGGATATCATGAGGCTGCGGCCGGGCCTCAACTTCAACTTCACTGTTCTGGAGCTTAACGCGATGCTCCAGGAGCTGTTCAAGTATGACCCTCAACATCCCAAAGTGTTCAGGTTGCCGGGGGGTGTCGTTCCGCTGTGCAACAACTTCGCGCTCGACCGCATCCGTGCAATGATGCCGCTGTGTGATTCGCATGGAATTGTCCCAACTTGGCAAGAGCCTACAGACGACGTCGTGCGGGAGTTCTTTGACGGCTTGGTAGAAGTGCCGATCCGCTCCGACGAAAAGGATAGCCTCACCCGCGACACCACCGATGCGGAGATGACACGCATCGCCACTAGGCTGGAAGAGGCGGCGGCAGCCGCAGCCGCGGGCGAATTTGGATTCACCGTGGAGGAGGTAGAGGCAGCAGAGGCGGCAAGCCGTGCCGAGCGAGAGGAGCCCGTCGGTGAGAAAGAGCTTGCCGGGCATGACGTCGAGCCGAGCGAGCCCGCCGAGGATACGAGCGGCTCGCTGGAGATCAACTCCTCTTCCTCCTCATCTTCAGGCAGCTCGCCGCAAGCAGAGCCTCCATCTTCACCAAGAAGGCGTCTCCGCAAGGCCGGGGACGTAGTGGGGCAGCGGGCAAGTGAACAGCCGCCGCGCCGCGCGACACGCTCCACCGCGGCAAGCACTGTTGCCGCGAGAGCACCTCACGCTGCTGCGGCAACTGGAGCGGGGTCCACCCGGACCACCGCTTCTGCTCCTGCCGCTTCTCACGCTGCGGCGGCAGCCGGAGCGGGGTCGTCTCATACCACCGCCACTGTTCCCGCCAAGCGGCCAAGGGAAACCACTCCTCCGCCTCCTCGCGCCGGACATGAGCCAGACTTCGACTTCTCCGCGTTCAGCTCCGACGAGGAAGAAGAAGAGTAAGATTCTCTTGTTGTACTTGTAGTTCTTCAATTCTTGCTGTTTTGTCTTGTATCTCACTTGCTTTACTCTGAACTTATTCCTTTTTAGGACTCTGGCCCAGAGAGCAGCGAAGAGAGCCAAGGTCCCGGTGATTGTCATCGAGGACGAACCCACCTTGCCGGACCCGGCAACTGTTCTCCAGAGCAGCCCCCAGCGTAAGTATATGGTTCACTTTCCGCTGTTAGGCGCGCATGGATACTCTTTCTTTGATGCCATCTGACTGTTGGTTTGTGTAGGAGTAGAGCAGCCCCACCAGGAGCGCCCGGAGGCCGCCCCCGAAGTGCCAAGGGAGAGTCCTCCGGCAAGGGAGAATTCTCCGGCAAGGGACATCACCGGCTTCCCCCGGCGGCGGAGACTACGACTGCTGAACCTAGTACAGGTAATCCTCTCGCTTCAAAACTTCCCTTGGGTTCTTCTTCTTTGGATATTTGCTTGACTCTTCTCCCTTTTCCGGCCGTCAGACCCATCTGCTGCGGAGCCGATGGAGATCGAGGTTGCCGCCGACGACGCCGCTGCCACCGAAGAAGCAGCCGGTGCTGACGATCCCGCCGGCACAGAGGCCGCCAAAGCTGCCGCCGCAGAAACAGGCGGGGGGTCTGGCAATCGCAGTGACAGCCCTGAGGCGCAGGAGCGCCAGGCGCTACGTCGACCGCCGACCCGTCCGCCGCTGCCGCAGCGCCAGGCTCCGAAGAGCCCCAGCCAGGCGTCTACTTGAAGGCCGGCGATGGCGTCTTCATCAACCTCCCCTGGGCGTCAAGCTCCAGGGCGCCGGTCGAGGGAGAGAGCTTCGATGGAGAGGTGCTCGCCTCCGCTGGGCTGACGCTGGTTTACGCGCCGAGCAGCAGCAGCGGCGAGCCTGAGGAGGAGCGGCTGCTGCGGAAGCTGTTGTCGCTCTATCGTGCACGGCAAGCCAAGCTGGAATCCCGCGAGGCGCTTGTCGCGAAGGCGGGAGCGGACATCAAGAAGCGCGCTGAGGAGCTCTGGGGTCTCAACCAGGAAGCTCTCCGGTCCCTGGCGGAGGAGCGGGAGCAACTCGCCGAAGAGCAGAAGGCCTTCTTCCTTGAGAAGGCCGAAGTTGAAGAGCAACAGCGGCTTGCCACTGAGAAGCTGTCTGCACAGGAGGGCGAGCTGGCGCGGCGGAAAGTTAACCTCGACAGCCACGAGGAGGAGCTTGCCGCGCGTGAGCAACAATTCGGCGGAGCCCTTAAGCAAGCAGAGGATGCTGCCGCTATTGCCGAGGCCGCCAAGAAGGAGCTAGAGACGAAGGTGGCGCAGCTGGAGGCCGATCTCAAGGCGAGTGGTGAAGAGCTTGCCGCGTTCAAGCGTGAGCGGGAGAAGGACGCCCACAGCAACTCAAAGCTGCAGGTTCGTCTCGCCGAGAAGGGCAAAGAGCTTAGCGCCGCCAAGGACTCCAATGCAGATCTTGAGTTGAAGCTGACCACTTTGACCAAGACGCTGGACGGCGCTAGGGAGCAGGAGGCGGCCTTGAAGGAGGAGATCAAGGCCGACAAGGCGCTGCTGGCGAGTGCTGTCGCCGCCCAGAATGCTTTTAGGGAAAATGTGGAGCACTGGACGGGGGGTCTCGTGAATGCTGCCGCAGATATCGACAGGGAGCTGGCGCAGCTAGGGGTGGAGGATCTCGGGTATCCATCTGATGAGAACCTCCAACCCAGCGCCAAGCTCACCTTGTTCTTCAAAGGCGTGGCGACGGCCCTCCAGCGGCTCCGGGAGAAGATCCCAAAGCAGCTGGCCGACGAGTCGCGCAAGATCTGCGCGGGAGCTCTTCGAAAGGTGTTGATGAAGGTGGCCTTCCGCAACCCGGGCCTCAACCTCACCAACGTCCTCAAGACCCTGCCGTCGGATGCTGATCTGGAGGTGCTCAAGACCCTTGTCGCACCCATTGTGGACAAGGTGAGCGGGATCAAGAGGATTGAGGGCGATCGCATAGACTAGGCCGCCCGTTTTCTTCTTTTCTTGTCGCTGCTGGTCATGTTATGAGAACAATCGGTTAGAGCCGCGACAAGCTACCTTGTAATATAACTCTATTCCGGTGTAATGATTGCAACGTTATTCCCTTTACTTGATTCCTCCCTTTGTATGTTTTTGCCCTACGCTTTTAGGGAACTTGCCGGTGCAGGCACCTTAGCCGCGAGCGCTGAGTGCGGGACGTCAGCAGCCTGCTGGCGGTGCCGTTACCGACAAGAAACCTTGTCGCAACTAGTCGCAGCTCACTTAAGTTGTTGAGCAGACTCGAAACAAAATAAGGGCGCAACTAGCTACGAGTTGGTTCCTCCGCGCACAGGTTTTCCATACAAAGTGCGGTCGTTCAAGGGAGATAACTTAAAAATTTTAAAAATCTGATTGCTCAAACTTTGGCAACTTAGCTTTTCTGTTGTTTGCTTCCCGGTAAGGCGAAACTTTCTTGAACGACGCCTGGTCCATACCATTATCTTCTCATACCATTATCTTCTCCTTTCCCCCCCGGCAAACTTGTGGGCAAGGGAACCTTCCTTTCCTTGAGAAAAAAGAAAGAAGAGAAAATAAAGATATGGAGCCTTTCGGCTCGTTATTGCTTACCGGGGAGTAGGTGCTGCACAAAGTGTCAGATCACATATGCAAAAAATAGATAGCATGAAATTGACAAGATGTGCGGAGCATATGAGCTTTACTTATGCACGGGGTCTACGCCCGGCTTTGTACAAAGGATTACATGCAACAGCGGCAAGACTTGTACAAAAGGTGGTTGCCGGAACAGGTTCCGGAAACCGCGCCTTACGGGTAAAACTTACGAAGATGCTCAATGTTCCAGGAATTGCTCACCGGAATGCTATCTTCGGTCTCAAGGCGGACAGCGCCAGGCCTAGTGACTCGTTTCACCCGGTAAGGGCCTTCCCACTTCGGCGTCAACTTGTTGGAATTCTTGGCGGATTGAACACGCCGAAGAACAAGGTCGCCTTCCTCGAGACTTCTGGTGTTAACTTTGCGGCTATGGTAGCGGCGCAAAGCTTGCTGGTAGCGAGCAGCTCGTACAGCAGCCTGAAGACGGTCTTGCTCAAGGAGTAGCGCGTCATCTTGTCGCAGTTGCTCTTGCTCAAGCTCATCATAAGCGAGCACTCGAGGTGACCCGTATATGAGTTCCGTGGGGAGAACTGCCTCTGCTCCATAGACTAGAGCGAAAGGTGTCTGGCCAGTGGCTCGATTTGGCGTCGTCCTGATCGACCAAAGAACCACCGGCAGCTCCTCGATCCAGTTTCTTCCGCACTTGTGCAGCCTGTCGAAAGTTCTGGTCTTGAGCCCACGCAGCACTTCAGCATTTGCCCTCTCCGCTTGACCGTTGCTTCTCGGGTGAGCAACAGAAGCGAAGCAGACCTTGGCGCCAAGATCTTGGACGTACTGCATGAAGGTGCGGCTCGTGAATTGCGTACCGTTGTCGGTGATTATCCTGTTAGGGATCCCGAAGCGACAAACAATCGACCTGAAGAACTTGACTGCTGACTGTGTTGTCACCTTCCTCACTGCTTCCACTTCCGGCCACTTTGTGAACTTGTCGATTGCAACGTACAAGTACTCAAAGCCCCCAACTGCTCGGGGAAAGGGGCCGAGGATGTCGAGCCCCCAGACCGAAAATGGCCAGGATAAAGGGATCGTCTGGAGAGCTTGAGCTGGTTGGTGTATCTGCTTGGAATGGAACTGGCACGCTTCACACTTGGTTACTTGTGTAGTTGCATCCTGGAGGGCTGTCGGCCAAAAGAAACCTTGCCGGAATGCTTTGCCGGCAAGTGCTCTTGCGCCAATGTGGTGACCACATATGCCTCCATGTATCTCTGCCAATAGCTTTTGTCCGTCTTCCCGGTGAATACACTTCAATTTCACACCGTTGAGTCTTCTTCTGTACAGTGTGTTGTCGACAAACTGGTACATACTTGACTGTCGGGCTACTCTTTCTGCTTCTTCTTGCTCTTCGGGAAGTTCTCCTGTCTGAAGGAAACGGACAATCTGCTGTGCCCATGCTGGAGCTTGTGGCTCGACAACAAGGACTAAAGGCAAATCTGCTGCTGCGGGAACATCCGCTTCTACGGCGAGAACCTGCGGCTCCGCCGGAGCTTGACGTTCCCTGGCAAGCTTGTCGGAGCAAAATTTGTCGGGAGCTTCTGCTTCGACGGAACAAACCCTAGGGCTTGCCGGAGCAGACTGCTCCTCAGCGCTCTTGGCGTTGATCTTGGCGACCTTCTTGGCGGCGGCTTTGGGAAGCTCTGCCGGAAAATAGTCACCAGAAATCAACTTCCTCTTCTTGCTCTGTCCAGTTGATGGCGTTACAGACAGTTGAGTTAGCTTGAGCACAAAGATCCCTGGTTCCACAGGTAACTTAAGTGCGGCACACTTTGATAGGCCATCGGCAATGGCATTCTGAGCTCTTGGAACATGCTCCATATGTAGGCCGTCAAAGTGCTCTTCTAGCTTTCTCACTTCATCGACGTAGGCTTCCATCAACGGACTCTGATAGCTCTTGTTCACTTGGCAGACGACAAGCTGCGAGTCACCCCTGACAATGAGCTTCTTGATCCCAAGGTCTGCCGCGATCCTGAGACCGGCAAGCAAGCCTTCATACTCTGCAGTATTGTTTGTTGCTTGCTCCTTGGGAAAGTGCATCTGGACTACGTACTTGAGGTGCTCTCCGTTGGGTGCGACAAGCAGCACGCCAGCGCCGGCGCCTTGCAGCGAAAAGGCACCATCAAAGTACATCAGCCACTCTTTGCTTGCATCTTTGACGGGGATGCTCGTTTCAGGAATTTCTTCATCTGGTGTTGGCATCCATTCTGCTATGAATTCTGCCAATGTTCTGCTTTGGATAGTTGAAGTACTCTCAAACTTTAGGCCAAAGCTTGACAGTTCCAGTGCCCACTCAACAATCCTGCCTGTCGCTTCTGGATTCTGTAGTATCCTCTTCAGCGGAAAACGAGTGACAACTGTGATCTCATGTGCTTGGAAGTAATGGCGCAGCTTTCTCGAGGCCATGAGAAGGCCGAAAAGCAATTTCTGCACGCCAGAGTACCTTGACCTAGCCCCCTGCAGAAGGGAACTGACAAAGTAAACTGGGCGTTGTACCATTCTCTTCTGTATCTCCTCGCGCGTCTGCGCAGATCCATCCTTGTCGGGACCAGAGCTTGTCGGGGAAGCCCCCTGCTTGTCGCTGGATGCGCCTGCCGTGGTTGCTGGCTCGTCATCTGCCTCCCTCTCTGCTACTAACGCAGCACTAACCACTTGATTGGTTGTCGCTATATACAGCAGCAACTTCTCTTGTGGCTTAGGTGCGACAAGTGTTGGAGCGGAGGACAGGTATCTCTTCAAGTCTTGCAGCGCAGCCTCCGCTTCCGGAGTCCATTTCATTGGACCTGCCTTTTTCAATATTTTAAAAAATGGGAGGGCGCGCTCAGCAAACCTAGAGATAAACCTGCTGAGAGCAGCCACGCAACCGGCAAGTCTTTGTACATCTTTGACGCGTTTTGGTGCTTCAATCTGCTCAATGGCCTTGATCTTGTTGGGATTGGCTTCGATTCCCCGCTGAGACACGAAGAACCCGAGAATCTTGCCGGAGGGGACTCCAAACACGCACTTCTCGGGGTTGAGCTTGAGGATGATCTTGCGCAGATTTGCAAAGGTCTCGTCTAAATCTTGAATCAGAGTTGCCTTGTCCTTGCTCTTGACCACTATGTCATCCATGTAGGCTTCCACATTTCTGTGTATTTGTGGCTCAAGAGTGACATGGACTAATCTTGCAAATGTTGAACCAGCATTTTTTAAACCGAAAGGCATCCGTATGAAACAGTACGTGCCACATGGAGTGATGAATGCGGTCTTCTCCTCATCCTCTCCTGCCATGAAGATCTGATGGTATCCTGAGTATGCGTCAAGAAATGAAAGCAAATCACATCCGGCCGTGGAGTCAACAATCTGGTCAATGCGCGGCAAAGGAAATGGGTCTTTGGGACAAGCTTTGTTAACATCGGTAAAGTCGATACAAAGTCTCCATTTCCCGTTCGCCTTGCGCACGACTACAGGATTGGCCAACCACGTAGGATGGAGCACTCCTCTGACAAGTCCTGCTGCTTCCAACTTCTTGATCTCTTCTGCGATGAATTCTTGGCACTCCACTGCTTGCTTCCTGACCTTCTGCTTGACGGGCCGCGCATGAGGACAAACGGCAAGATGGTGCTCAATTACTTTCCTGGGAACACCGGGGATGTCAGACGGTTGCCACGCAAACACGTCGACATTCGCCCGCAGGAAAGCAATGAGCGCGCTTTCCTATTTAGGGTCGAGAGTGGCACCGATGGTGAAGGTACCACCAGTGTCGTCCTCCTTGGCGGACACCTTCTTGGTCTCTGGCGGAGCTGCCATTGTCTTCTTACACTTGCCGGTGGAGCTCGATGGTGCGTCCTCGATGGCAGCGCGGCACTCCGAAGAGGTGCACTTGCCGCAGTGGGCATCAGAACTCTTGTCGGACTTGGTCTTCTTCTTCCCCCCGGGAGCTTCAACGGTAGGTGACTTGCGATCTGTTGCGGCTGCCGCTTCCCGGTAGATCTTGTCGGCGCAGATAAGAGCATCCTTCTTGTCGCCAGGGACAGAGATGACGCTTATCGGGCCTGGCATCTTCAGCATGTTGTATGCGTAGTGAGACGCTGCCATGAACTTGGCGAGTGCTGGACGGCCGAGTATCCCATTGTAAGGCAATGGAAAATCGGCAACGTCAAAAGTGACCCTCTCAGTCCTGAAGTTCACCTCGCTGCCAAATGTTACTGGCAACGTGACCTTCCCCTTCGGCTTGCTCCTTCCCAGGTTGATTCCTTGGAATGTGTCGGTCTCTTCAAGCTCGTTGTCAGGGATCTGGAGTTTCTGGAGTACAGCGGAGGAGATCAGGTTCAAGCCAGCCCCGCCGTCAACTAGCATCTTAGTGACCTTGAGGTTGCGGATAGTTGGTGAAACCAACATCGGCAAGCACCCGACCGCAGTTGTGCGATCAGGGTGGTCCTCAATATCAAAGATGATAGGCGTGCTCGACCATTTCAGAAGCTTGCGTGACTCGACAGGCGGTTCTGCCGCATTGACTTCCCGCACCCACTGCTTGAGTTGGCGGTGCGAAGTATGCAGAGAAGCACCGCCGTCAACGCACAAGACCTCTGTGGCTTTCTGGAACTCCTGCTCACTGGTCTCGACATCATCCATGTCTTCGTCGTCGTCGTCATCTTCATCCTTGTCGCGGCCGCGGGGAGGTCTATCTCCGTGCCGCTGCTTGGCCTTGCCGCGGCGTCCTCCCCGGCCGGCGCGCTTCTTGCCGGATTCTCCAGCGCCTCCTTGGGCCCTCTCCTTGTCGCGTCGCTCGTATTCAGCCTTTTGCTGCTGGACAAGCTGTTCGACCTTTTTGCAGCTCTGGAGGTCATGGCCCTTGGTGCGGTGGATCTTGCAGTACTGCTTGTCGGTGCCGTCCTGCTTGTCGGCGACCGCCACAGTCTGGTAGTTGGTGCTTGCGGCAATCTCCTTGCCGGAGCTACCAGTTTTGGCTTTCTTGGCGCCACCTTCATTGCCGGACTGCTCAATGACTAGCACATCTTTGCCTTTCTTCTTCCTGTTGTTCTGCCGCCGGTTTTTCTTTGTCGGGGTAGCATCCTCGCTGTCAGATCCTCCTGCTCATGTATTCTCTCCGGGGAGTTTCCTCCCTTCCTCAGCATGTGCACACTTGTCGGCCAGGGCATACAGCTCACTGACGTCTCTGATCTTGCACATCACCATCTCCTCCCGCATCCTGCAGTTACGCATGTTCTGATGGAACGCGCTGATGACCAAGGCAGGGTGGACATCTGGGATGTTGTGCTGTACACGGCTGAATCTCTGAATGTACTTGCGCAGGGGCTCTCCTTCCTTCTGGGCGAGCAGATGAAGGTCACTCTCTTGGCCATGGGGTTTGTGGCCGCCTGTAAAGGCGCCGACAAACTGATGGCATAGGTCTGCCCAGGTGGATATGGAGTCGTCCGGCAAGTGCATGAGCCAGGACCTGACGTTGGGCTTGAGCACCAACGGGAAGTAGTTGGCAAGGATCTTATCGTCCCGCCCCCCGACAGCCTGCACCGCGATGGTGTAGATGCTAAGGAACTCCGACGGATGCGACTTGCCGTCGTACTTCTCTGGTACGTCTGGCTTGAAATTCTTCGTGCTGGGCCACTGGACTTGCCGCAGCTCACGAGTAAACGCAGGGCAACCTACCGCATACGGCAAGTCGCCTGGTTCCCCTGGCGCATGCATGTCGACAGAGGGCCCAGCGCGCTGGTCCGATTGACGTCGCGCTTCTCTTTGGCGCTCGATGCGAGTACGAGCGTCTTCTTGCTGTCGTTCGTGAAGAACTTGGCACTGATCGCGACGAGCTCGTGGATCTGATGACGCGGTGGAGTCGCTGTCGAGGTGGATCCGGCGAGTCGGCGATCTTGGCCTTCGGGGCGGAGAGTGCACAGTGGTTGCACCCCCACCGGTCTTGTCGCCACTGGCTCGTGCCTAGCTGACTTGCCGCGGCTGCGACGTGCTCAGCTGCCGTTGAGTGTCGCCGTTGGCGAAGCCGATGAGACTCTGAATGGTGGCCCTCCAGTCGTCGATCTTGTCTGCCATTGGAGGGTAGTCCAGGAGCAGCTGAGCTCGCGCCAAAGCTTCTGCTGGAGTGGCGGGTGGCCGTGGCGAACGGTGCGAGGAGCGGGATATGCTCGGACTCCTAACTATGTTAGAAGGAGCAGTATCCCGTCCAGGCGACCGTGCCTTGCTCGTGCCAGCATGTTGGCGTGCATGCTGATCTTGAGCACTCCGAGATCCATCAGCTCGATCTTGGTCCAGCAAACGCATGGTACTGTGAGCACCACTACGCTGTCAGTCCCGCGCCTCCTGAGATGGGCGTGGTGCATGTACGGACGCCGAGGTCTTGGAGTGCGCCCGGTCGTTGTGGGAGCCGGCTACGCCACCGATGGGCAGCGCAGCCTTGTCCTTGGACCTGGCAGCACCGTGAGCTCCCTCGTCGACGCCCATTCTTCCGCCGGCGTCTGCCCCATCAGCCGTTTGCTCCGGCGGTGGTGGGTTCGGCGCGGACGGAGCAGCCGCCTCCAAAGCCTTCTTCTTCGGCGGCATGTCGATGAAGATGATGAAGATCTAGCTCGTGTGAACGCCGGATCTGGTTCACACAACCTTGATGCCCCCTACCTGGCGCGCCAAAGATGTCGGGGTACTAATCCTCGAGCACCTATGGGACCGGCGGACCGAGTCCCTTTCGGTTCGGCGGGGGCGAGGGTCGCACGAAGAGCGGATCGAGGCGAAGCACACGAGCAGTTTACCCAGGTTCGGGCCGCACGGATGCGTAAAACCCTACTCCTGCTTTGCGGTTTGTATTGAGTTCTTGCTCGGGAGCGCGGAGTGCTACAGTACACCCCAGCAGCTAACGAGACCGAGCGTGAGCGTTCTCTCCCTCCTCCTTTTTTTCTCTATGTTGCGCATGGGCCTCCTTTTATATGCTCAAGGGGTCACCGACAGGTGGCAACGTAGACAAGGGTAAAAATGGAAAGGCGTTGCGGTTGGTACAGCTACCTGCTACAGTCTACCATACTTAATCCTGACGGCAGGGGACAAGGGCATTAAATGCCCGTCTGCGTCGCCTAAATAGTGCAAAAGGGACCGTCAGGGACGCCACCGCTCGCCACGATGGCTATCTTGTCAGCGCCGCTTTCCACCGCGCACCGCTGGCTGCACAACCTTCCGCCACGTACGCCTGGAAGGGTCCCAGAGTGACACGTTGGTGGATGTGCTGGAGCGCGGGCACAGAGTGGTGGCTTGTCGCGGCAAGCGCCTTGCCGCGGTCGTTGTCTTGTCGCGTCCGGGAGCTTGTCGCTCACCGGGCCTTGCCGGGGCGCGTGGCGCGTCGCGGCAAGTTCCTTGAGATGCCTTGGTTGGCCCTCCCGGCAAGCTCCTCTTGCCGGGGTCTTGTCTCCTTGGCTTGGACACTTTGGCCCTCCCGGCAAGCTCCTCTTGTCGGGGTCTTGTCTCCTTGGCTTGGATACTTTGTCCTTGAGTGGCTCCAAAGGAACCTCGGAGGACCTTGGCGGTCACCCAGCAAGCCTTGCCGTGGGATGCTGCGACTGCCCGTGCACAAGTTCGGGATACTAGGGTACCCCTACTCTAGTACACCGATAGTCTTGTATGATTTGAGTCTTTGCTTATTAGTTTACCACAATCATCCTTGTTGTACACACCTTTTGAGAGAGCCATACATGATTCGGAATTACTAGAATACTCTATGTGCTTCGCTTATATCTTTTGAGTTATATAATTTTGCTCTAGTGCTTCACTTATATCTTTTAGAGCACGGTGGTGGATTTGTTTTATAGAAACTAGTGATCTCTCATGCTTCACTTAGATTATTTTGAGAGTCTTAATAGCATGGTAATTTGCTTAAAATCCTAATATGCTTGGTATGTAAGATTACTAATAAAACTCTCTTATGAGTGTGTTGAATACTATGAGAAGTTTGATACTTGATAATTGTTTTGAGATATGGAGATGGTGATATAAAAGTCATGCTAGTTGAGTAGTTGTGAATTTGGAAATACTTGTGTTGAAGCTTGTGATTCCTGTAGCATGCACGTATGGTGAACCGTTATGTGATGAAGTTGGAGCATGATTTATTTATTGATTTTCTTCCTTATGAGTGGCGGTCGGGGACGAGCGATGGTCTTTTCCTACCAATCTATCCCCCTAGGAGCATGCGCGTAATACTTTGCTTTGATAACTTGTAGATTTTTGCAATAGTTATATGAGTTCTTTATGACTAATGTTGAGTCCATGGATTATACGCACTCTCACCCTTCCACCTTTACTAGCCTCTCTAATACCGCGCGCCTCTCGCCGGTATCATACACCCACCATATACCTTCCTCAAAACAGCCACCATACCTACCTATTATCGCATTTCCATAGCCATTCCGAGAAATATTGCCATGCAACTTTCCACCGTTCTGTTTATTATGACACACTCCATCATTGTCATATTGCTTAGCATGATCATGTAGTTGGCATGGTATTTGTGGCAAAGCCGCCGTTCATAATTCTTTCATACATGTCACTCATGAGTCATTGCATATCCTGGTACACTGCCGGAGGCATTCATATAGAGGCATATTTTGTTCTAAGTATCGAGTTGTAATTGTTGAGTTGTAAGAAAAATAAAAGTGTGATGACCATCATTATTAGACCATTGTCCCATTGAGGAAAGGATGATGGATACTATGATTCCCCCACAAGTCAGGATGAGACTCCAAACAAAAATAAAAATAAAAAAAGAAAGAAAACAGGCCTTAAAAAAAGAAAAGACCGAAGAAAAAAAGAAAAAAGAGAGAAAAAGAGAGAAGGGAAATGCTACTATCCTTTTACCACACTTGTGCTTCAAAGTAGCACCATGATCTTCATAGTAGAGAGTTTCTCATGTTATCACTTTCATATACTAGTGGGAATTTTTCATTATAGAACTTGGCTTGTATATTCCAATGATGGGCTTCCTCAAATTGCCCTAGGTCTTCATGAGAAAGCAAGTTGGATGCACACCCACTTAGTTTATTTTTGAGCTTTCATATACTTATAGCTCTAGTGCATCCGTTGCATGGCAATCCCTACTCACTCACATTGATATCTATTGATGGGCATCTCCATAGCCCGTTGATATGCCTAGTTGATGTGAGACTATCTTCTCCTTTTTGTCTTCTCCACAACCACCACTCTATTCCACCTATAGTGCTATATCCATGGCTCACGCTCATGTATTGCGTGAAAATTGAAAAAGTTTTGAGAATGTCAAAAGTATGAAACAATTGCTTGGCTTGTCATCGGGGTTGTGCATGATTTAAATATTCTGTGTGGTGAAGATAGAGCATAGCCAGACTATATGATTTTGTAGGGATAACTTTCTTTAGCCATGTTATTTTGAGAAGACATAATTGCTTTGTTAGTATGCTTGAAGTATTATTATTTTCTATGTCAATATGAACTTTTGTCTTGAATCTTTCGGATCTGAATATTCATACCACAATTAAGAAGAATTACATTAAAATTATGCCAAGTAGCACTCCGCATCAAAAATTCTGTTTTTATCATTTACCTACTCGAGGACGAGCAGGAATTAAGCTTGGGGATGCTTGATACGTCTCCAACGTATCTATAATTTTTGATTGCTCCATGCTATATTATCTACTGTTTTGGACAATATTGGGCTTTATTATCCACTTTTATATTATTTTTGGGACTAACCTATTAACTGGAGGCCCAACCCAGAATTGTTGTTTTTTTCTTGTTCTAGGGTTTCGAAGAAAAGGAATATCAAACGGAGTCCAAACGGAATGATACCTTCGGGAACGTGATTTTCTCACCTAATACAACTCAGGAGACTTGGACCCTACGTCAAGGCACGTAACAGGAGGCCACGAGGTAGGGGGGCGCACCCTACCCTACCAGGCGCGCCCCCACCCTCGTGGGCCCCCTGTTGCTCCACCGACGTACTTCTTCCTCCTATATATACCCACGTACCCCCAAACGATCAGATACGGAGCCAAAAACCTAATTCCACCGCCGTAACTTTCTGTATCCACGAGATCCCATCTTGGGGCCTGTTCCGGAGCTCCGCCGGAGGGGGCATCGATCACGAAGGGCTTCTACATCAACACCATAGCCTCTCCGATGAAGTGTGAGTAGTTTACTTCAGACCTATGGGTCCATAGTTAGTAGCTAGATGGCTTCTTCTCTCTTTTTGGATCTCAATACAATGTTCTCCCCCTCTCTTGTGGAGATCTATTCGATGTAATCTTCTTTTTGCGGTGTGTTTGTTGAGACCGATGAATTGTGGGTTTATGATCAAGTCTATCTATGAATAATATTTGAATCTTCTCTGAATTCTTTTTATGTATGATTGGTTATCTTTGCAAGTCTCTTCGAATTATCAGTTTGGTTTGGCCTACTAGATTGATCTTTCTTGCAATGGGAGAAGTGCTTAGCTTTGGGTTCAATCTTGCGGTGTCCTTTCCCGGTGACAGTAATGGCAGTAAGGCACGTATTGTATTGTTGCCATCGAGGATAACAAGATGGGCTTTTCTTCATATTGCATGAGTCTATCCCTCTACATCATGTCATCTTGCTTAAGGCGTTACTCTGTTTTAACTTAATACTCTAGATGCATGCTGGATAGCGGTCGATGAGTGGAGTAATAGTAGTAGATGCAGGCAGGAGTCGGTCTACTTGTCTCGGACGTGATGCCTATATACACGATCATACCTAGATATTCTCATAACTATGCTCAATTCTGTCAATTGCCCAATAGTAATTTGTTCACCCACCGTAGAATACTTATGCTCTCGAGAGAAGCCACTAGTGAAACCTATGGCCCCCGGGTCTATCTTTATCATATCAATATCCTACTACTTAGTTATTTACTTTGCTATTTACTTTGCCTTTATTTTACTTTGCATCTTTATCATAAAAATACCAAAAATATTATCTTATCATATCTATCAGATCTCACTCTTGTAAGTGGTCCTATAGGGATTGACAACCCCTATTTGCGTTGGTTGTGAGGATTTATTTGTTTTGTGCAGGTACGAGGGACTTGCGTGTAGCCTCCTACTGGATTGATACCTTGGTTCTCAAAAACTAAGGGAAATACTTATGCTACTTTGCTGCATCATCCCTTCCTCTTCGGGGAAAACCAACGCAGTGCTAAAAGAGGTAGCAGTGACCGCCCCCAAGGGTTGCCATTTGTACGGGTTCGGTGACCGCCCTCAAGGGTCCCTTAGTGGAATCACGGCATCTTGCATTGTGCGAGGGCGTGAGGAGATTACGGTGGCCCTAGTGGCTTCTTGGGGAGCATTGTGCCTCCACACCGCTCCAAACGGAGATTAGCATCCGCAAGGGTGTGACCTTCGGGATACATCGTCGTCTCCGCGTGCCTCGGTCATATATCTTGCTATCTCATAGTTGCTTATCTTGCTTAGCATAAGTTGTTGGTGCACATAGGTGAGCCTAGCTGTTTTAGATTTTGTGCTTGACAAATTAACCGCTAGGTTTATTCTGCATTTGTTCAAGCCTAAACCGTAATTATTTTAAAATGCATATTCACCCCCCCCCTCTAGGCGACATCCATGATCTTTCAACGTGCTTTGTGGAAGACCAATGAGGCGTCTCGATCTGTCTCTATAGATCTTGATGCCTAATATGTAAGCAGCTTCTCCAAGGTCCTTCATTGAAAAACACTTATTCAAGTAGGCCTTTATGCTTTCCAAGAATTCTATATCATTTCCCATCAATAGTATGTCATCCACATATAATATGAGAAATGCTACAGAGCTCCCACTCACTTTCTTGTAAACACAGGCTTCTCCATAAGTCTGCATAAACCCAAACGCTTTGATCACCTCATCAAATTGAATGTTCCAACTCCGAGATGCTTGCACCAGCCCATAGATTGAGCGTTTGGAGCTTGCACACCTTGTCAGCATTCTTAGGATCAACAAAACCTTCTGGCTGCATCATATACAATTCTTCCTTAAGGAAACCATTAAGGAATGTCGTTTCGACGTCCATTTGCCATATCTCATAATCATAGAATGCGGCAATTGCTAACATGATTCGGACGGACTTCAGCTTCGCCACGGGTGAGAAAGTCTCATCGTAGTCAACCCCTTGAACTTGTCGATAACCCTTAGCGACAAGCCGAGCCTTATAGATGGTCACATTACCATCCGCGTCTGTCTTCTTCTTAAAGATCCATTTATTTTCTATGGCTCGCCGATTGTCGGTGTCAAAACCGGCGGATCTCGGGTAGGGGGTCCCGAACTGTGCGTCAAGGCCGGATGGTAACAGGGGACAAGGGACACGATGTTTTTTACCCAGGTTCGGGCCCTCTCGATGGAGGTAATACCCTACTCCTGCTTGATTAATATTGATGATATGGGTAGTACAAGAGTAGATATACCACGAGATCACGGAGGCTAAACCCTAGAAGCTAGCCTATGGTATGATTGTTGTGTATGGAGTTGATTGCCTATGGACTACAACCCTCCGGTTTATATAGACACCGGATAGGGTTAGGGTTACATAGAGTCGGTTACAATGGTAGGAGATCTTGAATATCCGCATCGCCAAACTTGCCTTCCATGCCAAGGAAAGTCCCATCCGGACACGGGACGAAGTCTTCAATCTTGTATCTTCATAGTCCTGGAGTCCGGCTGAAGGTATAGTCCGGCTACCCGAACACCCCCTAATCCAGGACTCCCTCAGTAGCCCCCGAACCAGGCTTCAATGACGACGAGTCCGGTGCGCAGATTGTTCGGCATTGCAAGGCGGGTTCTTCTCCAAATCTTGTGTACCTGTAGGAATAATGTCCGATTTTTGTAATGTAGTGCTCCTCGGCTTCCACGCCCAGTAATGGTCGTCTTCCACGTGTTCAAACGAATGCGAAAAGCCAGGGTGTTTTTACATCCACACCCCTAGTCGTATAAACGAGCCGCCTATTTAACGGGATGGGGATTTAGGTCCAAACCACATCTTCTCCTTTCCGCGAGTGATCATCAGAGCGCTTCCAGCAAAGGTCCATTCCAACATGACCAGCCGTCGCAGCTCCTCCCCTCGCCCCTCCGGTCCCAAACCCGGGGACTGGGAGAGTTGCACCACCCCGCATAGCAAGTTAGCGTCACTTCAGGCCAAGGGATTTCTCCCTCAGGCATACATGGTCCCGGTCCGAGCCGGTCTCGCCACCTATAATGGCGGAAAACAAGCGGAGAGCACCCCCAATCCTTCTAAAGGAGAGCAGGTGTGCCTCGTCCCCTATCTAATAAGGGGACTGGGATTTCCAATTCATCCATTTCTCCGCGGGCTTCTGGAGTTCTACGGCCTCCAACTGCACAATCTCACGCCCGCCTCCGTATTGCATATTGCGGGTTTCGTCGCCCTTTGCGAGCTATTTTTAGGCGTTGAGGCTCATTTCGCACTGTGGAAGAGGTTATTCTGCCTGGTGCCCCGTTCTCAAAAGGGGTCTATATACCAAGTGGGTGGAGCCGAAGTATGGCACATCGCCGGGACCGGATACCTATCCGGAACCCCAAAGAAGGCATCCGAGGACTGGCCTTCGAAATGGTTTTATATAGATGGCGTCCCGCTACCGGACCCTATCCGGGCCGGTCTCCCTGAGTTCAACAGTGCTCCATTGAAGAAACGCATGAGCTGGCGTCCGCGGAGCTCTCAGAGAGAAAGTGACAGAGACGTCCTTTACTTGATGGGCCGGATAAGACTGTTGGCTCATTCCAGACTAACCATGATTGGAGTCATGGCCGCATGCATTATGCGGGGGGTGCAGCCGCTTCAATATAGAGGCCACCCCATGTGGGATTTCAACGGGGAGGATGACGCCACCCGTTACGGTCGTAAGGGGCCGGCCTCAGCCGCCGCCCTAGTAAAGATCTTATCCTCTTTGTACAAGGGAGAAAAGGAGGAATTCCTCCGCGTCAATCCGCAGGCCGGATTTACTATGTACGACCCTCCAAGTTGGGTAAGTGAATAATTGCGCTTGCCCGTTTGTTTTATACTCCCACGGTTAGATATGTAGTCTAACGACTTCAGTGCAGGAACTATGACAGGAGGTAAAGGATATAAACAGCCGCCCTCCACAGCCCGAGGACCCAGAACGGTCCCTCGATCTGAACTCCGAAGAGGACCCGGACATATCGGTGGAGCTTATCGACGGGGTGTTCCATCAGCTAAGCAAGGACAATACCTTGGTAGCCATCACGGCTGATTACCCAGGGTTAATCCCGGCCTCCCAGGTGACAGAAACCGGAGTCTCATTCCCTTGAGAGAGATTCCACTCTCACGTATTCCGGTGTTTCTGACGACAACCGTGTTTTGCAGGGGAGATTTCCGAGGCAGGAGGCCGAACCTGCGGCGGCTAGCCAACGAGGGGCCGCAGGACCCCGCGGGGCAAAAAGGAATGCAGTCCGGACTAAGATGCCGGCGCAAAGGTATAGCACACCCTCTGTTTCCTTGGTGTTATTCTGTCAGGGCATATTAACATTCGTGTTATCTTCAGAACGAAGAGACCTCGCCGGACTACATCCGGAGAGGTTGCCAATCGCGCCTCCACCAGCCAGGCTCCAACGTCTGGCCAGGAAGCGGAGGCGAGCACAAGGCGCGCACCGGACGCTCCTTCGATAGAGGATGCGGACAGGCTGTCTGCCACAAATTCTGAAGTGGAGAGTGCCATGAACCACAGGCATCGCCGGACAGTTCTACGCAACGCTTGTTTCTCCCAGGAGGCTTTAGATGCCTTTAATTCGGGAGATGCGTACCTCCGTGCCGCTCAAAACGGTTTAGCCAGAGCCACAGAGCAGTATGTAAAAGACATACGGGTAAGAAAATTTTGGTCAAATATATATATACCAGTAGGCCCCGAGACTTGAAACAGTTAGAGCAACTGATTTAAGGATCATTTAATATGCAGGTTCTTACAGAGAAGAATACTGTACTGTCCCAGGAGCTGGAAAAGTGCAAGGCCCAACTAGAGGCCGCACTAGCCGCAGCAGGGGAGCCCAAAGAGACCCCCTCAGGTAAGATACACTTCGAAAGATTAGTATTGTGCGGTGTGGGTGCAAATCTGACAAATCATGTTGCAGATGGCGCCGGACTCGATCCGGAAAAGCAACAACTCCTACGCCGGCTAAAGGCCGGTGAGAGTACGTTGACAAAGGTGAGGCGGGAGAAGAATGATCTTCAGGATGCCAACACCAGGCTGGACGTCGAACTTAAAGATGTTTGTGGCTAGCTGTCGGACTCCACGAAGGAGAATCAGCGGCTTCGACGCGGCATATTTAGTAAGTGCTTGAACGAACTTTGAAAAAAGAGTTCGGCGAGGAAGTCGACTAACAGAGTAATGTCTGTAGGTATGCTCACAGGTCGTCCTGCAGAGGAGATGCCCGGTTCTACGGGTGACCTTCTTCCCGAACTCATGCAACTGCACGAGCGAATTCGGCAGGCGATGCGAGGTGTTGCCCAAGCCTTATGGCCTGCCCACCCCATGCCCGAGGGCCTTGGAGAGCTTGCGGAGAAGCTGAAGGGAGCTCGGCGGCGCTTCCGATTGTGGAAGATATCGGCCTGCCGACAAGCCGCTAGGGAAGCCAGGGCCATGGTGAAGACCCGTTTTACAAAGTCTGACCCAAACCACATGGCCGAGGTCGGACCAGTGGGGCCTGACGGGAAGGAGATCCCTGTGAGCTTAGTATACGGCCAAGTAGAGTTGACCGCGAAGTATTCCCAGCAGGACTGTAAATTAGACAACATGTTAGATGGTATAGAAGAGGAATACAATCAGTCAGAATGACTATGTAATTTTGAATTGACATGTGTAATGCCTTCTAGCCGGATTGTAGATCGTTTGTCGTTGCCGACCTTTTCGCTTCAACCTCGGGACCTGACGGTCCGGAGTGTGTCCGATTACCATAGCGGTTATATAAGAACCGTGGTATGCGTGGAGACCAGGCGTAGGGGTCATTAGTGCTTTATCAGACAAGTGCCCAACTAGTTATGTTATATTACATGGTTAGTAAGAAACATCTTCCAGAGAGAATAGTTCCGTTAGGGGTTCCTTTCGCTGGGAGGCATGCCCAAAAGTGCATGTCCGGACTGCGTAAAAAGACGCAGAAAAAAGCATCTGGGGGCGCATAAAATGAGTAAAAAGATCATCTTTTATCTCACTGACCGAATATTCCCTTAAGAACGCTAGCTTTCGGCTTCACCCAGTCTGAGGTACACATCCGGCTGACCCGGCAGTAACAATCGCAGAGGTGCTCCCTTTACCACCTAGCCGAACAATCGGGAACGTAGGGGTAAGTACAGGAGTCAGGCAACCCAGCTTGGCCAAAACTTAAGTCATATCGATGCATATAATGGTGAAGAAAAAGGTACATGCGGAAGTTTGACGCATGTGTTGGGCATGAAGCCCGTATAAATAAGCTTCTGTTAAAGAAGCCCCCAGGTTTAATGAGCGCGAGTGGCGCGTCACTAGATGAGCCTTTAAGGGCTATAAAAGAAAAGAGGGGAAGGAGAGAAATGTAAGACAGAAAAATGCAAAAAATGGACAGAGGAAGGAGACGAACACAGAGTCCGGCGCTAGGCATAGAATCTTCGGAGGCGGGTGGCGTTCCACGGGTTCAGCTCGAGTCGGTTGTCCGACGCATCTCGCAGGCGGTACGCCCCGCCAGTCAGGACTTGGTCGATTATGAATGGACTTTCCCACTTGGGCTTGAGTTTGTCCTTTTTCTTATCCGGCAGGCGTAGAACTAGTTCGCCAACATTGTAAATTTTTGGCCCGTACTTCTCTGCTTTGATATCTTCGGGCCTGCTGTTGATAAAATGCGGAACGGGCTTTTGCCACGTCGTGCTCCTCCTCCAGGGCGTCCAAGTTGTCCTGCCGATCAAGCTCGGCTTCTCTTTCTTCGTACATGCGCACTCTAGGTGAGTCATGAATTATGTCGCAGGGCAGAACTGCCTCTGCGCCGTACACCATAAAAAATGGTGTGTATCCGGTGGTGCGATTTGGCGTGGTCCGCAGCCCCCATAGCACGGAGTCGAGCTCCTCTACCCGGTGCGTGTTAGATTCCTTTAGGGACCGCACCAGTCCGGGTCTAATGCCGCTCATAATAAGACCATTTGCACGTTCGACCTGGCTGTTGGTTTGTGGGTGATAGACGGAAGCATAATCGAGCTTGATGCCCATGTTTTTGCACTAGAGTTTTACCTCGTCGGTGGTAAAGTTTGTACCGTTATCGGTTATGATGCTATGGGGGACGCCATAACGGTGTACAGCCCCGGATATGAAGTCTATCACAGGTCCGGATTCGGCCGTTTTAACAGGCTTGGCTTCTATCCATTTGGTGAATTTATCCACCATGACCAGTAAGTATTTTTTCCTATCGGTCCCACCTTTAAGGGGTCCGACCATGTCAAGCCCCCAGACCGCAAAAGGCCAGGTGATGGGTATAGTTTGGAGTGCGGTGGGTGGCATATGGCTTTGGTTGGCAAAAAGTTGGCAACCATCGCATCGTTGGACTAGGTCCTGAGCGTCTGCCCGGGCCGTCGGCGAATAAAAGCCTGTACGGAAAGCCTTGCTAACAAGGGACCGAGCAGCGGCATGGTGACCACCGAGTCCGGCATGAATTTCAGCCAGAAGGTTCCGCCCTTCCTCTTCGGAGATGCACCTTTGAAGGACTCCGGTAGTGCTTTTCTTATAAAGCTCTCCCTCATGGACTCTATAGGCTTTAGATCGCCGCACTATGCAGCGGGCCTCGTTTTGGTCCTCCGGGAGTTCCTGCCTAGTAAGGCAGGCTAGGAATGGTTCTGTCCACGGGGCGATGACCGCCATTATTACGTGGGCTGAAGGTGTAATTTCATTGGCAGACCCTCCAATTGTGTCAGATTGTTCGGCGTTGAGTGGTGCGGCTGGGTCTGGGCTGTTATTTGTGGGTTCCCCCTCCCATGCTACGGATGGCTTGAACAATCTTTCCAAAAAGATGTTGGGGGGGGGGACTGCATCGCGTTTTGCTCTGATGCGTGCCAGGACGTCCGCTGCTTGATTGTTTTCTCGGGCTATATGGTGAAACTCCAGCCCTTCGAACCGAGCTGACATTTTTAGGACGGCGTTGCGGTAAGCTGCCATTTTTGGGTCCTTGGCGTCGAAGTCTCCATTTATTTGGGATATCGCAAGGTTTGAATCCCCGCGTACCTCTAGGCGCTGGATACCCATGGATACTGCTATCCGGAGACCATGTAGGAGGGCCTCATATTCGGCTGCATTGTTGGAATCCATCTACATGATCTGGAGCACATATTGGACTGTGTCTCCTGTGGGGGACGTCAGGACGATGCCAGCCCCCAGTCCGGCCAACATTTTGGAGCCGTCGAAATGCATAATCCAGTTTGAATATGTGCCGTACTCTTTAGGGAGCTCGGCCTCCGTCCATTCTGCGACGAAGTCGGCCAAAACTTGCGATTTAATAGCTCGCCGTGGCTTATACATTATATCGAACGGGAGAAGCTCGATGGCCCATTTTGCAATCCGGCTCATTGCGTCGCGGTTGTTGATAATATCGTTGAGTGGTACTTCCGAGGCTACTTTTATGGAACACTCTTGAAAGTAGTGTCGTAGCTTCCGGGATGCCATGAATACCGCGTATGCGATCTTTTGATAATGCGGGTACCGTGATTTGCATGGAGTGAGGACAGTGGATACGTAGTAGACCGGCCTTTGAAGGGGGAATTTGTGTCCATCCGTTTCCCGCTCGACAACGAGCACTACGCTGACAACTTGATGTGTTGCTGCAATGTACAATAACATTGGTTCGCCGATGTTCGGCGCGGCCAGGACTGGGTTTGTTGCCAATATGGCTTTTATTTCCTCAAGTCCGGCCGTGGCGGCCTCTGTCCACTCGAAGTGTTCGGTGCGCCGAAGGAGGCGATAAAGGGGTAGTGCCTTTTCTCCCAAGCGAGAGATGAAGCGGCTTAAAGCCGCCACGCATCCGGTTAATTTTTGTATTTGTTTGAGGTCCTTTGGGATATCCAATTGTGACAAAGCTCGGATCTTGGCTGGATTTGCTTCAATTCCTCTACCGGATACAATGAAGCCCAAGAGCTTTCCGGCTGGAACGCCGAAGACGCATTTTTCCGGGTTGAGCTTGATGTCATATTTTCGGAGGTTATCGAATGTAAGCCTCAAGTCGTCTATTAGAGATTCGACATGTCTTGATTTGATGACCACGTCATCCACATACGCCTCCACTGTTCTGCCGATCTGGTTTGCTAGACATGTCTGGATCATGCATTGATATGTTGCGCCGGCGTTTTTCAGCCCGAAGGGCATTGTGTTGAAGCGGAATGGGCCGTATGGTGTGATGAATGTTGTTGCAGCTTGGTCTGATTCTGCCATCTTGATTTGATGGTATCCGGAGTATGCGTCGAGGAAGCACAACGAATCGTGTCCTGCGGTGGCATCGATAATTTGATCGATGCAGGGGAGGGGGAAGGGATCCTTTGGGCAAGCCTTGTTAAGGTCTTTAAAATCGACACACAGGCGCCAGGATTTGTCCTTCTTTGGTACCATCACCAGGTTTGCTAGCCAGTCCGGATGTTTTATGTCTCTAATGAATCCGGCCTCCAATAGCTTGGCTAGCTCCTCTCCCATAGCCTGTCTCTTGGGTTCAGAAAAACACCGAAGGGCTTGTTTGACAGGTTTGAATCCTTTTAGGATATTTAAGCTGTGTTCGGCCAGCCTGCGTGGGATCCCTGGCATGTCTGAAGGGTGCCAGGCGAAAATGTCCCAGTTCTCTCGTAGGAACTCTCGCAGTGCGGCGTCTACATCAGGGTTCAGTCGTGCCCTGATGGACGTTGTTTTATTGGGGTCCGTTGGATGGACCTGGATTTTGACTATTTCGTCAGCTGGCTTGAAGGATGTGGATTTGGATCTCTTATCGAGTATCACATCATCCCTGTTAATCGTGGAGCGCAGCGCAGTCAGTTCCTCGGCCGCTAAGGCTTCGAATAGTGCCTCAAGGGCTAATGCGGCCGTCTTGTTTTTGGCGCGGAGTGCTATGTCCGGATCACTAGCTAGAGTGATAATTCCATTCGGCCCGGGCATCTTAAGCTTCATGTACCCGTAATGGGGTATTGCTTGGAAGATTGTGAATGCTTCCCGCCCTAGTAAAGCGTGATGTCCGCTCTTAAACGGGGCCACCTGAAACATGACTTCTTCGGACCTGTAATTATCCGGCGTGCCGAACACCACATCTAGTGTGATTTTTCCTGTGCAGCGCGCTTCCCAACTGGGGATTATTCCTCTAAAGGTTGTGTTGCTTCGCTCGATGCGGTTCCAGTCTATTTCCATTTTTTGAAGGGTTTCCTCATAAATGAGGTTCAGTCCGCTGCCTCCATCCATGAGCACCTTCTTGAGGCGAAAGCCATCCACTATGGGACTGAGGACCAATGCGGCTGGTGCTCGAGCTGTTCGGAATCTAGGTTCATCTCTTGCGTTGAAGGTAATAGCAGTGTCGCTCCATGGATTTATTGCTGCAACTTGATAGACTTCGGCGAGGCTGCGGAGTGTTCTTTTTCGCATATTGTTTGATGCGAAAGTCTCGAAGACTGTGAGAACGGTACTGGTGTCCTCGGGCTGGCTTTCTGCGGCCTCCAGGATTAAGAGGTCCTCGCCAATTTTGGCCACCTGCCGGAGTATCCAACATGCTCTAAGGCCGTGAGTTGGTGTGGCGTCCTCTGTACTGTGAATTCTACAGGGTCCATTAAGCCACCTTTCCAGTATGGTTCCATGCCCTGTAGAGGGTTTTGGCTTTTTGGTATTTATCCCGGGTGTCCTATGATGATGCACCCTCTTAGTTCAGACGGGATTACTATTCAAGGTCGGATTATCCTAAAAATTTATTTCGGTTTTCCAGGCACTTTCCATCGCACAGTATTTTTGTACTATGGACGCCAAGTCAGCGAAGCGTGTAATATCACGATGACTTACGGCGTTAAGGATTCCCTCGTCCGTGCAATTACTGCAGAAAATAGAGATTGCGTCTCCCTCGCGGCAATCCTTTATCCTGTTCATAACCAGGAGGAATCTGGCCCAGTAATGATGTACTGTTTCCTCGGGCCTCTGCCTGATTTGGGAGAGATCGCTTATGTTCGGGTGGGCGGGTGTCATTGAATCTGAAACCTCACCCAATCCAAGATTCGGAGGCCGAAGAGTTTCCGAACTCCGAAGTTCGGATTCTTGGATGTTGTCCAACGAATCTAGCCCGTTGCCTGATCCTAAGCTCAGGTCTTGAGTTACATCCTCCTCTCCGCGGGTATCCGGCTTGGAGGAGTCGGGAATTCGGACGTAACTAGTCCCTAAAATAGATGAAGGGTCGCCGCACTGCGCCTCTACCACGGCAACGTGGTGGGTGACTTGGGGAGAGTTAATTTCTCTTAGATCGGGTTTAAGCCCAACCTGGTCGTAATCCGTAGCGACCCCCAGGGCGGCGATGCGATCCAAGAGCTCGTTTACGGAAGAGAGCTCCATTGGATCTAGCTGCTCGACGAGCTCCGAGCTGACGTGTAGGTTGCTTTTGATGACCCGAGAGGTCACCGTCGGCGCAACAGCCGAACAGGCGGTCATGAGAAAACCACCTAGCTGGAGGGTTTGGCCGACAACCAAGGCTCCCTTAGCAACGGTGCCGTCTTTAAAGACAGGAGGAGGCATCCTTCCTGATTGTGACGGCACAGAGGAACTCTCAATGAAAGCACCAATGTCGGTGTCAAAGCCGGTGGATCTCGGGTAGGGGGTCCCGAACTGTGCGTCAAGGCCGGATGGTAACAGGAGACAAGGGACACGATGTTTTTTACCCAGGTTCGGGCCCTCTCGATGGAGGTAATACCCTACTCCTGCTTGATTAATATTGATGATATGGGTAGTACAAGAGTAGATCTACCACGAGATCACGGAGGCTAAACCCTAGAAGCTAGCCTATGGTATGATTGTTGTGTATGGAGTTGATTGCCTACGGACTACAACCCTCCAGTTTATATAGACACCGGATAGGGTTAGGGTTACATAGAGTCGGTTACAATGGTAGGAGATCTTGAATATCCGCATCGCCAAGCTTGCCTTCCACGCCAAGGAAAGTCCCATCCGGACACGGGACGAAGTCTTCAATCTTGTATCTTCATAGTCCTGGAGTCCGGCTGAAGGTATAGTCCGGCTACCCGAACACCCCCTAATCTAGGACTCCCTCACCGATCATCGGCCAAGTCAGTCAAAGTCCATACTTTGTTTTCATACATGGATCCTATCTCGGATTTCATGACTTCCAGCCATTTGTTGGAATCCAGGCCCGCCATCGCTTCTTCATAGTTCGAAGGTTCACCGTTGTCTAACAACATGATTTCTAGGACAGGGTTGCCGTACCACTCTGGTGCGGAACGTGTCCTTGTGGACCTACGAAGTTCAGTAGAAACTTGATCAGAAGTTTCATGATCATCATCATTAACTTCCTCTCTAGTTGGTGCAGACACCATATAAACATTTTCTTGAGCTGCGCCACTTTTCGGTTCAAGAGGCAGTACCTCATCAAGTTCTACTTTTCTCCCACTTACTTCTTTCGAGAGAAATTCTTTCTCTAGGAAGGATCCATTCTTGGCAACAAAGATCTTGCCTTCGGATCTGAGGTAGAAGGTATGCCCAATAGTTTCCTTAGGGTATTCTATGAAGTTGCATTTTTCCGACTTGGGTTCGAGCTTTTCAAGTTGAAGTTTCTTGACATAAGCATCACATCCCCAAATTTTTAGAAACGACATCTTAGGTTTCTTCCTAAACCATAATTCATACGGTGTCGTCTCAACGGATTTCGATGGAGCCCTATTTAAAGTGAATGCGGCAGTCTCTAAAGCATAACCCCAAAATGATAGCGGTAGGTCGGTAAGAGACATCATAGATCGCACCATATCCAATAGAGTGCGATTGCGACGTTCGGACACACCATTACACTGAGGTGTTCCAGGCGGCGTGAGTTGTGAAACAATTCCACATTTCCTTAAGTGCGTGCCAAATTCCTGACTCAAATATTCTCCCACACGATCTGATCGTAAGAACTTTATTTTCCTGTCACGTTGATTCTCAACCTCACTCTGAAATTCCTTGAATTTTTCAAAGGTCTCAGACTTGTGTTTCATTAAATAGACATATCCATATCTACTTAAGTCATCAGTGAGGGTGAGAACATAATGATAACCACCGCGAGCCTCAATGCTCATTGGACCGCACACATCAGTACGTATGATTTCCAATAAGTTGGTTGCTCGCTCCATTGTTCCGGAGAACGGAGTCCTGGTCATTTTGCCCATGAGGCATGGTTCGCACATGTCAAATGATTCATAATCAAGAGACTCCAAAAGTCCATTTGCATGGAGTTTCTTCATGCGTTTGACACCAATGTGACCAAGGCGGCAGTGCCACAAGTATGTGGGACTATCATTATCAACCATACATCTTTTGGCATTCACACTATGAATATGTGTACCATCACGTTCCAGATTAAATAGGAATAAACCATTGACCAGCGGGGCATGACCATAAAACATATCTCTCATATAAATAGAACAACCATTATTCTCAGATTTAAATGAGTAGCCATCTCGCATTAAACGAGATCCAGATACAATGTTCATGCTCAAAGCTGGCACTAAATAACAATTATTGAGGTTTAAAACTAATCCCATAGGTAAATGTAGAGGTAGCGTGCCGATGGTGATCACATCGACCTTGGAACCATTCCCGACGCGCATCGTCACCTCGTCCTTCGCCAGTCTCTGCTTATTCCGCAGCTCCTGTTTTGAGTTACAAATATGAGCAACCACACCGGTATCAAATACCCAGGAGCTACTACGAGCGCTGGTTAGGTACACATCAATAACATGTATATCACATATACCTTTGGTATTGTCGGCCTTCTTATCCGCTAAGTACTTGGGGCAGTTCTGCTTCCAGTGACCGTTTCCCTTGCAATAAAAGCACTCAGTCTCAGGCTTGGGTCCGTTCTTTGGCTTCTTCCCGGCAGCTTGCTTACCGGGCGCGGCAACTCCCTTGCCGTCCTTCTTGAAGTTCTTTTTACCCTTGCCTTTCTTGAACTTAGTGGTTTTATTCATCATCAACACTTGATGTTCCTTTTTGATCTCCACCTCTGCTAATTTCAGCATTGAATATACCTCAGGAATGGTATTTTTCATCCCCTGCATATTGAAGTTCATCACAAAGCTCTTGTAGCTAGGTGGAAGCGACTGAAGGATTCTGTCAACGACCGCGTCATCCGGGAGATTGACTCCCAGCTGAGACAAGTGGTTGTATAACCCACACATTTTGAGTATGTGATTGCTGACAGAATTGTTCTCCTCCATCTTACAACTATAGAACTTGACGGAGAATTCATATCTCTCGACTCGGGCATGAGCTTGGAAAACCATTTTCAGCTCTTGGAACATCTCATATGCTCCGTGTTGCTCAAAACGCTTTTGGAGCCCCGGTTCTAAGTTGTAAAGCATGCCGCACTGAACCGGGGAGTAATCATCACTACGCGACTGCCAGGCATTCATAACGTCTTGAGTTGCTGGGAAAACAGGTGCGTCACCTAGCGGTGCTTCAAGGACATATGCTTTCTTGGCAGCTATGAGGATAATCCTCAGGTTACGGACCCAGTCCGTGTAGTTGCTGCCATCGTCTTTCAGCTTGGTTTTCTCTAGGAACGCGTTGAAGTTGAGGGCAACATTAGCATGGGCCATTTGATCTACAAGACATATTGCAAAGTTTTAGACTATGTTCATGATAATTAAGTTCATCTAATCAAATTATTTAATGAACTCCCACTCAGATTGACATCCCTCTAGTCATCTAAGTGATACATGATCCGAGTCAACTAGGTCGTGTCTGATCATCACGTGAGACGGACTAGTCATCATTGGTGAACATCTTCATGTTGATCGTATCTTCTATACAACTCATGTTCGACCTTTCGATCTTTCGTGTTCCAAGGCCATGTCTGTACATGCTAGGCTCGTCAAGTCAACCTAAGTGTATTACGTGTGTAAACCTGGCTTACACCCGTTGTATGCGAACATTAGAACATATCACACCCGATCATCACGTGGTGCTTCGGAACAACGGACCTTAGCAACGGTGCACAGTTAGGGGGCCACTTTCTTAAAATTATTGCGAGAGATCATCTTATTTATGCTATCGTCGTTCTAAGCAAATAAGATGTAAAACATGATAAACATCACATGCAATCAAATAGTGACATGATATGGCCAATATCATTTTGCTCCTTTTGATCTCCATCTTCGGGGCGCCATGATCATCATCGTCACCGGCATGACACCATGGTCTCCATCATCATGATCTCCATCATCATGTCTTCATGAAGTTGTCTCGCCAACTATTACTTCTACTACTATGGCTAACGGTTAGCAATAAAGTAAAGTAATTACAAGGCGTTTTCAGTGACATGCAGGTCATACATAATTTAGACAACTCCTATGGCTCCTGCCGGTTGTCATACTCATCGACATGCAAGTCGTGATTCCTATTACAAAAACATGATCAATCTCATACATCACATATATCATTCATCACATTCTTTTGGCCATATCACATCACATAGCATACCCTGCAAAAACAAGTTAGACGTCCTCTAATTGTTGTTGCATGTTTTTACGTCGCTGCTATGGGTTTCTAGCAAGAACATTTCTTACCTACACAAAAACCACAACGTGATATGCCAATTTCTATTTACCCTTCATAAGGACCCTTTTCATCGAATCCGATCCGACTAAAGTGGGAGAGACAGACACCCGCTAGCCACCTTATGCAACTAGTGCATGTCAGTCGGTGGAACCTGTCTCACGTAAGCGTACGTGTAAGGTCGGTCCGGACCGCTTCATCCCACGATGCCGCCGAATCAAGATAAGACTACTAACGGCAAGTAAATTGACAAAATCAACGCCCACAACAACTTGTGTTCTACTCGTGCATTGAAACTACGCATAGACCTAGCTCATGATGCCACTGTTAGGGATCGTTGCAGAAATTAAAAAAAACTAGAAGATTCCCCGCGCGTTGCAGCGGGAACTTGTGTTGTGCATAAGCAAGTTCAAATGGACAGAGATAGACTTTTTTTAGTTAGGCAAGTTCAAATGGGCAGAAATAGATCATGCAACTGTAAAATAAGGAAATAATACTTGTTTTACATATATAAGATCTCTATGTTTAAGAGTACTACACTGAAACAAAGAAATATGTCTCATAAAAAGGATCTATAAAATAGGAGAAGTCATGCCAACATTCTCTTACAATGCTTTAGTGTTTGTCTTACAACAAACAACATAGGCATTATGAAATATACGACCATCAGGTAGTTTGATAAAAATTTGCAAACACAAACTAAGCAAAATAAATATATAGTTCAATAGTACTAAAATGAAGAAAGCTTAGTCATGGATATAGGCGATCTTACCCTCAAATATGGTGCAATACCTATTCACCAAGTACTTGAATGGACATTAGAGAGATATCACAACACTGCCAGACAACTTCTTAGGCAAATCAGACTCACCATCTCTAGTGTATAGGCAGGACAACCCATCCATTAATAAATAAATCTTGGATGAAATTTTATTTTACCTATTTCCTTGGCAATCTCCATTCAACATGCTCTGTTTCCCCTCTCTGCAAAATCTGAAAACAGAAAGGGCATGGAGAAACTTAAGTTTTGTTGCAGTGTATAGATTGATCTTTGCTCTCACGGGGGAAAATACTATTGCAGAGGTACACTTATAATTCAGAATCATATATCTAAATACATAATACATTGCCAATCATCCACCAGCAAATGAAGGTTACAAACATATACAATTTGTTACCTGAAGAGGGACAACTGCTAGTAATTGTAGTATAACTTGACAACAATATTGGTGTATGCTTGACGACAGTATTGGTGTATGCTTGGGTAGCCAGATAGGCTCAACAACTGACTGAAATCAAGAAATACTAATCACTCTTACGTGGCGGGATTCAGACAGAGGAGGACGATGTCGTTGAGGAGGTCACCGTGGTTGTCCAAACAGTTTGAGCAGAGTAGAGGTGGATGCGACCGGAGAGGTACTCACCTAGTATGACATCTATGCGGCTGTGTCAGGCCATTACCTTGCCAACCCCTCGCGGTTGCAACGGTTGATGACCGGATGAGATGCTCGTTGTGAAGAGAAGAACGAACGATGAATTTGGGGATGGTTGGAGGAAGCGTTGCAGAGAACGTGAGAAGGCATGCTTGATTATTGCTAAAAATGACATGCTGACTCGTCCACGATCTGACATTATGGGTCCCCGGTGACCAAACGACGGACGGCTCGTGTCGCAACTGCGCCTAGAGGCTCACAGCAGACAAACAGGTGCGCCAGCCCGATTTGTCTTGCTCCTTGACGGCCTGGGGCAACAGCAATGGAACCGCGCCCAGGAGACGTCGTACCGGCGTCTGGCAGCCGCCGGTCGACCGAAACAGACGGCGGATGGCAGAAGCGCGCGGCGGTGGACGGGCGGCAGCGCGTGGTGGTGGATGGGTGGCACGCGCAACTGTGAGGGGCGGACATTGCACGGTGAGCAAAGGCGCTGGCCTAGAGATGGCTGCAGGATTTAGCCGGGCGGAGGAGGGACGTACAGGAGCGGTGGCACACATGTTGGGCACGGTGGAGGCATGGTCACCGTCGGCGCAGCGCGCAACGGGAGGAGGAGGAAGGGCAACTCTCCAGCGGTGTCAGGCCGGGTTGGGAATTAGGATCGCCTATGCGGGAGAACTGGCGATCGTGCGCTTGGAAGGCGGGCAGATTGGGTTGCCTTGTGCTGGATGAGCGGCGGCCCTGCGGGAGGGCAAAAGTCAGACTTTTTCCACCGCTGTCTGTTAAAGCTTATGTGGCACGATGATGACGTAAACAGTGTGCATGTTAAGATAATGGGGCCGTAGGATTGGCTGATTTTGCAAACTGATTGATGATGTGGCATAAAGCTGATGTGGACGGTGTGCATGGCGAGAGAATAGGTAAAAGTGGGGAGCAACTTCTTAAGAATGTTAGATTTCTACGCATCACCAAGATCAATCTATAGAGAAACTAGCAACGAGAGAGGGAGGAGTGCATCTTCATACCCTTGAAAATCGTGATACGGAAGCGTTACAAGAACGCGGATGAGGGAGTCGTACTCGTGGCGATTCAGATCACAGTTGATTCCGATCCAAGCGTCGAACAACGGCGCCTCCGCGTTCAACACACGTGCAGCCCGATGACGTCTCCCACGCTTTGATCCAGCAAGGAGAGAGGAAGAGGTTGGGGAAGACAACTCCAGCAGCAGCACGACGGCGTGGTGGTGTTGGAGCAGCGTGGTACTCCGGCAGGGTTTCGCCAAGCTTTGCGGGAGGAGGAGGAGGTGTTGGGGAGGAGGAGGGCTGCGCCTTGGATGTGGTCCCGCTGCCCTCCCACCTCCCCTCTATTTATAGGGGCAAGGGAGAGGGGGCCGGCCCCCTCCAGATGGATCTAGAGGGGGGCGGCGACCAAGGGGGTGATGCTTGCCCCCCCAAGCCAAGGGGGCGCCCCCTTTAGGGTTCCCCCAAACCCTAGGCGCATGGGCCCTAGGGGGTTTGGCACCCAGCCCACATAGGGGTTGGTTCCCCCTCCATATTCAGCTCATAGGGCCCTCCAGGGCAGGTGGACCCTCCCGGTGGACCCCCGGAACCCTTTCGGTGGTCCCGGTACAATACCGATAAACCCCCGAACACTTCCGGCGACCGAATAGGGACTTCCCATATATAAATATTTGTCTTGGGACCATTCTGGAACTCCTCGTTACGTCCGGGATCTCATCCGGGACTCCGAACAACATTCGGTAACCACGTACAAACTTTCCCTATAACCCTAGCGTCATCGAACCTTAAGTGTGTAGACCCTACGGGTTCGGGAGTCATGCAGACATGACCGAGACATCTCTCCTGCCAATAACCAACAGCGGGATCTGGATACCCATGTTGGCTCCCACATACTCCATGATGATCTCATCGGATAAACCACGATGTCGAGGATTCAATTAATCCCGTATACAATTCCCTTTGTCAATCAGTACGTTACTTGCCTGAGATTCGATCGTCGGTATCCCGATACCTCGTTCAATCTCGTTACCGGCATGTCACTTTACTCGTTCCGTAATGCATGATCCCGTGACTAACTGCTTAGACACATTGAGCTCATTATGATGATGCATTACCGAGTGGGCCCAGAGATACCTCTCCGTCATACGGAGTGACAAATCCCAGTCTCGATTCGTGTCACCCAACAGACACTTTTGGAGATACCCGTAGTGCACCTTTATAGCCACCCAGTTACGTTGTGACGTTTGGCACACCCAAAGCATTCCTACGGTATCCGGGAGTTGCACAATCTCATGGTCTAAGGAAATGATACTTGACATTAGAAAAGCTTTAGCAGACGAACTACACGATCTTGTGCTATGCTTAGGATTGGGTCTTGTCCATCGCATCATTCTCCTAATGATGTGATCCCGTTATCAATGACATCCAATGTCCATGGTCAAGAAACCGTAACCATCTATTGATCAACGAGCTAGTCAACTAGAGGCTTACTAGGGACATGTTATGGTCTATGTATTCACACATGTATTACGATTTTCGGATAACACAATTATAGCATGAACAATAGACAATTATCATGAACAAGGAAATATAATAATAACCATTTTATTATTGTCTCTAGGGCATATTTCCAACAATGACATACTACTACCCCTCCTATTCATATTATTTGTTTTAGATTTATCTAGATACAGAAGGAGTAGCAAAGATTAATCAAATCTATGGACTGGAATGAGGAGTGTGTGGCAATTGCCCGCCGAGGAGGCCCTCAGGAACTCTGAACCTGACTGGTTGCTCATGTTGCTCCAAGAATTGAATGGAACACAACAAATGCTAGTTCTCATGATCTTATGGCGTGTATGGCATGTGCACAGTGAACTAACTCATGGCAAGCCAATGATTCCCATCATAGCGTCGAGAAGGTTCCTATGTGAGTATGTTGATTCTCTGTTGATGATCAAACACTACCCACGGATGAATATAGCTAAAGGGAAACGACCGGCGAACTTGATTGCATGTCATATGAGCAGGACGTCGGTACAAGCTTGTCCGGATACTGATGGCTCCTTTGTTGCAGCAATTGATGAAGCTGGTGCCGACATTGATACTACGTGATCACAAAGGACGTGTCATCTTTGCTGCCTGTAGATGGCTCTTCAATTGCCATGGTCCACTCGAGGCTGAGCTTGCAGCATGCGAGGAAGGACTGCGACTGTTCTTGCACTGGTCCCAAGCACCATTGGTGGTAGAGACCGACTGCACAGAGATCGTCTCTCTCATCAACGCCGGGACAGTAGATCGATTTAGAAACATGTACCAAGTTGCTGAAATCGTTGGCATGCTCAAAGAACGACAAACTCATGTTCGAAAGATCAGTCGTACACAGAACAAGGCTGCATATGCAATGGCAGCAGTTGAGCGAGGACAACAACGTACAGCCTGGCTAATGTACCACCGGAGATTAGCAACACTATTCTAGATGATTGTAAAACCATTATTACTTGATCAATGAATTGCTTTTCCCCCGTAAAAGAATCTACCATTTAATTAATTCCTAACAGGAGCGAGTATTGAAATTTCGAGTTACAAATGCCAAGCCACACTCGCTACGTGTCCGTTCCGTCACTCGGTAACGCACAAAACACCACTATGGAGGCGTCGTCGTCAGCGGCGGCAGAGCGCGAGGGAGGCGCGGTTCCATCGATGGCGGGCGGCGAGGCGGAGTACGTGTACCTGCCTATCGCCGACGCCCTCAAGACCCCCGGCTTCCGGGTCTGTCTCTTCGCCGCCGTCATCGAGATCGGCGCCGCCTTCCGCAGC
>NC_041382.1:568627063-568639714 GCF_002162155.2 Triticum dicoccoides | reverse complement strand
GCCGCACCGTTTTGCGCTGCTCGGGTGCATTGGGGCTTAGGTTAGAGACACCTGGAGTGGTGTTCTGCCGTTGCTTCGCATGCCTTGAAATTAGTCAGGCAATGCTCAGGCGACCTCTGTCGCACCGGTCAGGGCTGTAGAGGGTTCCGAGTCAGTTGATGTAGAATTTCGTGAGGAGTGTTTCTTTTTAACTGTAACCGCTTGATGCTTTGAGCTCAGCGTCATGCTTCTTCCTTCTCTATACTCGATTCACAAACTGTTCTCAGGTCCTGCCCTGCAAATTCTGTGGAAACAGGAAGTCCTGGGGCGATATTTTGTTGTTTTTAGCTATGAGATTATAGTACAGTACTACCTTTGCTTTGATTTGTGAAGTCGTGCTGGTTAATTAATCTGGTGGCTTTAGCACGAGAAAAACTCAAGCTTTAGCATCTCACACAATGATCATCCCTAAATCAACTCTTTGGTGACTTCCCATTAGTGATGACTTTTGCTGAAACCATGCGATAGTGAGTGTGTTTAACTCGTGGGTTCCTGACAATGAACACATGAAAATGCTAAAGCTAAATGGATAGCAATCAAATTCTGTTCTAAGATCTATAGTACACAAAAAGAATGCACAATATATTCTCCTTTTGCACCCAATTTCCACACTGATCTATCTGGTTCCTCAGCTAAGGGACATCAGATTCTTGCTGAAGCTGGTGCTGCATCCACATACCCAGAAGCTCTCTACAAAATTCTCATAAACCCTGCATACCCCATCCTTCATTAAACACATGTGCCAGTCACATTCTTACCAAATGCTGGGTAATAAAATCAAAGGAATTTGAAAGCTACATTTTGTGTTCCCTTCCACTCCTCTCAGGAACAAGTGGAGTTATCATCCTCCACTTTCTTGTGACAGAATGCAAACAACAGTGGCTTATTCTGCATTAAACTCTGCTAGAAATGCAACTCACGTGATCTAGCTTCCACCTGAGAAAGAGTGCCCCCTTGTAAATACTGCTGACTAGCTAACCAAATGGCATGACAACGTTGTCCTGAAGTTGTTAACTTCTTGAGAACTTCCCTTGGAATCCTAAAGAAGTACAACATGTAGGAAGGCGATGCTGCTTAAACAAGAATTATTGGGAGTAAACCCTTCCGCATAAGATAATATTTTATCTTGCCACCTAGCCAACTCCATTCTACTTTTTCCTCTGTAGTCTTCCACAAAATGGAAAATCTCTCATCTCTCAACCTCATTCCTAAGCAATAGAGCTCTTTTCAAACCTCAAAGATGTTTAAGCGTAGGATAAGCTTCAAATTTCTTGCCTGCTGTAAATTTTCTACAAAAAGAATGGTGTCGTCTGCATCTTTGAGAATAGACACATCACACAACCGTCTTCCTTGAAATGAGAAACAATATCCCTTATTAATCCTTTCTGCACTCTTTTTATTGACCAAAATGGCCACACCAACAGCTATAATAATACTAAAAAGCAAGGCGGGATAATGGCCCCCCTATCCCACATCCTTGAAGGCATGGAAGTAAGTTTCTAGCAGGTTAATGCATATATGTTTGAAACAAGGTGGTTGATGTTTATGGTAATCTTGTCTTTACATGGCCTAGTGATTTTCATATTCTTTTTGTTCCATTCTGCTTATTGATGAAATCAATGTGATGCCACTCAGTCATGGCTAATGTTTTTGCAGATTTCACTCTTACATTGAGGATAGCTGATCAATCACGTACATCTGGTATCTCCGTGACTTTCTTTGCCAACAACACTGCACTACTGCCGTCTGTTAGGTCAAGCGGCGATATCATCAGTCTCCATAATGTTGTGGTATAGCTGAATACTCTTTAAGTGTCCACTTATCGTAGTGCCACATTCTATGGCATTTCTGAGAATACAACTTTGCACTTACATTGTTCCTTTTGTATGCTTGTATGTGCAATTTTCTTCCCTCGTTTTTATCAAGTATTTGTGGTGACTGGATCATTTCTACTTTTATCTGCAGATAAAAGTGCTTCATGGTGAATTCTTTGTAACTATTGAGAAAAGGTTTTCTTCGTTTGCACTATTTGGAGGGATGGTATCTACAGAGTTCAGGCCTTACCAGATTTCTATGAAACATCAAGGAACCAAACATGACAATCAAATTTTAACCCAGATGAGAATGTGGCTTGTGTATCATCCTCCAGGTGACTCCTAATTTGAACACTACTGTTATTCATTTCTTTGGTTCACGCATCTACATTACATGTTGTGCAGTGTTACAATTGTGTTCTTTCAAATTTTGTACATCTGTCTCATACCATGGAAGCAAACAGGATTATGAGCTTCCAACTGAGGCGGAAACTCTGCTTTTGTCCATCAGCCTTGATGGGATCTTGCTATCACTGTTTTCAAACTTTTGCTCCGGCCAGTTAATGTCTATGCACGATCTGATCTAGGCCCCATTCGTATACAATGATCCATCTGATTAATTATTCTCGTATTTCTACTTGCATTCTTGCATTTACCATCTTAGGTAAGGCTGCCTTTGTATGGACTTCATTCTAATATAGTGCCACTTAAGTTTTTATATGCATAAATGGCCCCTTTTTTGTTGGTTTTATCTCCTTGCCATGATGCTGCATTGTGTAAGTGCTTATCCCAGCATGGCCTGCATACAAAATTGTCTAGTGATTTATGTGTATGCGTTTCTACACAGATTCATGATTACTTCTATCTTCAATAGAGAATATATTCAGTGTGAGTATGTTTTGTGATATTTGTTGCTGTTTGTAATAGTTTTTTGTACCATAGGTCTGAAAGATCTTGAATTGCAGCTACGGAATATAAAGTCTGATTCTACTTTTGATCTTGTATGCAAGGTTAGTTCCTTATATTCAATCAAATTAAATTTGATACTTATGTCAACTGAGGAAATATCTAGTTTTTCTTTATAGGTACTTCATGTCTGTGAAGCTCCCAGTGGCGAATGGATTTTTTATGTTTGGGATGGAACTGATACTCCTGCAACTGAGCTTCAGACACTGTAGGGTTAGAATCTCTAATTATTGTTTAAGTTCTATTTCACCAACATGCGATAGCAAATAAAGTCTGTCTAAAAAAAGGTAGGATGGCAATAGTGCTTTTGATATATTTATCAGGGCCTTCGTTTGGTTGTTTTGAAGGGAATATAACATTGTTTTAACTTTGGGCATAGGAGCAAATAGACTTGATTTCTCATAAAGCATATGCTAATCTCACTGTTCAATTTTTGAACTAAATTGTGTGCCTCTGTTATTTCTCTTGGCGACCTTGTAGTTTGGACACGGAAGCAGTTACACCAACCCCTCTGCATCCTGAAGAAGCGCCGCTACCCAGGGAGGTTCTATGCACACTGCCTTGTGTTGGAACTGTCCTGAGGGTATTCTCAAACAGATTTTCCAAGGAAATACTACACTTGCAAAAGGATATTTACTGGGCCCGGTTCTGCAATATTACTTGCAAACAGGAGTTTGGCATGTGGAAAGGCTCTTTGCTGCCTTCTAGTAGAATCCGTCTTTTATCTAATGAAGATGGCGGTGTCATTGAACGTTTGAAGTAATCTTCTCTTTTCTCATGGATGGATAGTGCATCTTAAATTTCCTTTAGGAAAAATGTTTATCAAGTGCATTAATAACTCCAGGGCGTACGATGGTCGTTTTGCCACCCAAGTTCATCGAGAGCCAATGGCTAGCCTCCACATGGCCTCTGATATTACTGGTATGGATCATAACCGGATAATTACGTGATGCAGATTTGCTGCCATCTGTTGTATGCTAAGACCTGCCATGTGATATTTGCCAATTCTATCAGATGTGGAGTTCAAGAGAGCCGGTTACACGACATTAATGGAGTCGCTCACCCATGGACAGGTAATACTCATTTCCCAATTGCAACATTTTTGTCAATTGTTCGTCAGCTTCATTTGCTGCGTTGGTTTTAGTTTATCCCTTGAAGTTTTCAAGAACCGGACTCTATCTTCATCGTGAGAAAATGTTCACTTCAATAGGATCGCAGTGATGGTGTCTCTTCCAATGCTGCTTTTCATAATCAACACTAACCTAGAAGTGTTCTGAAAAGTGAAAACTAATGCCGGCAACGATATCTCTGTATCTTATGTGCCAGGTGACGCACAAATTCAAAACCCTGGTCCGTGTGGTGGCGGCATACCCTTGTCAAGGCAAAGAGCTGGATTCACTATTGACGGGTGATTATTGCCTTCGGCTGACTCTTGAGGATCCTACGGCGAGAATCCATGCATACGTCCACAAGAACGATGCGGTAAGATGTTAAGCCATCAGCCTTGCAGTTTACAATTCACCTCCTCCAATGTTCGTTCTCAGAAGTTATAGAAACTACGTTTTTTGTGAAAGCCACAAGTGCCTGAGAAAATGCTTGCCTTTTCTGAAGCCTGCGTTCATCTTATGAATGTCAGGTGAGCTTTTTCGGCGGTTTCCTCACGCTGGCGGCGCTGACCAGAAAGATGAACAGGCTGCTGGGCGTCCCGGAGCCAGAAGACGATGCCGAGGAAGGCATCGTCGGGGGCGGGGGCAGGAACCCTCCCTGGGTATGGTGCTGCCTGAAGTCGTACCGCCTGGACAAGTACGACCCCTGGGGCAGCCGACGGTATCGGATCTTCGGCACGGAGATCAGGGACTGAGATAGGCGGAAGGCGATCGACGGATCCACGACCTGGCGAACCACCTCGGGGACGGCACTGTGTACAGACAGAGTGGTCTGCCTGAGTTGGCACTACCAGTCATCCCGTTGCTGCTGTTTGTTCCTTAGACTGGAGGAGCCACTCTGTTGCTGTTACTGGATTGGTGCAGTTTTCGTGCAGTCGATGGCATGATGGCACTAGTCAGTGGTCACTAGTGTGAGTCCTGTATGACTTGTGCTCCTCCCAAAGTCGCGAAGTCGACGGCGCTAGCTTAGTTGGTGTGTGTCGTGGGGAAGAAACGTGAGGAGTTTCCTGGACGAAAGCGCGTTGCAGTTTCCCGCCGGAGGCGTTGGGTTCGCCGCACGGCACGGCGTTGACGGCCAAGTCGTGGTGTTGACGGTCCGGTCACTTGCTTTCTTAGCGTGCAGGCAAAGGAAATCAAAGCTAGTCGATAGTCCTGAGTTTCACACCATCAGTGCGGTTGAGTTTTATGTCATGCTGCTGGATACTTGCTCGACTTTGCGTGCACTGACTGGATCACCCTGTGTTCAACTAATTCCTCTGTTAGGAGAATTGCCAACTTCCACTAAATTGTACCCCCTCTCTAAAATTAACCGAAAATTTCGATATGTTCCAGGTCAAAATTGTACTCTTTAAAATTCCGCTGTCGATCTGCTTCATCTACATTGGCCTTAGGACCATCGAGGCGCGGTGGATCCCGGTCTTTACAGGTGGGAGGGCTCCCGCTTTGTTTTTTGGTGGGTGTTTTTAATTTCTTTAGGGTTTGTGTCCTGCTAAGAAAGGCGAGGCGTGACGGCTCCCTAAAGATGGAGTAATGTTCTTCTGGCCTAGCCTCCGTCCCGGCGGTGCACATCGGAAGGCGTGTGGAGGTGTATTCGGTGGATCTTGCGGGATTTTGTTGGTGTTTGTCTTCGGTCGTTTTGTTTGGATCCGGTCTATTGGATCCTTTTGATCTCTCTTCATCGGTGATGGTTGTTGTTCTGGTGCGCTGGTTCTTTGGGCTTTTTTTCGGAAAAATTCCGATCTATTCAGTAAAGAAGGGTGATGATGGCGGCGCGCCTTCGACTTGCTCCAGTGTTTCTAGTCGTTGCTAGGTGATAGTAATTTCTATTGATTCTTGTGTTCTTAGTATTGCCATGATGTTTAAAGAATAAATCTGAAGTTTTAAAAAGGAAAAACTGAACTTAATTAATTTAATTTAGGATAAAGCTGAAATTTTAAAGAATTTCGAAAGTGATAGGATAGCGAGGCTGAGGCCCCGCGCCCCCGCCAGGAAAGCAGCCGCCCGTGCCCCCACCTCCACCTTCTCTCAGTCCATCTTTCCCCTTCCCTCCATAAATCCCGACACCTCCTCCAATGGAGGCGCTCGCTACCGCACCCGCGCCGTCACGTCCAGGCCCCCCACCCCCGACCCGCTGCTCCCATCTCCGCCGCCCCAAAGCCCTAGCCACCTCCAAGCTCCCTCGCCGCGTCATCGCCGCCCTTCACATGGACAGCCCCCGCGCCGCGCCCCTTCGCTGCACTCCCGCCGAGACGGTGAGTCGCCAACTTGCTCCCGCGTATCCCCGTGGAAGGCAGAGTTCATAACTGATTGGTTGTCTGGATGCCGCGCAGGACGCGGTGGCGACGACCTCGGACCAGACCGAGACGGCGGCGGCGGTCGAAGCCACCGAGCTGGGCAACAACGGGGCCCCGGCCCCGGCGGCGGACGCCCCCGCCGCCAGCATCGAGGGGCTGGACGGGATAAAGATCCGGAGGCGCCCGGTCACGGGCCCGTCCGTGCACCACGTGGGCCCCTTCCAGTTCCGCCTCGAGAACGAGGGCAACACGCCGCGCAACATCCTCGAGAAGATTGTCTGGAACAAGGACGTTGAGATTTGGCAGGTACGATGATGTTCTGGACTTCCGGAGCATTGTGCTTGTGCTGCCCTGTGCAAAGTGATGTTTCATGTGATGCCAAATTCGTGCTCTGGCTGATTTGTGTTCGCCAGATGAAGGAGAAAATGCCCCTGTACAGGCTGAAAGGTCCGCTGGACAATGCGCCTCCGGCCAGGGACTTTGTTGCTGCGCTGAAAGCGTCCTACGATCGGACTGCTCTGCCCGCTCTGATTGCGGAGGTGAAGAAGGGGTCGCCAAGCCGGGGGGTTCTTAGGGAGAATTTTGAACCGGTGAGTTTATGGGATGAGTAGTGATGCTGAAATTAGGTGCAGGCAGCCTGTGCAGTCTCTTGGTCATGTATGTTATCGCCTTATTGGAGTTCACCTGCTCACTGAATGTGATTTATATTGAATGCATAAACTACCATTTCGATGATACTATCTTGTATGTGAACTTATTTCAATTAATGGGTCATACAACTGTAGGGAGAGATATCAAACTATGCTTGCCCTTTTAGTTATTTGACTACCTACCATCCACCTGATTTGCCTATTCCCTGTTATTGAGACTTACATTGTTGACATTCACTAGCACAAACATACACTGTTTTTTTTTTCTTGAAGGAGGTGCTGTTGCTCTTCATTTGTAATACCAACTAAGAAGCGCAGATGCACCTAAACTAACTAATGTTTGTTGGGACATAAACAGGTCGAGATCGCTCAAGCGTACGAGAAAAATGGAGCAGCATGCTTAAGTGTTCTTACAGATTCAAAATTCTTTCAGGTTAGTAGTTTCTTCTCTAGGAGATCTGGATCCTTATTTTTGTATGTTGTGGAGTTATCTGTACTGAAGATACTTGGTTTCCTTTGATATGCAACCAGGGAAGTTTCGACTACTTGGAGGCTATACGCAATGCTGGAGTGAAGGTACTGTATATTTGGCCATATGCTTTACTACTTGCAGAAGTCAATGATTTCATATGTGGTAGTTTGAATGCATGAAAGGCTCATGATCTGATCTTCTGAACGCAGTGTCCTCTTCTGTGCAAAGAGTTCATCATTGACGCTTGGCAGCTTTACTATGCACGGTCTAAGGGAGCAGATGCTGTTCTTCTGATTGCCGCCATCTTACCTGATCGTGATATCAGTTATATGCTGAAAATATGCAAAATACTCGGGATGGCAGCTCTAGTTGAGGTTTGTGAATTATTTTTGCAACATATGTTGTATGTTGAAGGCTTTCGACTCTCCTCTCTTGTTGGACTGGAGTAATTCTATTTGCTGCTGCAGAATAAATCAAATGCACCTTCAGCATTCGAAGTCTGATGGAATTAACATGTTAATTGTGTTGTTGAAGGTGCATGATGAAAGGGAAATCGACCGTGTTATAGGGATAGATGGCATTCAGCTTATTGGCATCAATAACCGTAATCTTGGTATGACATTGTTCATTTGGTTTAGTTATAAGTTTTGTTGGCACATATTATATATAACAATCTGGGGGTGTTTGTTGAGAGCAAAACCCGTCCAGCACCAAAAAAAAAAAGACTCCACGTTACTCAGCTTGTAATGCACACATGCATGACAATCTTTGAACGGTCTGAAGAAACCATATTTGAACATCCCTATCTATGTCACATATGTTCTTTACCCTATCTATGTCACATATGTTCTTTACCCTATCTATGTCACATATGTTCTTTACAAGTCATTGCAGTTATTTTATCACCTGGATGCTTGTTGCTTCGTACAAACTAATGGATCATTTATTCTATTTGCCATCATAAATCATATACTATGGAGCTACTGTGGGACGGAGGGAGTATAATTTTTTTGAATTTCCAAGGAGTTGTCACAGTGCAGACCGCACAGTGCAGACCACACATGCATGAGCGTGCCCGTGGGAAGGATGTGCTCTCTTTTGGTGTTTAATTATGTACAATCCAGATTATTTGATTCTTAAAATGTAAAAGCTAGAGCTACACTTTAGATCTTGATATCCAACCTTAAGGACGTAAAACATGGTAATGCGTTCACTATTGAAAGTAGATGATTAAAGATGTTAATCTTGTGGTGCTTCAAATTAGGTTCTAGGATCAATAATTCACAGGACACATAATTTTATTGCAGAAACTTTTGAAGTTGACATTTCAAACACGAAAAAGCTTCTGGAGGGTGAACGGGGACAACTTATAGCCCAGAAGGACATAATTGTAAGTAACCGCATGTCTCTTGCTGCCAATTTTGTGCACTTCACAGTAGTTACTTACCACACGTTGCAGTATTTGATAACGAAGCACTATCCAAATATTTTATTTTATATTTTGTAAATTTTGGCATCTGCTACTAGCATTAGTCAATTTTTTTCAGTTTAAATTATCGGCATCTCTTGTAACCTCATTACTGGCATTTAGGTAGCATTATGCCGTGAATCAGGCATATGTATTATTAATGGTGTAACTGTACATGAATTTAACTCGGTTAGCTCAAGGGAGACCACTGGCAATGATACTCTTATCAGCCCATATAAGGCAGGGTACCTCTTGGCACACGGAGTAACATAAATTAGTTATGTGCAGTTAAGGCTCACCATGAGAAAATTTTCGTTGAACTGTAGTTCATCTATGTCATGTTCTATTTTCACTGCCCATATTGCTATCCAGAAGTTCTCAGTACAAAATTCGTCCATGTTGGATTATGTACATGACTCCTTGGCATGCAATATTCATGTTTACTTTTGACCTGTTTCAGGTCGTAGGCGAATCTGGACTGTTCACGCCTGACCATGTTTCATTCGTTCAGGATGCCGGGGTCAAAGCGGTAAGTGCGCCATGAAACACGTGTAAATGAACACTACAGTGATTCTGAAGTCTAGTTTTTCTTGCTTTTTGTCACCCTGACTTGACGCCTTGATGCAGATTCTTGTCGGGGAGTCCCTCATCAAGCAGGAGGACCCTGGGAAAGCAATCGCTGGGCTTTTCGGCAAAGACATCTCACCCGTCAGTAGTGCGGTGTAAATAGGAAAAGGGGCAAGGAATCGTGAAACGCTGGGCCTCTCATATTTTGTATAGGAGAACAGAGCGATGTGCGCTTTTGGAGAGTTTTGGTCAGCAATTTTGTTTACCTGGCCAGTATCGGTGTTCTTCCCTTGCTGCCATTTCCTGGAAGTTGTAACCGGCCTCACTGTTCAAAGGATGCAATGCGAAGAGAGATGATCGAATAAGTTGGGTGTAGATGTTATCAGCTTGAGTTTACTTAGCTTGATAGATCAGCTCTTTGCTGTTCTATCTAAGTTCGATTTTTTGTTGTTGCAAGTTGCAACGCATAATCTTGACCATGCTGACAAGTGACAGCCTTTGAGCTGGTGATAAGATAATGCAGTAGCAAACATGCTAATTGGAGCTACTCCCAGAGATTGTTTGGTCTCCGATCTAGGCCCAGTTCTTTGTAAAACAAATGGGGCTCAGATTGTGAGAGAAGCTGGGCAGGGGTCGCATTCTGGGAGAATCCCTAGATTCTGGCAAAATAATTGGGCCCTAATACTGGGAGCACTAAATAATTACTCAATTTAACTAGCAGGACCTAAACCGCACGGGCAGGCCACATTGTACAGTGCAACCTATATCTAATGCCAGATTCTCTGTTGTATTCTTATTTTGGGCTGCAGTTTTTTTAACACTACAAAAACATCTTCTCTCACTCAACGCACATCACTGAAAGGTCTAAAATAAATCCAGAAAAATACGACCACTAATGTCAAGTCTAAGACTTAAATCTTTCTCTCCTCTTTCCTCTATCTTATCTTCAGATGTCTCTTGCAAAATTCATATGAGGGATCCAGACACCTATTACCTATATGTGTATAATTTCATGTCATTTGCAAAAAAGGGTATAACTGCGTGTTTTAGATTCCTATATAGAATTCCACAAGATATGACATCAGTAATTCCTATTTTTTTTAGTTTTTTGGGCTCAGAGCGTGCGGAGTCGGCCTACGACGCGCGGCCGAGTTTTAGAGTATCTCCAACAGGCGCGCTAAACAGGCGCCGCGCCGCAAAATCCCCCGTTTTAACGCGCGCGCAACCCGGCGGATGGCTCCAGCGGGCGCGCAATAACCGCGCGCGCGGTATAAGCAGTTGGGCGCGCGCTAGGAAGCGGTACGTCGTGCGGTGTATTTGCGGCGCCCGCTTCCGCGTGCGGCACACACGACGCTCGCGCTGCGCTCTTCTTCTCCCCCTCCAAAGCCCCCCGCGCGCCGGCGCCGGCGACCCGCACCCATGGACGCATGCGCCGGCACCCCGCTCACCCCGTCCTATAGCCGCGACCCCCCCGCCCCCGATGCCGCCGCCACAAACCCTAACCCGGGTGGCGTTGGCCTCGCCTCCGCCGGAGCTCCTCCGACGAGCGGCCTCGCGCGCGGCCTCTTCATGCCGCCGCGGATGACCTCGGCGGCGGGTGGCGTCGCGCCGGCGCCGGCCCGAGCCGCCGCCCCCTCCTCTTCAAAGCTCCCCAATGCGGCGCGGCCAAAGAAGGGCAAGACATCGGCGAAGAAAAACAAGGCGGTGGACGGCTCCGGCACCTCCAAGGCGAAGAGGAAGAAGCTTGCGGGGAATGCAACGGGCGTGGCGGCTGCCGAAGCGCCGACAAGCTCACTCGTTGAGCCGCCGGCCGGCGCGCACAACATGTTTGACGAAATGCCTCCAAGGGAGGAAGATTCATCTTCGGAGGCGGAAAAATCGTCTTCCGAAAATGAGGACGAGGACGAGGACGAGGAATGATGTGTCTTTCTTTTGTGTATTGAACTTGATTTTCATTTTGAACTTGGTTGGATGAACTTGTGGGCATGATTTTAAACTTGTGAGCATGAACTTCATCAACTTGTTTATGTGAAATTTTTATTGTGTTGAAAATGTGCATCATTTTGTGTTGAAGTATGCCATATGCAATGCACCGGCGAGTCGCGCGCGCTGCATTTTGGCGCGCTGCTGGAGCGACGCGCGCGCTGTATTTTAACAGTCAGCTGCTGGAGTCAGTGCTGCGCATCGCGCCAAATCAACCGATGCTCGCGCAGCATATGTGTTTTTGCGCGACCGACGGGTGTTGGAGATGCTCTTAGGCCCGTTCGACGACGATTCTCGTACGGGCCAATCGACTCGGACCGGCATTTTCTGTCACATTTTCACACGGCAAACAAATCGAGCCCAAGTGCCAACCCACTGCCCGCCTCCCCCCTCCAGCGACGGTGGCCATGCAGTGCCGCCGCCGCCTCGCCCCCCTCCTCCGCGCGCCGCCGCCCAAAACCCTCCTCCCCCGCCTCCTCTCCCGCCTCGTCTCCTCCTCCTCCCCCTCCTCCCCGCCGCCCTCCAGCGGCGGCGGGGATGAAGCCGGGGACGGCAGCGTCGCCGGGGTGGCGGTGAAGCAGGTGACGCGGGGGAACCTGGCGGAGGCGCTGGAGGAGCTGCGGGCGCGGGTGCGCGACGCCGCGTTCGTCGGGATCGACCTGGAGATGAGCGGCGTCACCAGCGCCCCGTGGCGGGACACCTTCGAGCTCGACCGCGCCGACGTCCGCTACCTCAAGCTCCGCGACTCCGCCAAGCGCTTCGCCGTGCTGCAGCTCGGCGTCTGCCCCTTCCGCTGGGACCCCGCCAAGTCCGCCTTCGTCGCCCATCCGTGCGTCCCCGCACTTCCCTTCCTCCGTCCTCTCCACCAGTACCTAATAATACGCCCTCGTTTACTATATTGCAGCTTTGTTCGTTGGTCCTAGACATCCACTGCGGCCGTGTACCTTATTAGGATCTGATGGCGCAATGCCTTTGACATTAGCTTCCAATGATCTGTTGCTCTTTTAGACCATTCATATATTAAACTTCTATGATATTCAGCAGAGAGTTAGCACTTATAAGACCTTATTTTGGAGAGCCAATCCCTTGTTATCTACATAAAAGACCAGTAGCTCCATAGGTCACTGACTGAGATGGTGACACGACACCTGAGTGCAGTTAATCTGAACATTCAAGAACAACTTTGATGTAGAATGACTAACAAGGAATGCCTTGCAGACTTCTTTCATGTA
>NC_041382.1:568619654-568626705 GCF_002162155.2 Triticum dicoccoides | reverse complement strand
CAGTTCTGGATTGACCTTTTGTCATGACATACTTTTTCTTCTTCTGGGCAGGCATAACTTTTTTATCTTCCCTCGCAAGGAGCTCCCATATGACAGTTCATCTCACGAATTTCTCTGTCAGACCACTTCACTTGACTTCCTAGCAAAACACCAGTTTGATTTCAACACGTGCTTCCATGAAGGTGACATCATTTTACCTGTAACAATTTGTTAATCTATATGCATGTCTCCTATTTGATCCAAATCATGCAGGATCGATATTAGTCATGCACTAAATATATTTTTTGTTACTAATGAGTCTGCATAAAAATCATGCATATAAACCCTAGATTGTTTGTTTATTTATGATATTTCTTTAATCTCAGGAATATCTTATTTATCCAGAGCACAAGAAGAAGAGGCTCTTCAGAAACTAAATGTACTGCATCATGATGGACTATCTGCATTTCCAAATACTTCTAAACAGGAAGAAGATGTGCAGTTAAAGAGTACTGCTGATCTTCTTTTCTCAGAGAGAATGAAGATCAGATTTAATGAGTGGCGTGATGCGATAAGCACCAACCCCAGGGTGGATAACCATAAGTTAGGAAGCAATAAATTCACCACCAACCAATTTCAGACAGTTTTCTTCAAAATGCGCCCAGCTATTATGCTTGATGGGTTTACATCACATCAATTAAAATTAATTCAACAGGTAAGTCCTGACATATCCAATGCCTTAAAATTTAGTGGTTGCTGGACAGCTAGTTTGTGTCTGTCTCATGCGTACAGTTCCGTAGTAAACGTACCTTGTGAAAATACAGCCAACGATAATTCAGTTTAGGATGATGTGTGTGGATGTGGATACCGATTGATGCTTTCTGTTGCATATTCTTTGCATATTCTTCAACGTATCAGTGTCTAATGACCTTAGATGATGCTTCTTGGCATGCACTATTTCTTTTATGATCAGATAATATATTTCCGGTGCAGGTTTTAAGAAAAAACTTTAGAGACCTCATGTATGTTTCTACATTTGGTGAGGATGAAACATCAGAAAAGAGAGTAGTTTATACAGACAACAACGAAGACAGTATATTATTGATGGTAAGACAATTTTCTTGCTTCCCTATTGAAAATTGCACACGTTTCACTTTAGATTGAATGTTGCATTGTTGTTGCTTTCTGTCTATAATAAATCTGTTTTTGCTCCTGACCGCTTCTATTTTCTGGATTCACCGGTAGATTGAATGATGCATTGCTGCTTGTGAAACTTGCTCATATGTTTTTCTTTGATTAATAAAATAAGGATAAACTAAAGATAATCATGATGTGTATAATCATTACTCCAGTATTGTGAACAATACATAGTGATCTCTGTGAGATATTAGTTTTCAGTCAGTAACTAATCACTCTGATTTTATTTTAATACAGAAAGATGTGCAAGAAGATCTACTCAGAAGCAGAAAAGTAAAAGTGGAATCAGCAATAGGAATCCGCCATGTCATTGATCTTATTGCCTCAGAAAGAAAATTGATTGTTGGTCACAGTTGTTTCCTAGGTATACTGTTTTTTGCCTACAAATACTTCTATGATAAGTGACATTGCAGTTGTCTCTCCTGATGAGGTTCCTCTATATACTGAGAGGATGTTTTCCAATCATGGAAATTACCTTCCTGATGTATTGGGAGTTTCAGCCAATAGATGGCCGACTGAGTTGTTTGTTGCTTTCTTCTAACTATCTCTATTTTGCAAAACAGATATTGCACAAGTATACTCCAAATTTATTGGGCCTCTTCCCTCATCCATTAAGGATTTTGCCTTGGCTATCAACAGAATTTTCCCACATGTTGTAGATACTAGGCATCTTATGTCTGCCAGCGATGCGGTTCAGCATCTGATGAGGCAGAAAAGCAAAGCACTTTCTTCAGCCTTCTCATTATTGTGCCCTGCATTTCATTCAACTGCTGGGGAAGCATCTATCCCGGCTCCTGTGAGAATAGAAGTCGAGGCAGATGAAACAATGTATGGTTTGTCCTGGGTTGTTCATATTTTACGTGCTTCTTTACAATAATTTACTTGCTTATGAAACAATGTATGATATGTTCCTGACCAGTGATGTTTTGACGTACTCACAATCTTTTTTAGTATACATGCTTATGCGCAAATTGCTTTTGCATGTAGAATATTGCTGTTAGCTTTCCATCTTCAGTACAGTTACTTGGTTTAGTCGAATGGTATTATTTCTGATCTTTCTCTTTTATTTGTTTCCCTAACCCTGCAGGTTATCATGCTTTGCTTCAGGTGCTAAGCATGAGGCAGGGTATGATGCATTCATGACTGGATGTGTTTTTGCGCAGTTGTGTGCCCATATTGGCGTCAAATTTGAAGACTTCACACCTAAGGAGAACCTAGAGATGAATAAGAAGCTGAAGAAGTATATCAATCTTCTGCCCCCTAGCTTTAACAGCGGGACAGTGCTTGATTTGCGTACTGGAATGGAGAGACCAGATGCATGTTATAAGCTTAGATATCCTGCTGCTGTGCATGATAACATTGTTCTCATCTGGGGATTCCAATCTGGGCTGAGCGCAAAGGATATAAAGGGCTGCATCTGCAAAGTGTTCGGCCCAGCTTCAGTAGCGACAGTCTTCTCAATCGATTCCACTGCTGTTCTCATTCAGTTCAGTAAACAAGAGTCTGTAAATGATTTCTTGGATCTGAAGGCTACGTTGGAGAAGCAAGATAGTGCTATTTCAGTCTTGCACCCTCTTTCAACTATATTAGAAGGAGGCCAAACACGAGCTGCAAACTATGATACCTACAGAGACATCTGCAGCTCATCTGTAACAAAGTATTTCTTTGCTGATCAAGCTAATGCGGTCTGTTCGGCTTCAGATACTGAGCTCAGAGGTGAGAACGTAGATGCCAGTGATGCACCGGGAACAAATAGCGTTCTTGATGAAACTGCGCGTACCTTGGTAAAGCAGGCAGAAGGAACCCAGCATAGTTCCAAGAAGCAAGATGCTACTGATATTTCATGCCAAGACATCTTGGATGTGCTTCAAGATGGCAAAACTTTGTTCGGCAAACAAACCAGGAGGACATGACTAACATGGATTACTCTCTGAGTGTGGTATACTTTGCTGTGGCCTGACTGCTCTGAATAACTATTGTTTCAAAGAGGATTTGTTTTGTCGATGTATTTTTTTGATGCTATTTAGCATCCACCACTGTAACCGTGCAGTACAGAATAACCTTGTACTGATGCAGCAATGGCTTTTTTTTTTCCTGATCTCAGTTACAAGTGAAGTGTGATTGTTTCATATGCCATCCTCTGTTCACTAACTGGAGAGCATTTGCTCTGCTTCTGAAGTTCATGGGTTGAAAACTAACACAACCCAGATTAGTACGCCTTCTCATAGTGGAGGGAAGTGTAAGAAGCTTCCATTCTGTTCAAGTTTTGCTAGAAATTTGCTAATGTTTGGATGGTGACTAAAACAGACCGTGACAACTTTTTTTTTGGTCATAGCCAAAGTTCCAGCCAATTACAGTTCACTTCTCGTACCAACATTGGCCAAATATGTACAACCAAAACCTTAACCAAAAATATTGGCAAGCCAAATTTTGATAGGATTTGGATTTGGCTTGGGCTCAAACCAAGCACGACCATCACACTAGGCTGCTTAGGAATGTTGCGCTGCGGGCGGTTGTTGGTTTCGGTTTGCTTCTTCGCCTGTTTTTTGGCCCCATTTGTCAGAGGGCGTCGGTGTGTTTCCCTTTGTGTGTATTGGTGGGGTGGCATACATGGCTCTTGTCTCCAATTCCATGAAAGAATTGAAAACCGTCTCGATGTAAATCAATTCCTTTTGTATATGTTTGTACAGAAGACAAACCAGCTTACTATTTTGGTTTAATTTTTGCACTTTCGTGATCTACACCAACACCCACATTCATTATTTGTTTCCTTTCACATGTCTTCCGATATATATAAAAGAAGTTGATTTCATGATCAGTGTGGAGAACCCTATGACATGATTATGTGTTTGAAATAAACACAAAAGATAAATGAGTTTCTCTTGCTATTGTTCTGTAGAACATCAGTGGCCATATATACAAACATGAATGTCTCACATATTTGAAAAAGCCTGGAATACAAATCATTTTTTAAAAATCTAGCATAGGGTTCATTTTAAATGGTTTTAGAAATTTGAAGGTTTAATATAGAAGTTCATGGTTCAAAACAGGCCGAGCACAACAGAATAGGGCCCAAAATAGACATTTTCTTTTCAAAGATATAGGAACCAACGTAGTTTTTTTTTATTCAGTTTTGGCTTATATAAATAAAATTATAATTATTGGTGAGTTAGTCAGACCTTTTTAAAGTTTGAACCAAGATCACGTCACTTATTTATGAACGGAGGTAATATAACACTACATTGATATTGCTAAATCTAGCATGAAATATATTTTTGAGAGATATCATGAAATTATTTCATAATGTATGCTAAACTTTATTTTAAATAACACATTTGGATAGAAATTAGTTTTGTTAAAGAGATATACTTTGGCAGAAGTTGATGATCAAGTGCAACATTAATATATATGTAACATTTCCTTTGAACCCTATGGCATTTAAAATTTCTTTTGATTGTAATAAATGAATGGAGGGTAAATTCCTAAGTAGCCTAAAAAGTCCTTATTTTGAAGTCATCGCGGGCGTTGTTTTTCTTTCACCCAAATGAATATAGGCAGTTATACGGTTTCAAAAGCGTGAACTTCGGATATTTTGGCACCTAAAGTTGATTTTTTTAGAAACACAATATAGACACAAAAGCTTACAATCAAAGACACTCGCTGTTAACAAGAAAGACGCCTCCCACTTATGAGGCACCGGAGCATCAAACCTGGGATTTGATCCCTGGTGGACTAGGGTACCGCTAACCTTCTAATCATCCAACCACGTGTTGATGCTTGATGCGTAACTCAATTCTTAAATGCGCAAATTGATTCGCTTAAAGCATCCACAATCGGACTTGGCAAATCCACCCCCTATATGTCTGTGGACGCGCCCAACACGCCCGCAGACGCATCCGGATGGGCCCTCATATTTCATGCTCAGCACCTACATATTTCAAATTCGGACTCTCAAATCCATGCACATCGATCATACACGCCAATGTCTCACGTAAATAACAAATGTTGGTGCCGAAAATACATAGTGTTTACATACAATTTATTTTAAGTGCATAACTCAAACATCAACTCTATGGTTTCTATTGTGGGTCCACATATGCTCCACAAGATCACTAAGTAGCTGCACGTGCGCATGATGATCTTGAAGATTCTAATGCATTTGTAGGAAGTTCATAAGCTGAGTTGCATCTTGATCTTCCAAGATTTGAACTTATTCTCCAGGCTCTTCAAAATCATTGGTTCGGGCAACATCATCACTCTCATCCTCGACAATCATATTGTGCAAAATAACACAACATATCATGAGCTGCCACAAATTTTTTGATTCCCACATCATTGCAGCTCCACAAACAATTCTCCAACGAGTTTGAAGCACTCCGAATGCCCTCTCCACACCCTTTCTAGCTGCTTCCTGCATTGTTGCAAAGTGGCTTTTGTTTTTTGCCTTGTGGTTCGGGTATGTTCTTCACAAACACCACCCACTGAGGATATATGCCATCGGCAAGATAGTATCCCATATTGTAGTCATGGCCGTTGACAGTGTAGTTTCATGACGATGATTCCCCATTGTAAAGCCTCCTGAATACCAAAGATCATTGAAACACGTTGATGTCGTTGTGAGAACCCGATATTTCAAAGAAATGATGTCAAATTCATAAGTCATGTGATGCCACTACTTCTAGTATGCTGCGGCCTTTTTGGTGTGACATCGATACATTCCCCGCAAACCTTTGGGTAGTTCTTTCATTGCCATGTATGCAATCAATTGATCCGAGCATTCTAAAATCCCTTTGGCCTCTCCAATAGACAACAACTTTTCTGTGTCATGCACATTTGGTTCTCTCAAGTGCTTTGCTCCAAACACCTGCACCACGGCGCGGGCAAACTTGACAGTAATCTTCATGCATGTGCTCTCCCCCATCCTGACCATCTCACCGACGAAGCATCAGAATTCATCATTTTTCTTAAAAAAATCACAAAAAACTAGACCGGACAATGTGTCAAACACATAGAGCGCAAGACGGAGCCAGAGAGTTGTCGGACGCACCGCGGTGGCGTTCGGGCCGGCGGTGACGTCCCCAGCGGCGAGCACGGGAGAGAGGAGTATTGTGCTAGTGGCGGCGGCGCAGAGGCTCGGAACGGCTGCGGACAGCGCGCGGCGGTGGAGCGGCAAGACGGACGTAGCAGAGAAGAAAGAAGAGAAGAGAGAGCAAATGGATCTGGTAGGACAAGGGGTTGGATTTGGTGCAATTTAAGAAGGGGTAGGGTTGTCGGGTCTGACATGACGAACGCGCCCGAACGCCCATACCTGCACCCATATTTGAGTTGGATATGAGGGATCAGTCCAGATGTTTAAGTCACTGGTCTGGGTTGAATTTTTGTGACCGACCAATGACTGGGGCCGTCCACCCAATGTAGATGCTTTTAAGGGGGGAAAATAGCAGGTCCACAAAATATCATACTTGCAGCTTGTCCTTGAAATGTTTACCATGTGTTTGGTTTGGTACGATGATTCTTGCAGATCATGGACATTCAACCTTGTGTACTACTACCAGAATGCGTTTGGTTTCGTGTGATGAGTCGAGAATGAAGAGTCTAGACACTGTAGGGTCCTTTTATTTGACCATGTGGTGAAGAGGTCCTTTCTCGTTCTTTGAGCTCAACCAAACCAGAGTCGCCGTCCGCAGAGTTTAACCCCCAACCAACCAACCAACCAAAGCACGCACGCACGCTAAACCCCCCCTCATCGTCGCTAGCGCCTCCATGGACGCCGGCGGCGAGCTCAATGCGGCCGCCGCGGAGCCGATCGGGGCCATCCAGTACGCCCCCTCCCCCGGCGCCACCTTCGACGACGACTGCGACGACCTCTACGGCG
>NC_041382.1:568614719-568619313 GCF_002162155.2 Triticum dicoccoides | reverse complement strand
CGTCCCCGTCCCCGTCTCCACCGCCGCGCCGCAATCCGTCCCCCAACCCACAGCCCGAGCCCGTGCCCGAGCCCCCAAAAAACCCCACCCCGCAGCACCAGCCGCCGCGGCGCGCGCCGGGGGGCTCTACGTCGTCGTCGCCGCCCACCACGGCGCTCTACATCGGTGACCTGCCCTGGTGGACGACGGACGCGGAGGTGGAGGCCGCGCTCGCGCCGCACGGCGCGCTCGACGGCCTCTACTTCTACGCCGACAAGTGCTCTGGCAGGTCGCGCGGTTCCTGCCGCGCCGACTTCCTCCACCCGGCCGCGGCCGCCTCGGCGGCGGCCGCGCTCCACGGGCGCGTCTTCGACGGGCACCACTGCGTCGCCTCGCTCTCCTGTCCGCCCGAGCTCCGCCGCCTCGGTGCCGACTCCGACGCCTCGGCTCCGGCCCCAGCCCCAGCCCTGAACCCCACCCAAGGCCGCGGCGGGAGCGCGAGCAGCGTGACAACAGCCCGGGGCAAGGTGGGGTCTTTGGGCGATGGGTCGGCTGTGGGACCCATGGCTCCCCGGCCGCGCCAGTTCGGTGCGATGCTCGGAGGCGGCGGCGGCGGGTTCCCGCCGTCGGTTGGGCAGTACAATGCGGGGATGGGTGCTGATGCGATGCCTTCAGTGGTGCCGCCCCATGTGAACCCGGCATACTTGGCAGCCAGCAGAATGGCAATGGGTGGCCCTGGCACAGGGATGTGGCCTAATCAGGGGATGGCTGGGGGCTTATGGGGTGGACTTCAGCCATGGAATTGTGGAGGCTTTGACATGTCATGGCAGCAGCAGCCACGGCTGCAGCAGCGCCACCGCCAGGCGCAGCAGCAGTACCGGAATGGGAACGGGGGCTATGTGAAACTGCGTGGCAATGGGCAGGAAAGGCCAGGTGGTAGGAACCAGGACAGGGACACTGGCAATGTGAGGGGCAACCCAGATAGGAGGCCGTATGGCCGGGGCGGCGGCGAACGGCCCAGGGAGAGGGACCGGCATCGGGAGTATGTGCCGGAGAGGGAAAGGGGGCGTGAGAGGAACTGGAATGACAAGGATCAGCACGGAGGTGGAGGTGGTGAACAAAAGAGGTACCCGCAGTACGCTGAGCACGATGACTGGGAGCGGCGAGGGCGGCTCAGGTCAAGGAGCCAGTCAAGGGACAGTGATGATGATGGTGATGATCATCCGAGAAGGCGCCGCTAAATGGTAATTGAAATTCCCGGGCACAGAGAATTTTCTAACTTTTATACTTTCTCCTATGACTAGCATATCCTGTGAAGTTGTCTCACAAAGATTGTTTCTTCTCAGCACATTTTTTGTGCAACCATCCATTGTGTTCTGGCTTGTAGTTATACATTTCTAGTTTAATTTGGTTGACCAGCTTTCCCAGCCTATATCAAACAACTAGGAATGGAGATCTGCCAGTGAGTCCTTATTAGTTTGTAAACGTACATAGACACTTCATGTTGTAATGTACCAACAGACAGGATGATACCCTTCTGCGCCATGTTTTACAATGGTGTATGAAAAGTAGATCGAAAACTTGTCCCACTCCCAACATGTTATGGAATATGAGATAGATGTATATTTCATCACTATGTTTAGTCAATATGATTGCATTACTCATGCGCCCAGTTGTGTTTTTGTTGTCGATTTTCGAGAATAGGGAGTCAGATTGGACACACTTTGTCTTCAAATTGTGTCGAGTAGATCAGTGTAAACATCGAGTGTTGAATTTAATGTGTTTCATATTTTCTAGGGTATATTTTGGGTGAACAAAGACATGCTTATTCATTAAGAATTTATTTTCAGTGAACTTGGAAGTCACAGTTTTTGTTACCATAGCGAATTGGTACAAATATCTTGGCTCTGTTGCAGGGCGTCTAAAATGTTGTATTTATGACATTCGTGGTCTTGTTGTTTGTTATTCGTTAACTCTATGTATGTGCAAATCCAATTTGGCTTTGGTTACAGCTAGTTGTGTTGATGTTTAGGACTTCCTAGTGCGCCTGTTACTTGAACATGTAAATTTGCTAATTAGCATTATCCTTGAAGGTTATGTGTCAAGAATTACAACAGTAGGGCAAATTCTGTAGTAGATAATACTCATTACCATTCTTTTTTTTTGCCACAGTAATTTCTGCTACTCCCTCTGTTCAATAATAAGTGTTGTGGTTTTAGTTCAAATTTGAACTAAAACCACGACACTTTATGGAACGGAGGGAGTACCTTTTAACACCTGTGTCGATCGAATGCTGCATTTTCCAATTTAAGGGAGTAATTGTGAGCAAACAAGGAGTAGAAACAAAATGAGCGTCTGATATGTACTATCTCGTATACCATCGATCAGCATTTTGGGTCATGTTGTTCTGCATAGGAACCAATTTGAGATAAATGCTAGCTAACTTGCCCTATGTCATCCATTCATCTGCTGACCATGTACCATATGGTGTTGCCATGTGGCGCGCCTGAACTAAGCTTTTATACTTCAATGTCTCTCCTCAACCCAACTGAGACACTCGTATCTGGCCGCACAACTGTTTCATCAAATTATAGCTTATAAATCACATTCAACATTTCTGCCAGTAAACTGAATAATTTTTTTCTTAAGTATTTCCAAATCATATGCTTTCTACATCTTGAATCAGCACAAGTGCTATGCATTCCACTACAATAGCAGAAAAGCACTCTACATCTAATTGGCTTAAGCAAGTTATCCATGACCAGCTTTTCTAGATCCTAGTAGTTATTATGCTAATTGCTACTCCCTCCGTCTCAAAATAAGTGTCTCAACTTAGTACAAAGTTGAGACACTTATTTTGAGACGGAGGGAGTACGTAATAAAACTTTGTTATCAACTTGTTTTGTCGAAGCTGCTCTTTTCATACTAATCTGCTCCCATCCAAGGTACTGGGAATAAACTGCTATTTTCTTGTGTGTAGATTCCTGAAACTGAAAATTAGAATTTGAAGATGTGTTTTTATCCTTTTTGAGCCACCTTTATGTTATTTCCTGGGAGTTGTGAGGCAAGGTTTTGCTTCGTTGCCGCAAGAACATTTGATAGGGAGAGGACGATGAAATGAAGGGAATGTATATTTGTAGTAATTACAGTGGCGATGATGGTTTTTTACTAAAACAATCGGTGCGAAAGCATCAAGTCACACATAACTAATTCCCATTTGTAAACAGATTATTTCAGTTACTAATTTCTTGCGTGCTCAATTTGATCAGAACACGAGTTACGTACATAATTGATTGATTCTATAGTTACGAATGTGTGTTTTGTAAATGTGAAATGATCTTGTATAGTTGTTCAAATATGCTGACCTTGCTCATTCATATCTGCAGGCATACTGTTACCAGCCTTTTGCGCCCCTGTTCGGCCACTTCTGCTCTACCAGGAGTTGCTGCGGACACAAGGCTTACTCAGTAGCGTCAACTTACTACGAAGGAATTAGTTGAGACATAGACATAACTGGACATATTATCTTTTGCACGCCATATTTAAATATAACTTATATGGTACTTAACTCGGGTAACCGTTTGAAGATAGTGGTCCTACGTTTGGGCTGAATGATTCTGTGTTGTGTTTAACTCCAAGAATATATTTGGAAAACTGTTGTTAACTGTTGTAGTGACAGCACCGTCCATTGTAGGGTGTGGTTTTGAACCATGAACCTCTTGGTTGCAAGTTGCATGCAACTAACCAGTTCGCCAACACTTCCTTTAGAGTTATGATGATGTGGGCAACGGAAGCTGAGGCATTGTCGCAATTATTTATTGCGTTTTGAACCCTGAACCTCTTCTTGGTTGCAAGTGTATGCACCTGACCAGTTCATCCGAACTGATGGAGAGTGTTGGCAGGGTGGTTGTGTCTTTGGGTTGATGAATTTCTGCTGTATCATTGATAGGCCATTACCCTAGCCAGCTTTGGGCTGAGGAATTGGCGCTGTAGCTGCCCTCTTTTCCTTTTTTATTTTTCTGATCAACCCCTTTTTGTCGCCCTCTCCCAGCTAAATCAATGAAACACCAGCAATTTTGCTTGGACTCTTAAAAAAAAACGGTGCAGATGCTGTTATGCCAGGGAGAAGTATAAACATGATTTGTGGAAGCTAGAGCCCTGCCGCAAATTCTGTTTTGCTATTTGACTTGGATTGGAATTGGAAGCAGGGAAGTGGCCATTGGGCAGCTAGCAGTTGAGGTGCCTCTCCTCAAGTCTACACATTTTGTTGCCGTGGTGCTTAATAACAGTAATAAACTTCGCATAATAGGCTAATAGAAGAGAGGTGCTAATCTATTGGCGAACACTCAAGTACGTACAAAGCAATAATGCCGCGGAAAAAAGAAGACGAAGAAGAAGCAGAACTCCAGGGCGCGTTTGGTTGCCCGTATGCAGCCCAACCAGGCCCGCGCGGGATGTGCGTGGCATGTTTGGTTGCCTGGGCTGCATGTGTTTTGTGACCCCCACGAACCTTAAAGCAGGCCTGAGCCAGTTTCTCGCGAGTCTGACTCGGCGCGGCCACGCGTGCGAGGGGGTTGAACGCCTCGGGCAGCGCGGGAGATAGAGGGGACGTCCC
>NC_041382.1:568612769-568614340 GCF_002162155.2 Triticum dicoccoides | reverse complement strand
TGTCACCGCCCCGCCCGCACTGTTCCCACCGCTCCCTCTCTGCCTCACCGCCCCTCCCTCTCCTCTCCTCTCCTCCGATGGCTCCGCCTCGCCCACCGCCGCGCCATCCTCTGACCCCCGTCGACCAGCGCATCGCCAGCATCCAGGAGTGCTGGGTGGCCGGGCTGCAGAACTCGGGCAGGGACCTGGCGTCGGTGCTGCGAGCGCCGTCCCCCATCTGTTGTCGGCCACCATGAGTGCCGGCCAATGCGGTGCCGGCCGTGCCTGCTCCGCCGCCAATTTCCAGACCTCGTGGTCCTGGGCTCGGCGCCGGCGCCATCCACGGAGCTGCCGCTTCTTGGGACCCATTGGGCAGGGGGGTTTCTTGACCCCCGTCCAAGGGTTTTCTCCTGTCGGTGCGCCGTCCTCCTCGACCTCCGGCGTGGCCATGAGCACGGGGCCGATGCCGCAGGCCCTCGCCAGGGCCGACTCCTCCTCTGCTCCGCCACCTCTCTCCTTCCCGCCGGGGTTTTCACCCCGACCTCGGTTCGCTCCGGTGAGTCAAACCCCCCAATGCTTGCTCGTAGATGTAGATTAGGGGTTTATTTCTTAGGCATGTGCTAGTACTTAGTGGATTCGACAGGATTAGATAGGATTCGTGTAGATCTGATTGGATGCGATCCCAATCAAATACAATCCGACCGATCTGTTCTTGTTTGCTACAACGTGTGTCCTAGGATAATGTTCTTATGCTCTAGTGCTTTCCTAGGATCCGTGGTCATGGTAGGAGCTGTGTTCATGCTAGAATCCCTAATGCTAGTGTGCCTTGGTAGGATCTGTGTTCATGGTAGAGTCTTTCTAGGATCTGTGTTCATGCAAATGGCATGTTCATGTTCAAGCTAGGATCATGTTCATGTTGTTGTTCATGTTGCATGCTCTAGATTGTTATACATGTTCAAGCTAGGGTTTGTGTTGCATGCTCTAGATTGTTATGCATGCATGTAGTAGGACCATTTTAGGATGCTACCAAATGTGCATGGGTGCACATGGGTGCTATTGATGAGTTGCACTTGCTGTTGCTCCTTTTAGATCTTTCCATGCTTAGGATAGTGCACTGATGAGTGGCAGTTGCAGAAAACCATATGCCACTGGTCAGTGGCATTTGCTCATGGGCAACTACCACTGATTAGTGGCACTTGCTGTTGGGCAAGTCTCCTGATCAGTGGCATTTTCCCAAGAGCAAGTGCCATTGATAAGTGGCATTTGGCAAAGAGTTTGTGCACCGATTAGTGGCATTTTCTCTTGGGCAAATGTCTATGATCAGTGCCATTTGCTGTAGTGCTAGTGCAACTGATTGGTGGCATTTGATAAGCGGCATTTGGCAAAGAGTTTGTGCACTAATACTTGTCATCTTACCTGACAAGATATTGAAGAGTGACTAGGATGTGGCGAGTGAAGGAGCTCAGGTGGTGGCCGGAGCTAAGGGCGCCGAGGATTTCATCCCCACGAACAGGTGGCTCAGAACGGTGGACCTTCCTGGCAGGTTCGCCTTCATGAGCCTGCCTCGTTCAAGGGGACGATCTCCAAGGCAG
>NC_041382.1:568600863-568612517 GCF_002162155.2 Triticum dicoccoides | reverse complement strand
AGATCAAGGACAAAGAGGACCTCGCCATGCTCGTCGTCCCTCGCAAGTTCGTGGAGGTGATGAACACCTGGCTGGTCATCAATCGGCTCCCGCGCGTGGTCAGGCTGTCGGCGAACAAGCGGTGCGTGTTCTGGGTGCAGGTCCAGAACTTCGAGGGGCACATGGTACTTGGCCGGGGCTGGAACTACTTATGCCACCGCCACCAGATTGTCCCGGATACCTCGTCATTGTGCGTGTCTCAGGACTCGGACTGAAGGTCCAAATCTACAACCACGACTCCTTGGTCATGTGTAGGTTTCGTTGAAGCAGGCACAACTGCGTTGATGACATTGGGCATGCAATGTAGTTAAGTAAGGTCTTAGTGTTGAACTTTTATAGTGTGTGGCTAGACTTATGGTACTTGTGCTGGGAACTTGTTAATATTTTGGCCAGGAGCAACACCCTAGCGTGGAGCAGGGAAGGAGGATGGCCTTGCTGTTAATCTAAGTAGTTTGCTATCATTTCCTTGCTTGCTTTGTTTGATTTCATTTGGTTGTTTTCTTTGTTTGATCTCATATGTGCTTGCTGTTGTGCTGATCATGTGGCGGCAAGGCCACCACATTTGAATGGGGTGAGCAGAACACAAACACTGTTTGCAACAAAACATCTAAAGTTTGCATCTGCTCACAGCCTAAGCACAAAAATGGCAACCAAACAGCAGGGGGGTAAGTGCCCCTTCATGCGATGCAGGCAACCAAACAGGTTGCATCTGCTGCATATGAGGCTGCATATGAAGAACCAGTCTGGCTGGAGATGGACATGCTGTTGGGGAACACAGTATTTCAAAAAACTTACCTACGATCACACAAGATCTATCTATGTGATGCATAGCAACGAGCGGGAGAGTGTGTCCACGTACCCTCGTAGACCGAAAGCGGAAGCGTTTATTAATGCGGTTGATGTAGTCGAACGTCTTCACGATCCAACCGATCCAAGTACCGAACGCACGGCACCTCCGCGATCTGCACACGTTCAGCTCGGTGACGTCCCTCGTACTCTTGATCCAGCTGAGGCCGAGGGAGAGTTTCGTCAGCACGACGGCTTGACGATGATGATGAAGTTACCGACGCAGGGCTTCGCCTAAGCACTACAACGATATGACCGAGGTGGAAATATGTGGAGGGGGGCACCACACACGGTTAAGATCAACTTTGATGTGTTCTAGGGTGCCCCCTCCCCACGTATATAAAGGAGGGAGAGGGAGGCCAACCGGCCCTCATAGGTGCGCCAAGGGGGGAGGAATCCTCCTCCTAGTAGGAGCAGGACTCCCCCGTTTCCTAGTCCTACTAGGAGAAGAAGGAAGGAGGGGAGAAGAGAAGGAAGGAGGGGGTGCCGCCCTCCCCCTAGTCCAATTAGGACTAGGCCCATGGGGGGGCGTGCGGCCAACCCTTGACAGCCCCTCTCTCTCTCTCCTCTAGGCCCAATAAGGCCCATTACTTCTTCGGTGGTTCCGATAACCCTTTCGGCACTCCGATATATATCCCGTGACCCCCGGAACTCATCCGGTGTCCGAATATAGTCATCCAATATATCAATCTTTATGTCTCGACCATTTCAAGACTCCTCGTCATGTCCGTGATTACATTTGGGACTCCGAACGACCTTCGGTACATCAAAACACATAAACTGATAATATCGATCATCATCGAACGTTAAGCGTGCGGACCCTACGGGTTCAAGAACTATGTAGACATGACCGAGACTCATCTTATGTCAATAAACAATAGCAAAACCTGGATGCTCATATTGGCTCCCACATATTCTATGAATATCTTTATCGGTCAAACTACATAACAACATACATTGTGTCACTGGTATGTTACTTGCCCGAGATTCGATCGTCGGTATCTCAATACCTAGTTCAATCTCGCTACCGGCAAGTCTCTTTACTCGTTCCGTAATGCATCATCACGCAACTAACTCATTAGACACATTGCTTGCAAGGCTTATAGTGACGTGCATTACCGAGAGGTCCTAGAGATACCTCTCCGACAATCGAAATGACAAATCCTAATCTCGATCTATGCCAACTCAACAAACACCATCGGAGACACCTGTAGAGCATCTTTATAATTACCCAGTTACGTTGTGACGTTTGATAGCACACTAAATTTTCCTCCGGTATTCGGGAGTTACATGATCTCATAGTCATAGGAACATGTATAAGTTATGGAGAAAGCAATAGCAATAAACTAAACGATCATAGTGCTAAGCTAACAGATGGGTCTAGTCCATCACATCATTCTCTAATGATGTGATCCCGTTCATCAAATTACAACACATATCTATGGCTAGGAAACTTAACCATCTTTGATTAACGAGCTAGTCTAGTAGAGGCATACTAGGGACACTCTGTTTGTCTATGTATTCACACATGTACTAAGTTTCCGGTTAATACAATTCTAGCATGAATAATAAACATTTATCATGATATAAGGAAATATAAATAGCAACTTTATTATTGCCTCTAGGGCATATTTCCTTCAGTCTCCCACTTGCACTAGAGCCAATAATCTAGTTCAGATCGTCATGTGATTTCACACCAATAGTTCACATCTTTATGTGATTAGTTCACATCTTCATGTGGCTAATACCCAAAGGGTTTACTAGAGTCAATAATCTAGTTCACATCGCTATGTGATTAACACCCAAAGAGTGATCATGTTTTGCTTGTGAGAGAAGTTTAGTCTACGGGTCAGCAACATTCAAATCCGTATGTATTTTGCAAATTTCCATGTCTACAATACTCTGCACGGAGCTACTCTAGCTAATTGCTCCCACTTTCAATATGTATCTAGATCGAGACTTAGAGTCATCTAGATCAGTGTAAAAAACTTGCATCGACGTAACTATTTATGATGAACTCTTTTATCACCTCCATAATCGAGAAATATTTCCTTAGTCCTCTAAGGATAATTTTGACCACTGTCTAGTGATCTACTCCTAGATCACTATTGTACTCCCTTGCTAAAATCATGCTAAGGCATACAATAGGTCTGGCACACAGCATAGCATACTTTACAGAACCTATGACTGAGGCATAGGGAATGCCTTTTCATTCTCTTTCTATTTTCTGCCGTGGCCGGGTTTTGAGTCTTTATCAATTTCATACCTTACAACTCAGGCAAGAACTCCTTCTTTGACCGATCCATTTTGAACTCCTACAAAATCTTATCAAGGTATGTACTCGTCGAAAGTCTTATCAAGCGTCTTGATCTATCTTTATAGATCTTGATGCCCAATATGTAAGCAGCTTCTCCGAGGTCTTTCATTGAAAAATTCTTATTCAAGTACCCTTTTATGCTATCCAGAAATCCAGTATCATTTCTGATCAACAATATGTCATCCACATATAATATCACAAATGCTACATAGCTCCCACTCACTTTCTTGTAAATACAGGCTTCTCCAAAAGTCTGTATAAAACTATATGCTTTGATCAACTCATCAAAGCGTATATTCCAACTCCGAGATGCTTGCACCAGTCCATAGATGGATCCCTGGAGCTTGCACACTTTGTTAGAACCTTTAGGATTGACAAAACCTTCTGGTTGCATCATATACAACTCTTCTTTAATAAATCCGTTAAGGAATGTAGTTTTGATATCCATTTGCCATATTTCATAAAATACGGCAACTGTTAACATGATTCGGACAGACTTTTAAGCATCGATACGAGTGAGAAAATCTCATCGTAGTCAACACCTTGAACTTGTCAAAAACCTTTTTGCGACAATTCGAGCTTTGTAGATAGTAACACTACTATCAGCGTCCGTCTTCCTCTTGAAGATCCATTTATTCTGAATGGCTCACCGATCATCTGGCAAGTCAATCAAAGTCCATACTTTGTTCTCATACATGGATCCCATCTCGGATTTCATGGCCTTAAGCTATTTCACGGAATCTGGGCTCATCATCACTTCCTCATAGTTCGTAGGTTCGTCATGGTCTAGTAACATGACTTCTAGAATAGGATTACCGTACCACTCTGGTGCGGAACGTACTCTGATTGACCTATGAGGTTCGGTAGTAACTTGATCTGAAGTTTCATGATCATCATCATTAACTTCCTCACTAATTGGTGTAGGCATCACTGGAACTGATTTCTGTGATGAACAACTTTCCAATTTGGGAGAAGGTACAATTAACTCATCAAGTTCTACTTTCCTCCCACTCACTTCTTTCGAGAGAAACTCCTTCTCTAGAAAGGATCCACTCTTAGCAACAAAGATCTTTCCTTCGGATCTGTGATAGAAGGTGTACCCAACAGTTTCTTTTGGGTTTCCTATGAAGACGCACTTCTCTGATTTGGGTTTGAGCTTATCAGGCTGAAACTTTTTCACATAAGCATCGCAACCCCAAACTTTAAGAAACGACAGCTTAGGTTTCTTACTAAACCACAGTTCATATGGTGTCATCTCAACGGATTTTAGATGGTGCCCTATTTAACGTGAATGCAGCTGTCTCTAATGTATAACCCCAAAACGATAGTGGTAAATCAGTAAGAGACATCATAGATCACACCATATCTAATAAAGTACGGTTATGACGTTCGGACACACCATTACATTGTGGTGTTCCAGGTGGCTTGAGTTGCGAAACTATTCGACATTGTTTCAACTGAAGGCCAAACTCGTAACTCAAATATTTCGTCTTCGCGATCAGATCGTAGAAACTTTATTTTCTTGTTACAATGATTCTCCACTTCACTCTTAAATTCTTTGAACTTTTCAAATGTTCCATACTTGTGTTTCATTAAGTAGATATACTCATATATGCTCAATTCATCTATGAAGGTCAGAAAATAACGATACCCGCCACGAGCCTCAACACTCATCAGATCGCATACATCAGTATGTATTATTTCCAATAAGTTAGTGGTTCGCTCCATTGTTCCGGAGAACAGAGTCTTAGTCATCTTTCCCATGAGGCATGGTTCGCAAGCATCAAATGATTCATAATGAAGTGATTCCAAAAGTCCATCTGCATGGAGTTTCTTCATGCGCTTTCCACCAATATGACCTAAACGGCAGTGCCACAAGTATGTTGCACTATCATTATCAATTTTGCATCTTTTGGCATCAATATTATGAATATGTGTATCACTACGATCGAGATTCAATAAACCATTTATATTAAGTGTATGGCCATAGAAGGTTTTATTCATGTAAACAGAACAACAATTATTCTTTGACTTAAATGAATAACCATATTGCAATAAACATGATCCAATCATATTCATGCTCAACGCAAACACCAAATAACATTTATTTTAGGTTCAACACTAATCCCAAAGGTAAAAGGAGTGTGGAATGGTGATCTTATCAACCTTGGAATCATTTCCAACACACATCGTCACCTTGCCCTTAACTAGTCTCTGTTCATTTTGCAACTCCTGTTTCGAGTTACTAATTTTAGCAACTGAACCAGTATCAAATACCCTGGGGTTACTATGAACACTAGTAAAGTACACATCGATAACATGTATATCATATATACTTTTGTTCACTTTGTCATCCTTCTTACCCGCCAAGTATTTAGGGTAGTTCCGCTTCCAGTGACCATTCCCTTTGCAGTAGAAGCACTCAGTTTCTGGCTTAGGTCTAGCTTTGGGTTTCTTCACGGGAGTGGCAATTAGCTTGCCATTCTTTGAAGTTCCCTTTCTTTTCCTTTGCCCCTTTTCTTGAAACTAGTGGTCTTATTAACCATCAACACTTGATGCTCTTTCTTGAATTCTACCTTTGTCGATTTTAACATCACGAAGAGCTTGGGAATCGTTTTCATCATCCCTTGCATATTATAGTTCATCATGAAGTTCCAGTAACTTGGTGATAGTGACTAGAGAACTCTGTCAATCACTATCTTATCTAGAAGATTAACTCCCACTTGATTCAAGCGATTGTAGTACTCAAACATTCTGAGCACATGCTCACTAGTTGAGCTATTCTCCTCCATCTTGTACGCAAAGTACTTGTCAGAGGTCTCATACCTCTCGACTCGGGCATGGGTCTGAAATACCGATTTCATCTCTTGGAACATCTTATATGCTCCGTGGCGTTCAAAATGCTTTTTGAAGTCCCGGTTCTAAGCCGTAAAGTATGGCGCACTAAACTATCAAGTAGTCATCATACCGAGCTTGTCAAACATTCATAACATCTGCATCTGCTCCTGCAAAAGGTCCATCACCTAGCGGTGCATCAAGGACATAATTCTTCTGTGCAGCAATGAGGATAATCCTCAGATCATGGACCTAGTCCGCATCATTGCTACTATCATCTTTCAACTTATTTTACTCTAGGAACATATCAAAAATAAAATAGGGGAGCTATACGCGAGCTATTGATCTACAACATAGATATGCAAAAACTACCAGGACTAAGTTCATGATAAATTAAAGTTCAATTAATCATATTACTTAAGAACTCCCACTTAGATAGACATCCCTCTAATCATCTAAGTGATCACATAATCCATATCAACTAAACCATGTCTGACCATCACGTGAGATGGAGTAGTTTTCAATGATGAACATCACTATGTTGATCATATCTTCTATATGATTCACGCTCGACCTTTCGGTCTCAGTGTTTCGAGGCCATATCTGCATATGCTAGGCTCGTCAAGTTTAACCCGAGTATTCCGCGTGTGCAAAACTGTCTTGCACCCGTTGTATGTGAACGTAGAGCTTATCACACCCGATCATCTTATAATGCTACCGCCATACTAAGCAAAATAAGATGCATAAAAGATAAACATCATATGCAATCAAAAAAATATGTGTCATGATATGGCCATTATCATCTTGTGCCTTTGATCTCCATCTCCAAAGTACCGTCATGATCTCCATCGTCACCGGCATGACACCATGATCTCCATCATCTTGTTCTCTATCAATGTGTCATCACATGGTCATCTCGCCAACTATTGCTTTTGCAACTATTGCTATCGCATAGCGATAAAGTAATGCAATTGTATGGCGCTTGCATCTTATGCAATAAAGAGACAACCATAAGGCTCCTGCCAGTTGCTGATAACTTTAACAAAACATGATCGTCTCATACAACAATTTATATCTCATCACGTCTTGACCATATCACATCACAACATGCCCTGCAAAAACAAGTTAGACGCCCTCTACTGTGTTGTTGCAAGTTTTATGTGGCTGCTACGGGCTTAGCAAGAACCATTCTTACCTACACATCAAAAACCACTACGATTTTTCGTCAAGTGTGTTGTTTTAACCTTCAACAAGGACCAGACATAGTCACACTCGATTCAACTAAAGCAAGAGAAACAGACACCCACTAGCCACCTGTGTGCGAAGCACGTCGATAGAACCAGTCTCATGAACGCGATCATGTAATGACGGCCTGGGACGCTTCATCCAACAATACCGCCGAATCAAAGTATGACCTGCTGGCAAGCAATATGACTATTATCGCCCACAAATCTTTGTGTTCTACTCGTGCATATAACATCTACGCATAGACCTGGCTCGGATGCCACTGTTGGGGAACACAATATTTCAAATAAATTACCTACAATCACGCAAGATCTATCTATGTGATGCATAGCAACGAGCGGGAGAGTGTGTCCACATACCCTCGTAGACCGAAAGCGGAAGCGTTTAGTAACGCGGTTGATGTAGTCGAAAATCTTCGCAAATCAACCGATCCAAGTACCAAACGCACGGCACCTCCGTGATCTGCACACGTTCAGCTCGGTGACGTCCCTCGTACTCTTGATCCAGATGAGGCCGAGGGAGAGTTTTGTCAGCACGACGGCGTGTTGACGGTGATGATGAAATTACCGATGCAGGGCTTCGCCTAAGTACTACAACGATAGGACTGAGGTGGAAATCTATGGAGGGGGGCACCGCACACGGTTAAGATCAACTTTGATGTGTTCTAGGGTGCCCCCTCCCCACACATATAAAGGAGGGAGGGGGAGGCTGGCCGGCCCTCATAGGTGCGCCCATGGGGGAGGTATCCTCCTCCTAGTAGGAGTAGGACTCCCCCCTTTCCTAGTCCTACTAGGAGAAGAAGGAAGGAGGGGAGAAGAGAAGGAAGGAGGGGGCACCGCCCCTCCCCCTAGTCCAATTCGTACTAGGCCCATGGGGGGCGCGCGGCCAGCCCTTGGCAGCCCCTCTCTCTCTCCCCTAGGCCCAATAAGGCCCATTACTTCTCTGGTGGTTCTGATAACCCTTCCGACACTCCGATATATATCCGGTGACCCCCGAAACTCATCCGGTGTCCGAATATAGTCATCCAATATATCAATCTTTATGTCTCGACCATTTCAAGACTTCCCGTCATGTCCGTTATCACATCCGGGACTCCGAACAACCTTCGGTACATCAAAACACATAACTCATAATACCGATCATCATCGAACGTTAAGCGTGCGGACCCTACGGGTTCGAGAACTATGTAGACATGACCGAGACTCATCTCCTGTCAATAAACAATAGCGAAACCTGGATGCTCATATTGGCTCCCACATATTCTATGAAGATCTTTATCGGTCAAACTGCATAACAACATACGTTGTTCCCTTTGTCACCGGTATGTTACTTGCCCGAGATTCGATCGTCGGTGTCTCAATACCTAGTTCAATCTCGCTACCGACAAGTCTCTTTACTAGTTCCGTAATGCATCATCACACAACTAACTCATTAGACACATTGCTTGCAAGGCTTATAGTGATGTGCATTACCGAGAGGGCCTAGAGATACCTCTCCGACAATCGGAATGAAAAATCCTAATCTCGATCTATGCCAACTCAACAAACACCATCGGAGACACCTGTAGAGCATCTTTATAATCACCCAGTTACGTTGTGACGTTTGATAGCACACTAAATTTTCCTCTGGTATTCGAGAGTTGCATAATCTCATAGTCATAGGAACATGTATGAGTTATGGAGAAAGCAATAGCAATAAACTAAACGATCATAGTGCTAAGCTAACAGATGGGTCTAGTCCATCACATCATTCCCTAATGATGTGATCCCGTTCATAAAATGACAACACATGTCTATGGCTAGGAAAACTAACCATCTTTGATTAACGAGCTAGTCTAGTAGAGGCATACTAGGGAAACTCTGTTTGTCTATGTATTCACACATGTACTAAGTTTCCGGTTAATACAATTCTAGCATGAATAATAAACATTTATCATGATATAAGGAAATATAAATAAAAACTTTATTATTGCCTCTAGGGCATATTTCCTTCACATGCAATGCAGCTACGATAGCAAACTGGAACCAAACACGCCCTAGATGATAAAGTTGGCGAGTGTGCATAATGGATGATTTGTGATCTGTCTGTCTGCTGATGTCTATTCTACGGCTGAGCTCATCACCTACTGGACTGGAGCACGGGTGCTGAGATCTCGGGTCTCGCTCACTAGAGGATATCGCTGCCCATCGCCAAAAGACAACGCCTCCCTTATGGAGTTATTGCATAAGGTGACAAGGATTAATGGGGAACCCCAAAGTTTAATGTTGTGGTTATATGTTATCTTAATTATTCTCTTGTATTTCTGGAAGCTGCATGGAGGTTATAATCATAGGTATGTATTTTGTTCAAGTAAGGATAATACATAAATTTATGCCCCACCACACAAAACTTATATCAAAACAATGAAAGTTAATGTCAATGGAACTAGGTGAAATTCTCATGGTCCTCAAGAGAGCTTTGATTCGTATAAGTATTAGCACCATTAGAACAATACATAAATAAAGATCGGCTTAGTTGCTACACCATTAAAAAAATATTGTAATTATTCTCGTGATCACACAAACATACAGACAAACCTTTACAGCTTTTGAAGCGATCCCTTTCTATTTTTCAACGACCAAATATTTTTGCTTCTTGTTGGGTTTGACACTCTACTTATCTAATAGATCAACAATTGATACCCTATACTTGTGGGTTATCAAGACTTTTTTCTAGTGTCATTGCCAGGGAGCGTAGAGATCTTGGTAAGTGGAATTTGGTAAGGGAAACACTTACTGTGTTTTTTTCTCGTTCGTTCTTTTAGTCCCCTATGGAAACTCTTGCTGCTAATAACTTGTTGGGAGGCCTTGTGTAGTCTCCTATGAATATTAGAATAGGGCTTCCACCTTCTGAAAAAATAAAAATGAAGCTTGTCAAATATCTATTGACACACTTGAGCATGTGAGAGCTAACCATTATGCAGGTGATGAAACTATCCATCCTAGGGAACATTTGCTTATGCTTGAGGATATATAATCTCTTTAAGACTTTAGGTGTGTCTAATGATCAGGTTAAGAAGAAATTATTCCCTTTATGTCTAGAGGATAAGTCATTGGAATGGCTTAGGCTTCTAGATGATTCATATGAAATATAATGTTTTGATCTTTACTCCAAGTTTCACCCAAAATTTTACCCTCTTCATCAAGTGCATGAGGATAGGAATTATATTTATAATTGTTAGCCTCATACCCGAGAGAGCATGACTAAGGCTCAAGGGAGACTTAAATCATTATTACTCAAATTCCCCAATCATGAGTTCTCCAGAAAGACAATTATTGATAATTTCCATGCAAGACTTCCTCGACATGATAGGGAAATACTTAATAGTTCTTATATGGGTGATTTTATAATAGAAGTGACGGTAGTAGATGAGATATTATTGAAAGGACATCTTGACAATAATTGGATGAATATCTTGTTGATACACATTAAGATTTGTCACTTGTCGTAAAAATCGCATGTTTGGTTTTCTTTCTAGACCAGGAAATATGGGTTCATTCTGATAACCGAAACCAGAGTATGTACATTTGGCCTGCAAGGCTTCGCCCATATTGTTGTTCTTTCCAAATAATGCACTGTTCCATTTTGATGTACTATTACATATTGTTTTAGTTGTTGTGCGAATTTGTATATCCAACAGCATGTTTTCACTTTTGTGAGTGGGCACTGGGCAGATCCTAGAACATGAAATTAAAAGCGGGAGTCCGTAAAAACTTCTAGCTCCCGATCGAGTGACTCAAGGCTAGCTACACATCATTTAAGATGATTTTCTTCTATGTTAGTAAAACTACTAAAATCACTTATTTGATGAGGGGGATCAAGAAGTGATCATGCTTAGGCTGATGATGTAGTCATGATAGAAATATATACATTATACTTTATAACTAGGACTGCCAAAAGAGATGCAATGTAAGCACAAAAACAACTATCGAGAATGTGTGGATATGGCCGTGTTTTATCTCAGATGTGTTAGGGAACGCAGTATTTCAAAAACTTTCCTACGTTCACGCAAGATATATCTAGGAGATGCATAGCAACGAGAGGGGAGAGTGTGTCTACGTACCCTCGTAGACCGAAAGCGGAAGCGTTTAGTAACGTGGTTGATGTAATCGAACGCACCTCCGTGTTCAGCACACGTTCAGCACGATGACACCCCTCGAGCTCTTGATCCAATTGAGGACGAGGGAGAGTTCCATCAGCACGACGGCGTGGCGACGGTGATGATGAAGTTATCGCCGCAGGGCTTCACCTAAGCACTACGACACGGCTAAGAGAAGACTTGGTGTGTATTTGGGGTGCCCCCCTCCCACGTATATAAAGGAGGAGGGAAGGG
>NC_041382.1:568593320-568600216 GCF_002162155.2 Triticum dicoccoides | reverse complement strand
CTACTTGGACTCCCGGTCCAAGTAGGATTCGGCCCCCCTTTCCTATTCCAACTAGGAGAAGGAGGGAAGGAGGAAGAGGGGAGAAGGAAAGAGGGGGGCGCCGCCCCCTCCTGGTCCAATTCGGACCAGCCATGGGGGGGGAGCACCCCTTGAGGCCATTCTCTCCTTTCCACTAAAGCCCATTAAGGCCCACTACTTCCCCGGGGGGGGGGGGGTCCTGTAATCTCCCGGTACTCCGAAAAATACCTTTCGGAACCATTCCGGTGTCCGAATATAACCTTCCAATATATCGATCTTTACCTCTCGAACATTTCGAGACTCCTTGTCATGTCCGTGATCTCATCTGGGACTCCGAACAAATTTCGGTCATCAAATCACATAACTCACAATATAAATCGTCATCGAACGTTAAGTGTGCGGACCCTACGGGTTCGAGAACTATGTAGACACGACCGAGACACATCTCCGGTCAATAACCAATAGCGGAACCTGGATGCTCATATTGGTTCCTACATATTCTACAAAGATCTTTATCGGTCAAACCGCATAACAACATACGTTGTTCCCTTTGTCATCGGTATGTTAGTTGCCCGAGATTCGATCGTCGGTATCTTCATACCTAGTTCAATCTCGTCATCAGCAAGTCTCTTTACTCGTTCCGTAATGCATCATCCTGTAACTAACTCATTAGTCACATTGCTTGCAAGGCTTATAGTGATGTACATTACTGAGAGGGCCCAGAGATACCTCTCCGATACACGTAGTGATAAATCCTAATCTTGATCTATGCCAACTCAACAAACACCATCGGAGACACCTTTAGAGCATCTTTATAATCAGCCAGTTACGTTGTGACGTTTGATAGCACACAAGGTGTTCCTCCGGTATTCGGGAGTTGCATAATCTCATAGTCAGAGGAACATGTATAAGTCATGATGAAAGCAATAACAGTAAAACTAAACGATCATTATGCCAAGCTAACAGATGGGTCTTGTCCATCACATCATTCTCTAATAATATGATCCCATTCATCAAATGACAACACATGTCCATGGTTAGGAAACTTAATCATCTTTGATTAACGAGCTAGTCTAGTAGAGGCATACTAGGGACACTCTGTTTGTTTATGTATTCACACATGTACTAAGTTTCCGGTTAATACAATTCTAGCATGAATAATAAACATTTATCAATATAAATAACAACTTCGTTATTGCCTCTAGGGCATATTTCCTTCAGTCTCCCACTTGCACTAGAGTCAATAATCTAGTTCACATCGTCATGTGATTTAACACCAATAGTTCACATCTTTATGTGATTAGTTCACATCGCCATGTGACTAATACCCAAAGGGTTTTACTAGAGTCAATAATCTAGTTCACATCGCTATGTGATTAACACCCAATGAGTACTAAGGTGTGATTATGTTTTGCTTGTGAGAGAAGTTTAGTCAACGAGTCTGTCACATTCAGAGCCGTATCTATTTTGCAAATTTTCTATGTCTACAATGCTCTGCATGGAGCTACTCTAGCTAATTGCTCCCACTTTTAATATGTATCCAGATTGAGACTCAGAGTCATCCAGATCGGTGTAAAAGCTTGCATCGACATAACTCTTTACGACAAACTCTTTATTACCTCCATAACCGAGAAATATTTCCTTAATCCTCTTAGGTAACTAAGGATAACTTTGACCGCTGTCCAGTGATCCACTCCTGGATCACTGGTGACCCACAAGTATAGGGGATCTACCATAGTCCTTTTGATAAGTAAGAGTGTCGGACCCAATGAGGAGCAGAAGGAAATGACAAGCGGTTTTCAGTAAGGTATTCTCTGCAAGCACTGAAATTATCGGTGACAGATAGTTTTGTGATAAGGTAATTTGTAACGGGTAACAAGTAACAAAAATAAACAAGGTGCAGCAAGGTGGCCCAATCCTTTTTGTAGCAAAGGACAAGCCTGGTCAAACTCTTATGTAAAGGAAAGCGCCCACGAGGACACATGGGAATTATCATCAAGCTAGTTTTCATCACACTCATATGATTCACGTTCGTTAATTTGATAATTTGATATGTGGGTGGACCGGTGCTTGGGTACTGCCCTTCCTTGGACAAGCATCTCACTTATGATTAACCCCTCTTGCAAGCATCCTCAACTACAAAAGAAGTATTAAGGTAAACCTAACCATAGCATGAAACATATGGATCCAACTCAGCCCTTACGAAGCAACGCATAAACTAGGGTTTAAGCTTCTGTCACTCTAGCAACCCATCATCTACTTATTACTTCCCAATGCCTTCCCATAGGCCCAAACAATGGTGAAGTGTCATGTAGTCGACGTTCACATAACACCTAGAGAGGAAAGACAACATACATCTCATCAAAATATCGAACGAATACCAAATTCACATGACTACTTATAGCAAGACTTCTCCCATGTCCTCAGGAACAAACGTAACTACTCACAAATCATATTCATGTTCATAATCAGAGGGGTATTAATATGCATAAAGGAACTGAACATATGATCTTCCACCAAATAAACCAACTAGCATCAACTACAAGGAGTAATCAACACTACTAGCAACCCATAGGTACCAATCTGAGGTTTTGAGACAAAGATTGGATACAAGAGATGAACTAGGGTTTGAGAGGAGATGGTGCTGGTGAAGATGTTGATGGAGATTGACCCCCTCCCGATGAGAGGATCGATGGTGATGACGATGGCGATGATTTCCCCCTCCCGGAGGGATGTTACCCCGGCAGAACAGCTCCGCCGGATCCCTAGATTGGTTTCGCCAGGTTCCGCCTCGAGACGGCAGCGCTTCGTCCCAAAAGCTTCCTTTTGATTTTTTCCAGGGCGAAAGACTTCATATAGCAAAAGATGGGCACCGGAGGCCTGCCAGGGGGCCCATGAGACAAGGGGCGCGCCCAGGGGGTAGGGCATGCCCCCACCCTCGTGGATGGTGGGTGGCCCCCCTCTGGTGCTTTCTTCGCACAATATTTTTTATATATTCCAAAACTGACTTCCGTGGAGTTTTAGGACTTTTGGAGTTGTGCAGAATAGGTCTCTAATATTTGCTCCTTTTCCAGCCCAGAATTCCAGCTACCGGCATTCTCCCTCTTCGTGCAAACCTTGTAAAATAAGAGAGAATAGGCATAAGTATTGTGACATAATGTGTAATAACAACCCATAATGCAATAAATATCGATATAAAAGCATGATGCAAAATGTATGTATCAACTCCCCCAAGCTTAGACCTCGCTTCTCCTCAAGCGGAAGCCGATAATAAAAAATATGTCCACATGTTCAGAGATGGAGGTGTCTGTGGCACCCTGGCTCAGAGCAATCGGTTTACCTTGCATTGCCAACCTAGAGACCATGTCTTCTGGAAACACACAACATCTTGATACAGAAAACAACCACTTTATTGATGCTAGCGGATCATAGTTTATATTACAACAGCGGTGAGGCCAAGTGGCACACACGATGCGGCTGAACAATATGTACATTATTTAGTGAACATAAAGGGGCCTCGATCAAAACAACTACGTGGCAGCGGAACTCCATAGCACAGGGACACTGATGAGGACACGATCTAGACTCGGACAACACTCCTTTCCAACGAGACTTTCCTGAAAGTTGGCATGACACGCCAGGTCAGTACATTGAATGTACTTGCGAGCTCACAACAAACATAAACATAATGACAAACAATATCATGATACTTAACCAATTAGCAATGCAACAACATATCATACATGCTGTGATCATGAGCTCGTGACAAAATTTCCCTCAAACTTGCTTACCAACGGTGATCTTTCTGGCGATCACAACCACGGCCAACATTTGGTGTCAAACGGTGATCTTTCCAGCAATCACAACCATGACCCACACTTGGTCTCAAACGGTGATCTTTTTGGCGATCACAACCATGACCAACACTTGGCCTCCAACATCAAGATGGTTTACCCACCATCATATTCTCAACAGTGGACGCTCATAACTTAGTATGCAAAATTTATTTAAACGTTGACCCATGGTGTGACCTACTTTCGAGCGTGTCCTTAATCATGGACTCGGCTATCGATAGATTTAATACGCTCTGCAGAGGTAGCGCACTGTACCCACACCACGGAACCCATGGCCTCGCACTCCCATTCGGGTGGACCAATGACATTCCGACAAAACCCCTCCATTGCCATGACACTCTCTCGGCCACTGGGCTAGTCCTGGGTGGCCCCCTGTCTACCAAAGACACCAATGGCCACCGTCGTGGCAAAACATAAACGGTCCTAAGCGGGGACAAGGTACCATAACATCAACAACAGGCACACAAGGTTATGTCTACTTACCGGGCCAGGGTACCGCACGCCCATAACCTTCCCTCATTGGAGGCACCGACCAGAGGCATGACAATGGACCGAATAAAGGCCTTCCCATAAAGGCAAATGTGGTTGCACTGGGAAAAACTCGATTCAGTGGCACCATGACCCAGTCAATGATATTTTCAAGTTGAGTTATTATCAGGTTGAACTTAAAGTGAATGTAACCGGTGTCATAATATGCCATCAAATGTAGTACTAACATGTGCATCATATCTCAATGGAAATAACCGGGTCAACTATATCCACACTAAGCATAATCATCAACAACTCATAACACTTCCCTGGTTATGATTAATCCTCACTTTAAACAGAATCTTTACTAGAAAATTTATCATTTTTCTCATCTAAGAAATACTCAAAATAATTACTTATATCCATAACCATATTACTTCTTCATAACAATTATTACTTCTAGTTACTTAACCACTTAGTTAGCTTCAAACATTCTGTAAACTAAGCATATCAACTTAAACAAGTGTAGCGACCCGACCTCAAACGGTCAAGTCTCTGTGCTTCAGTGTCATCCCTAGATCGGTAATGCTGACACACACAGTACTCGAAGGATTTATAACAGAGTAGCAATCACACACTTATTACATCGGATGTCTCAAAAGAGAACTTATTACAATAAATATGGCTTAAGGCCATCTAATACGATAACAGCGGAAGGCTTGGAAGATAAAGTGAGTCCATCAACTCCAACGGCATAGCTGAGCAGCACGACAACGACCTAACGAACCTTACTCCTCGTTTGAAAAGTTTGGAACATAATATGTTGCAGCCCAAAAACGGGTCAGCACATGGAATATGCTGGCAAAGTAACACAGTAGAGCAAGAACAGAATAATGCTATCACTACATGAATATTTGGCTGGTGGAAAGCTCTATGGTTACAGTTTTGCGAAAAGCCAATTTTTCCCTACAACAAAGGAATAGATTTTAAATGTACTATCATGGTAGTTGAAACATCATTGAGAAGGTTCCTCCAACTCAATCCCAATTAAAGTGATTAACAACCCATCAATATTAGTTAAGAGTGATGAGATACTTAAGATACTTCAAGTACTAGATACTCAAGATTGTCCATAACCGGGGACACGACTAACCATGATTAGTTTATACACTCTGCAGAGGTTTGCGCACTTTTCCCCACAAGACTCGATTGCCTCCGTTAGATTTCTCGCACTACATGGTGTTTGAGAAACGAATGACGGAGACACAGTCTTTCAGAAACATTAACTCTCTACTCCGGGTAGACCATACCAAACCTACAACCCACTACCTGCTGATCTACCTCTTCAAGAGCTTCACGTAACTTACTCAACTATGCTAGAGCCCATAATAGCTTGTGGCTGCACACGGAAGTTTCTAGCATGAATAATCTCAGCTCCCTTTGAGCCTGGGTGGCGGTCCATAGGAAGATCACGCGGGTACTCCGGGATTTCCAAAAATACAGGCAACACTGGGTACTCCAGGTGCCTCAATCCACCCAGATGTAAATTTAAGTTGCCACCTTAAGTTGAACCATTAATTAACAATCTCACATCTGTCATGGATTTCACTCACCCAAACCATGTCTATGAGCATAACATAGCAATATAAGCAAAGCGTAGAAGTAACTCCCAGGGGTTGAATGTAACAGGGTAATAGGTTCTACCTCATCAACTACTTCCCAACCCACAAATTAATGTCATCCTAATCATGCAATATTTGAGGATTGGAACTAATGCATAAAAACTGGGTGATAAAGGGGTATGATCAAAGTGTTACTTGCCTTGCTGACGATCCGCGTAACCTAGAAACTCCAAATAACACGCTTCGCACTCTGGGAATTCTATCGCAAACAAACAATAGTATACATAAGCAATAAAGCTAGGAAACACAGGTAAATCTCAAATAAGAAGATCTAACCAGAAAGTTCAACTTAAGAACTCCGGTTTGCAAAAAGAATCAAATCGAACGGAGCAACAAAACTCAAACGGCGAAAGAAACAAGATCCGTTTACTAATCTGGACCTAGGTCAAATTTTATAGTAGCAAAAACTCGTGCAAGTTGGTTAAGCGGAAGAGGGTCTCGAGACGAAGATCTAGGCGCTTGAATCGCGTGATTCCGACTAAAGAGCGAAAAGATAAACCGAAACGAAAATCGGATCAGAAATCACGATCAGAAATAATCGCGGATTAAATCCTATAAAAGAAAACTGACGAACAGGCTAACGAACGAGCGTTCGTTATCTGTAACTAAAAGGCGAAAACCGTTCATTGAAATGAACGTCCGGACGAACGTCCGCTAAAAAGAAAAACCGGAAAGAAAAACCGGCAAACCAAAAAAATGACTATGGTTTTCTAATGAAAACCGAACCGGTTTTTTTTTAAAAACCGAACGGCGCTAACCTCGGCGAGGTCCGGCACGGCGGGGCTCTGGCGAGGGGCTGCATGGCACGGGCGGCAGCGGTGCGGGCAGCAGGCGGCGGCGGCGCGGCAACGCGGCAAGGCGGCGGCGGCACGGC
>NC_041382.1:568542361-568592990 GCF_002162155.2 Triticum dicoccoides | reverse complement strand
GGTGGTGCCTTGGGGGAGGGGGCACGACGGGGGACGAGGAGTCCGAGCCGGACTCCTGTCGGCTGCGGCGGCGCGACAGTCTCCTGCCAGGAGACGGCGACGGGGGGCGAGGTGGGCCGACGGCTGGGCTTCGGCCCAGTCGGCCTAGGCGCGCTTTTTTTAAAAAAAAATTCCGCCGAAACTCAGGAAATCCTAGGAAATAAAATAAAATTCTAAAAATGCCAAAACAAATTTTCACCATCTAAATAAAATATTTAGAACAAGATGAACATTTTCTTGGCCCTAAAATGCAATTTTGAAAAAAATGTGCAATTTTTCTAATGCAAATAAAATCCAAATAAAATCAAATAAATGATTTTAATATTTTTCCTCCAATATTTCAATTATTTTGGAGAAGTCATATTATCTTCTCTCATATATTTTAAATTATGAAATATTTTCGGAGAGAATAATTAAAACCAAAATCCTCGTTTCAATATTTGGTAAAACCCAAATATGAAAACAGGGAAATCCCCAACTCTCTCCGAGGGTCCTTGAGTTGCTTAGGATTTTCGAGGATTGCAGAACGAAAATGCAATAAAATATGTATGCATGAATGATCTATGTATAACATTCCTGAGGGAGTCCTGGATTAGGGGGTGTCCGGATAGCCGGACTATACCTTCGGTCGGACTCCTGGACTATGAAGATACAAGATTGAAGACTTTGCCCCGTGTCCGGAAGGGACTTTCCTTGGCGTGGAAGGCAAGCTTGGCGATATGGATATGTAGATCTCCTATCATTGTAACCGACTCTGTGTAACCCTAGCCCTCTCTGGTGTCTATATAAACCGGAGGGTGTTAGTCTGTAGGACGAACAACAATCAGACCATAGGCTAGCTTCTTGGGTTTAGCCTCCTTGATCTCGTGGTAGATCTACTCTTGTACTACCCATATCATCAATATTAATCAAGCAGGAGTAGGGTTTTACCTCCATCGAGAGGGCCCGAACCTGGGTAAAAACATCGTGTCCCTTGTCTCCTGCTACCATCCGCCTAGACGCACAGTTCAGGACCCCCTGCCCGAGATCCGCCGGTTTTGACACCGACATTGGTGCTTTCATTGAGAGTTCCTTTGTGCCATCACTTTTAGGCCTGATGGCTTCTCCAATCATCAACAGTGATGCGATCCAGGGTGAGACTTTTCTCCCCGGACAGATCTTCGTATTCGGCGGCTTTGCACTGCGGGCCAATTCGCTTAGTCATCTGGAGCAGATCGAAAGCTACGCCCCTGGCCATCAGGTCAGATTTGGAAGTTTGAACTACACGGCCGACATCCGCGGAGACTTGATCTTCGACAGATTCGAGCCACAGCCGAGCGCGCCGCACTGTCACGATGGGCATGATCTAGCTCTGCCGCCGAACAGTGCCCTGGAGGCCGCACCTGTGTCCGCTCCGACCCCTAGCTCGGAGCCGATCACACCAATCGCAGATGGGTGGTTAGACACCGCCTCGGGGGCTGCAATCTCTACGGCGATCAAGCCGAACACCAGCCTTGTCCTCTGCGAAGCCCGTGACTCCAAGGTGCCAGACTCCTCTCCGGACTCCGAGCCCTCTGCTCCCCTGCCGATCGAATCTGATTGGGCGCCGATCATGGAGTTCACCGCCGCAGACATCTTTCAGCACTCGCCCTTCGGCGACATCCTGAATTCACTCAGGTCCCTCTCTTTGTCAGGAGAGTCCTGGCCGGACTATGACCGGCAGGATTGGGATGTGGACGACGAAGAAATTCGATGCCCACCCACCACCCACTTCGTAGCCACTGTTGATAATTTAAACGACGTGCTCGACTTCGACTCCGAAGACATCGACGGTATGGACGCCAATGTAGGAGATGAACATGAACCAACGCCTATAAGGCACTGGACAGCCACCTCGTCTCATGATGTATACATGGTGGACACACCCAAAGGAAGCGACGACGAGGAACACAGGGATGCAACGAGGGATCGTTCACTCGAAAAGCAATCAAAGCGGCGACATAAGCGCCGCTCCAAGCCCCGCCTCGACAGAGACAACAGCCATACAGACCCAGCATAGAGCAGGACGAGCCGGCGGACGACGAACATGCCTTCGAGCAGCCGTCCGAATAGGGCAACTTGGATAAACAAACCGAACACCCCGTCCCCGGCGAAAACAACAGTTCGGACGACCTTACGCTGGATAAGCTCATGGAGAAGAAGAACCTCCATAAAAGGCTCGTCGCCACTGCGCGTAGCCTGAAAAAGCAGAAGCGGAAGCTCAAAACTACGGAAGATGCACTCAGAATCAGATGGAGCAAAGTACGCAGCACTGTAGACAAATATGGCGGCAGTCGCCGCACAAAAAGCTATCCAAAGCGAAAGCTACTGCCTGAATTTGACAAGGAGGCCTTAGAGCCCGCGCAGCCAAAAAATAGGAAAGCCACCCGGTCGGATAGACGACCGCATGGCCAGCATGGAGCGGCAAGGGGCGCCGCACACAAGCCAACACGCGATCCACCAAAGGATCCGCATCAAAAAGATGGCCCAGCCAAATCTATCTACGAGCCAAGAAAGCAAGCTCTAGTAAGCAATGCAACACAACAAATATCCGAACATCACGGCACACCCAAATACAGGGATGCCGCACACCCCCTATGTTTCACCGATGAGGTGCTGGACCATGAATTTCCAGTGGGATTCAAGCCCGTAAACATAGAGGTGTACGACGGAACAACAGACGCTGGGGTCTGGATCGAGGATTATATCCTCCACATACACATGGCCAGAGGAGATGACCTCCACACCATAAAATACTTACCACTCAAGCTTCAAGGGCTAGCCCGGCATTGGCTCAAAAGCCTTCCCGAAAACACCATTGGAAGTTGGGAAGAGCTTGAGGATGCTTTCCGGGCAAATTTTCAAGGGACCTATGTCCGCCCTCCGGATGCAGACGATCTCAGTCACATAACTCAATAGCCCGGAGAGTCAGCCCGGAAATTCTGGAACATATTTCTTACTAAAAAGAATCAGATAGTCGACTATCCGGACGCAGAAGCCCTAGAAGCTTTTAAGCATAACATTCGAGATGAATGGCTCGCCAGACACATCGGCCAAGAAAAGCCAAGAACAATGGCCGCATTAACAAGCCTCATGACCCACTTTTGCATAGGAGAGGACAACTGGTTGGCAAGATGTAGCACCAGCGACCCAAGTACATCCGAAGTTAGGGATGGAAACGGAAAACCCCGACGCAGCAAGGACCAGCGTCGGAATAAGAGAAATAGTCCAAAGAGCACGGCGGTCAACGCCGGATTCAAAAGCTCGCGGCAGAATCAGAGAAAGCCGCCCCTCAAGGATAACAGGGACAAGCTATCCAACTTAAAAAAAATCTTGGACAAGATATGTCAAATACACAGTACTCCCGGGAAGCCTGCGAACCATACCCATAGAGATTGTTGGGTTTTCAAGCAATCTGGCAAACTCAACGCCAAATACAAGGGGCTCGACACACCAAGTGAGGACGATGACGAACCCCACAAGCAGAGCACCAGGAAACAAAAGGATTTCCCACAAGAAGTCAAAACAGTAAACTTACTTCATGTGACGAACAGAATGGCGCCAACAGAGATACGTGCCATACGGCCTATCCCAAAGGAGTCTCGCCAATGGTTGTTAAAACCGATCACCTTCGACCATCAGGATTACTCTAGAAGTATCCGGAACGCAGGCTGGATTGCCTTGGTATTAGATCCAATAATCGGCGGACTCCACTTTACAAATGTCCTGATGGACGGCGGTAGTGGTTTAAACCTGTTATACCAGGACACAATCCGCAACATGGGGATAGACCCAGCAAAAATTCGCCATAGCAAAACCTCCTTTCAAGGGATAATGCCAAGCCCGGATGCCCGTTGCATGGATTCTCTCCGGCTAGAAGTTATGTTCGGCTCCCCTGATAACTTCCGTCGCGAACAACTAACTTTCCACATCGCCCCATTCTCAAGTAGCTATCAAGCACTGCTGGGACGCGAAGCTTTCGCCCGCTTTAACGCAATACCGCATTATGCATCTCTTACGCTTAAGATGCCCGGTCCACGAGGCATCATCTCATTAAAGGGAAAACATTGAGTGTTCCTCCCACACGGAAAATAGTGCGGCTGCCTTGACAGCCCCACAATAAAGTGGCTTCACCAGCCAAAGCACCTAAATAGGTCGTCAAGACCATGGACACGGCTAGACGAGTCCGACATAAACATACAATTGATAAAGGCTTAATAGCCGTATACCCCTATACTAGGGGCTCCGCGCATATAAAACAAGAGACAATAAAGCTCAATTACCCATTTCGATTTGTACTTTGTTTATTTAGTATAACTTATGTTCGGCACGATCTTACTTCAACTAAGTTCCACTCTTTTACAGATGAACATCGTGCTACGCCCGTCCAGGATACGGCACAACGGAGACACAGGCGCAGACGTGCATCAGGGACCCGTTCCAAGGATTCTTTTCAGATTAAGACCCTGCGTAAACCTTTCTTACTGTCTCTTGTTGATACACATCCCCTGGTTTCTTGGTATAACCAAGGAGGAGGCTGGCGTTTTGGCATGTGGCCACGTCAGAGTTTTTGCGCGTACCTGGACACTAGGGGCTTATTACTAAGGGCGTTATGCCACCCGCCCTCACAAGGACCGAATACCTTAGGGAGTGTTCGGCGTCGCGAGTTTGGCCTTATATGCATCAGCTCCAAATCATGTCTTTGGTCAAATGTTAGGTTTGCCCGGCTCCTGTGTTTTGCTGCCTTACGTTCCGCTCTATCGGCTAAGGCGGCACCAGGAGAACTACTGCGATTGTGCCCCGGTTCGGCCAGGCGAGCACCTCAGTAGAGAAAGCCGAAAACTGACTGTCATGATATAGCGTGAGACTGGTCAACCACTCGATGACTTACCAGAATCTTTAGGATTCCTCCGCATTAACGAAGGGCCGTTTCCCGGCCAGGCACATACGCGCCCCGAGTTCGGGCGTGCGCAGGCTCCACCAGGGGCTATATAAGTAGCCTCACTGTCAAACTCCCATGGCTAAGTGAAAGTGATAAAGCATCATAGTCCGATTGCCTAGTTCGCTGCGCTATCACCTCCTTTGTAGGACCAAGACGTTGGATCTAGTGTGAAAATGCGCCTTCTGCGAACACCCCCGCATTATGTGCGTGGGGGCTGAAGCTGACGACTGCCATCTTTCAGATTATATATACATATATGTTAAACGGCCGCACAGGAGGTATTATAATACTTGCAGGCACAAGTATAGAAAGCTTCTACAATTTATCAAAATATTGTTTTACAATAATATATGCTATTCGAATATAGTATCCTTCGAGCACTGCGTCTCTATTAAACGAGCGCCTTGCAGAACTTCCTGAAAATAGTGCTCGGCAGGTACTCGGCTTCCATCCGAGTCTGGGGATGCAACAGCGGTGGCCTCCATTTCCGCCCAGTATGTCTTGACACGGGAAATAGCCATCCGCGCACCCTCTATGCACGCTGACCTCTTCATCGCATTGATATGCGGCGCCGCACCAAGGAACTGCTGCACCAAGTTGAAATAACTTTTCGGCTCTGGCCTCTCTGGCCACAGATGACTCATGACATACTTCATGGCGAGTCCGGACAACCTATTTAGCTCGGCCCATTCGGCCAAACAATCGGCTAATGACAGTGGACGCTCTGGATTGTGGAACTGCGACCAGAAGAGCTTTTCCACTTCGCGATCTTCTTGATCTCGGAAGTGTTCGGCCGCATCTGCGGCACTCGCTGCTAAATCCAGATAGGTGTTCGCCGTACTCCACATCTGGTCTAACGGATCATATTTAGGATCACAGAACTTCCTACGCAGCATAAAGGGCTTTCCAGCCGCGATCTCTCCGGCCTGTCGCAGCTCCTCCTTCATAGCTCTCATCGCAGAGCGAGCATCCTTGGCATCGGCAACGGCCTTCTCTAGGTCCGTCTGTTCCGCCCGATCTTCTTTTTCAAGAAGCTTGCAACAGTCAGCAGCGTTCTTCAGCTTCACGGCCATCTCGGCCATTTCCTTCTTGCTTCGACAGTGAGCAGCCTGTTCGGCTTTCAGCTCTTCAATTGCCTTTCCGGCAGCCGCATCACTTTTCCTGGCTTGCTCCTTGGCTCGGGCAAGTTCCGCCCGAAGATTCTCCATGGCAGCAACACCATCTGCATCAAGCGCACACATTGTAAGATACTGGCATAAAGCTCCTCTTACCAGGTGCCGCCGGAGGAATTACATACCTTGTGCCTCGTCAAGCCGCTTGTTGACAAGCACGATGTCGGCATCTGCCATGTCAAGTTGCCGCTTTAGCTCGGCAAATTCATCAGTCCGGCTAGCCACCGGACACTTCGCCACCTACGTATGAAGGCGGCATATTAGACCTGGGATTATGATCCTCTGCACGCCGTCACTTTTGACAACGCACAGAGTCTCAGGGGCTACTATCTACACAGGGCGCATCTTATTTATGCGCAACTGTCCAAAAAGGGTACATTATTTCGCGTACCTCAAAACCTGTTAGTAAACTCCTGACGGCCTCGTGCAATCCGCTCTCCGCGGATGAAATCCTCTCAATCACCGTACCCATCAATGCACGGTGCTGCTCTGAGATAGATGCTCACCCTAGCAGATCCTTCAGCTCCTCCGACCGCGCACCAGACGGTGCCGGACTTGTCCGATGGCCCTTTTGAAGGCCGGACGTGGAGGGCTTTGGGGGGCCATATGACTACCTTCCTGTTTGGTAATGCAGTAATTTCAAAAATTTTCCTACGCACACGCAAGATCATGGTGATGCATAGCAACGAGGGGAGAGTGTGATCTACGTACCCTTGTAGACCGACAGCGGAAGCGTTAGCACAACGCGGTTGATGTAGTCGTACGTCTTCACGGCCCGACCGATCAAGCACCGAAACTACGACACCTCCGAGTTTTAGCACACGTTCAGCTCGATGACGATCCCCGGACTCTGATCCAGCAAAGTGTCAGGGAAGAGTTCCGTCAGCACGACGGCGTGGTGACGATCTTGATATACTACCGTCGCAGGGCTTCGCCTAAGCACCGCTACAATATTATCGAGGATTATGGTGGAAGGGGGCACCGCACACGGCTAAGAATATGATCACGTGGATCAACTTGTGTGTCTAGGGGTGCCCCCTGCCCCCGTATATAAAGGATCAAGGGGGGGGGGTGCAGTCGGCTAGGAGGATGGCGCGCCAGGAGGAGTCCTACTCCCACCGGGAGTAGGATTCCCCCCTTTCCTAGTTGGAATAGGATTCGGGAGGGGAAAAGAGGAGAGAGAGAAGGAAGGGGGGCGCCGCCCCCCTCTCCTTGTCCTATTCGGACTAGGGGGGGGGGAGGGGTGCGCGGCCCAACCCTGGCCACCTCTCCTCTCTTCCACTAAAGCCCACTAAGGCCCATATACCTCCTGGGGGGGGGGTTCCGGTAACCTCCCGGTACTGCGGGAAAATCCCGATTTCACCCGGAACACTTCCGATATCCAAATATAGGCTTCCAATATATCAATCTTTATGTCTCGACCATTTCGAGACTCCTCGTCATGTCCGTGATCACATCCGGGACTCCGAACAAACTTCGGTACATCAAAAAACTCATAAACTCATAATATAACTGTCATTGAAACCTTAAGCGTGCGGACCCTATGGGTTCGAGAACAATGTAGACATGACCGAGACACGTCTCCAATCAATAACCAATAGCGGAACCTGGATGCTCATATTCGCTCCCACATATTCTACAAAGATCTTTATCGGTCAGACCGCATAACAACATACGTTGTTCCCTTTGTCATCGGTATGTTACTTGCCCGAGATTTGATCATCGGTATCTCAATACCTAGTTCAATCTCGTTACCGGCAAGTCTCTTTACTCGTTTCGTAATACATCATCTCGCAACTAACTCATTAGTTGCAATGCTTGCAAGGCTTATGTGATGTGCATTACCGAGAGGGCCCAGAGATACCTCTCCGACAATCGGAGTGACAAATCCTAATCTCGAAATACGCCAACCCAACATGTACCTTTGGAGACACCTGTAGAGCTCCTTTATAATCACCCAGTTACGTTGTGACGTTTGGTAGCACACAAAGTGTTCCTCCGGTAAACGGGAGTTGCATAATCTCATAGTCATAGGAACATGTATAAGTCATGAAGAAAGCAATAGCAACATACTAAATGATCGAGTGCTATGCTAACGGAATGGGTCAAGTCAATCACATAATTCTCCTAATGATGTGATCCCGTTAATCAAATAACAACTCTTTGTCTATGGTTAGGAAACATAACCATCTTTGATTAACGAGCTAGTCAAGTAGAGACATACTAGTGACACTTTGTTTGTCTATGTATTCACACATGTATTATGTTTCCGGTTAATACAATTCTAGCATGAATAATAAACATTTATCATGAAATAAGGAAATAAATAATAACTTTATTATTGCCTCTAGGGCATATTTCCTTCAGTCTCCCACTTGCACTAGAGTCAATAATCTAGTTCACATCGCCATGTGATCTAACATCAATAGTTCACATCTTTATGTGGTTAACACCCATAGTTCACATCGATATGTGACCAACACCCAAAGGGTTTACTAGAGTCAGTAATCTAGTTCACATTGCTATGTGATTAACACCCAAAGAGTACTAAGGTGTGATCATGTTTTGCCTGTGAGAGAAGTTTAGTCAACGGGTCTGCCATATTCAGATCCATAAGTATTTTTCAATTTTCTATGTCTACAATGCTCTGCATGGAGCTACTTTAGCTAATTGCTCCCACTTTCAATATGTATCCAGATGAAGACTAAGAGTCATCCGGATTAGTGCCAAAACTTGTATCGACGTAACCCTTTTATGACGAACCTTTTGTCACCTCCATAATCGAGAAACATATCCTTATTCCACTAAGGATAACTTTGACCGCTGTCCAATGATCTACTTCTAGATCACTATTGTACTCCCTTGACAAAATTAGTGTAGGGTATACAATAGGTCTGGTACACATCATGGCATACTTTATAGAACCTATGGCCAAGGCATAGGGATTGACTTTCATTCTCATTCTATTTTCTGCTGTGGTCGGGCTTTGAGTCTTACTCAATTTCACACCTTGTAACACAGGCAAGAATTCTTTCTTTGACTGTTCCATTTTGAACTACTTCAAAATCTTGTCAAGGTATGTACTCATTGAAGATAAAACTTATCAAGCGTCTTGATCTATCTCTATAGATCTTGATGCTCAATATGTAAGCAACTTCACCGAGGTTTTCTTTGAAAAAATCCTTTCAAACACTCCTTTATGCCTTGCAGAATAATTCTACATTATTTCCGATCAACAATATGTCATACACATACACTTATTAGAGATGCTGTAGTGCTCCCACTCACTTTCTTGTAAATACAGGCTTCACCGTAAGTCTGTATAAAACTATATGCTTTGATCAACTTAACAAAGCGTATATTCCAACTCCGAGATGCTTGCACCAGTCCATAGATGGATCGCTGGAGCTTGCATATTTTGTTAGCACCTTTAGGATTGACAAAACCTTCTGGTTGCATCATATACAACTCTTCTTTAAATCCATTAAGGAATGTAGTTTTGTTTATCCATTTGCCAGATTTCATAAAAATGCGGCAATTGCTAACATGATTTGGACAGATTTAAGCATCGCTACGAGTGAGAAAATTTCATCGTAGTCAACACCTTGAACTTTGTCAAAAACCTTTTTCGACAAGTCTAGCTTTGTAGATAGTAACACTACTATCAGCGTCCGTCTTCCTCTTGAAGATCCATTTATTTTCTATGGCTTGCCGATCATCGGGAAAATCCATCAAAGTCCATACTTTGTTCTCATACATGGATCATATCTCAGATTTCATGGCCTCAAACCATTTCGCGGAATCTGGGCTCATCCTCGCTTCCTCATAGTTCGCAAGTTCGTCATGGTCTAGTAACATGACTTCCAGAACAGGATTACCGTACCACTCTGGTGCGGATCTCACTCTGGTTTACCTACGAGATTAGGTAGTAACTTGATCTGAAGTTACATGATCATCATCATTAGCTTCCTCACTAATTGGTGTAGTAGTCACAAGAACAGATTTCTGTGATGAACTACTTTCCAATAAGGGAGAAGGTACAATTACCTTATCAAGTTTTCTACTTTCCTCCCACTCACTTCTTTCGAGAGAAACTCCTTCTCTAGAAAGGATCCATTCTTAGCAATGAATGCCTTGCCTTCGGATCTGTGATAGAAGGTGTACCCAACAGTCTCCTTTGGGTATCCTATGAAGACATATTTCTCCGATTTGGGTTTGAGCTTATCAGGATGAAACTTTTTCACATAAGCATCACAACCCAAAACTTTAAGAAATGACAACTTTGGTTTCTTGCCAAACCATAATTCAGATTGTGTCGTCTCAACGGATTTAGATGGTGCCCTTTTAACGTGAATGCAGTTGTCTCTAATGCATAACCCCAAAACGATAGTGGTAGATCGGTAAGGGACGTCATAGATTGCACTATATCCAATAAAGTACGGTTATGACGATCGGACACACCATTATGCTGTGGTGTTCCAGGTGGCATGAGTTTGTGAAACTATTCCACAATGTTTTAATTGAAGACCAAACTCATAACTCAAATATTTGTCTCCGCGATCAGATCGTAGAAACCTTTTCTTTTCTTGTCACGATGATTTTCCACTTCACCCTGAAATTATTTGAACTTTTCAAATGTTTTAGACTTATGTTTCATCAAGTAGATATACTCATATCTGCTCAAATCATCTGTGAAGATCAGAAAATAACGATACCTGTCGCGAGCCTCAATATTCATCGGACCACATACATCAGTATGTATGATTTCCAACAAATCTGTTGCTCGCTCCATTATTCCAAAGAACGGAGTCTTGGTCATCTTGCCCATGAGGCATGGTTCGCAAGCATCAACTGATTCATAATCAAGTGATTCCAAAAGTCCATTGGTATGGAGTTTCTTCATGCGCTTTACACCAATATGACCTAAACGGTAGTGCCACAAATAAGTTGCACTATCATTATTAACTTTGCATCTTTTGGTTTCAATATTATGATTATGTGTATCACTACGATCGAGATCCAATGAACTATTTTCATTGGGTGTGTAACCATATGAGGTTTTATTCATGTAAACAGAACAACAATTTATTCTCTTACTTAAATGAATAACTGTATTACAATAAACATGATCAAATCATATTTATGCTCAACGCAAACACCAAATAACACTTATTTAGGTTCAACATTAATCCTGAAAGTATAGGGAGTGTGCGATGATGATCATATCAATCTTGGAACCACTTCCAATACACATCATCACTTCACCCTTAACTAGTCTCTGTTTATTCTGCAACTCCCGTTTTGAGTTACTAATCTTAGCAACTGGACTAGTATCAAATACTGAGGGGTTGCTATAAACACTAGTAAAGTACACATCAATAATATGTATATCAAATATACTTATGTTCACTTTGCCATCCTTCTTATCCGCCAATCACTTGGGGTAGTTCCGCTTCCAGTGACCAGTTCCTTTGCAGTAGAAGCACTTAGTCTCAGGCTTAGGACCAGACTTGGGCTTCTTCACTTGAGCAGCAACTTGCTTGCTGTTCTTCTTGAAGTTCCCCTTTTTTCCTTTGCCCTTTTCTTGAAACTAGTGATCTTGTCAACCATCAACATTTGATGCTCTTTCTTGATTTCTACCTTCATCGATTTCATCATGAAGAGCTTGGGAATCGTTTTCGTCATCCCTTGCATACTATAGTTCATCACGAAGTTCTACTAACTTGGTGATGGTGACTAGAGAATTCTGTCAATCACTATCTTATCTGGAAGATTAACTCCCACTTGATTCAAGCAATTGTAGTACCCAGACAATCTGAGCACATGCTCACTAGTTGAGCGATTCTCCTCCATCTTTTAGCAATAGAACTTGTTGGAGACTTCATATCTCTCAACTCAAGTATTTGCTTGAAATATTAACATCAACTCCTGGAACATCTCATATGGTCCATGATGTTCAAAACGTCTTTGAAGTCCCGATTCTAAGCCATTAAGCATGGTGCACTAAACTATCAACTAGTTATCATATTGAGCTAGCCAAACGTTCATAACGTCTGTATCTGCTCCTGCAATAGGTCTGTCACCTAGCGGTGCATCAAGGACATAATTCTTCTGTGCAGCAATGAGGATAAACCTCAGATCACGGATCCAATCCGCATCATTGCTACTAACATCTTTCAACACAATTTTCTCTAGGAACATATCAAAATAAACACAGGGAAGCAACAATGCGAGCTATTGATCTACAACATAACTTGCAAAATACTACCAGGACTAAGTTCATGATAAATTTGTAACACCCCGGATATAACTTTCCCTATTTGTACTCCAACTCTTGCTGTTTCCGGTGTTAAGTTATATTTATTTCCTCGGGTTCGGGTTTTTGTCTCCATGTGTTGTTGTCGTTGTCATGCATCTCATATCATGTCATCATGTGGATTGCATTTGCATACGTGTTCATCTCATGCATTCGAGCATTTTCCCTGTTGTCCGTTTTGCATTCCGGCGCTTCGTTCTTCTCCGGTGGCTATTTCTAGCTTTCTTTCGTGTGTGGGGATTAAATATTTCTGGATTGGACTGAGACTTGCCAAGCGGCCTTGGTTACTACCGGTAGACCGCCTATCAAGTTTCGTACCATTTGGACTTCGTTTGATACTTCAACGGTTAACCGAGGGAGCGAAAAGGCCTCATGTGTGTTGCAGCCCAACACCCCTCCAATTTGGCCCAAAACCCACCTAACTCTGCTCCATCACCTAGAGCGTTCGATCACAATCGCATGGCCGAAAACCACACCTCATTTGGACTCTCCTAGCTCCCTCTATGCCTATTTATAGACCCCCTCCTTCAAATTCGCGATTCCACTCTCCCCCCTAACCCTAGATCCATCCACCGCCGCCGCCGGACGTGTTCGGAGCGGACCGGACAGGGTCCGCCCCGCCACCGCCACGTGGCGCGTTGCCATTCGCCGCGCCGCCCGCCCCACTTCGCCAGCCGCCGCCGGCCCGGGAGGCCCAGGAGGGGCCCTCGAGGCCCGTTGACCCGCGCCGCCGCCCGGGGCCTTCGTCCCCGCTGCCGGCCGCCCGCCGGACCTCCAGCCGCCGCCCGCCCGAAGCTCCTCGCCGGCGCCGCCTCGACCCCGGCCCGGCCACCCCGCGCGCCATCACCGGGGCCACCGCGCCCGCCACCGCCGAGCCCGGAGTTCGCCGCCTCCTCCTCTCCCTCGGGTCCGGCCGGCGAGCCCCCCCTCCTCCGGCGAGTTTCTCCTCCGGCTGATGAACCTCGTGCTCCGTGCGAGCCCGATCTAGATCTGGCGTGAACAGTAAACCCTAACCCTAGGTCGTTTTTTTCACTAAGTCCCGAAATTCTCAGTCCAAGTGCTCATGTTCGCGGCTACGTAACTTTGCATCCGTAGCTCCGATTCATGCATATAGCATATCAAAATGTTCACCTCAGAGAGTACATCATTTCATTCCATTGCATCATTTTCATTTGAGCTCATCTTGATGCCCTAAATGCTGTTAGAAGAGGGCTACTTGAATTAATTATCAGATCTGCTACTCCATTTAGGCTTTTGTCATTTTTGCCATGATTATTGTGTGCATGATATGCCCTGATGCTCTACATGCGTTTTGTTAAGGGTTTTGTCATCTTTCCAGAGGTACAACCCATGTATTTTTAGGATGTGTGTGGTGTCTAGTGCAAGCTTGCAAAGTGACGCACTTGCTAATTCTGTTTTCAGGGACTTTGCGATTTCGCCAAGTCCTGGAGCTGTTTATTTCATGATGCCATATGTTCATGTTGTTTCCTAGTGATCCGTGCCTCTTTTGAGGATGACCAGTAAGAATGTTTTGTTAGTATTGTAGTGCTCTATCCATACATGTCTTTGTTTGCAATTATGGAGCACCCTAGCTTGAGTCAATCGAGCTCTACTTTTGCTACTTTGTGAATCTGGGCAGATTGTCAACTTGTTTGCAATTTTGCCGGTGTTGTTGTAGTTGATCCGTGTATGTATGTTGTTGTTCTTGACATGTCTAGCTTTCATTTTGTGCCTTCTTGTTGGGTGTGTGCTTGTCTTGCCATGACTTGCACCGTAGTGAGTGCATCGAGCTCGTAAACATGCCTACTTGAGTTATATTTCAGCATGTGCCAGTTTTCACTAAGTCTGAAAACTGATTATGTTTTTGCTATGTTCACATGCTTGCAATTGTATTTTTTGGTCCTTTTTGGCTCAAAGTCACTAAGGGACTTTTGTTAAGATCTTTGAGTAGCTCCATGCCATGCTTTACTTTGCCATGTTCAGGTCCTGTAGCATGTAGTTTTGTTGCTCCGAAGAGGGCTACCTGATCTGAAATTCCAGACAAGTGTTAATTTCACTAAGTCTGAGATCTGTTTGCCATATGCATTTTTGCCATGCTTGTTTGAACCTGTTAATGGATGAATTGGCCGTGGCTCAGTGCTAGAATTTTGTTAAGCATCTTGTGTGCATCCCTGCCATGTATTTTGTTGTCATATTTGTTGTTGTAGCATGTTCATCTCATTGCATTTAGATGCCTACTTGCTGTAATTCGCAGACCGGTGTCATTTTTGAATCGCTTGCCATTTCCAAACCGTAACTCAGATTCCGGTGTTCTTTATATCGTTTTCAAGCGATTTCATCTCATCTTTCCAGTGGCACACTTGGTTTTCCAAGTTGAGGCCAGGTTCATGCATTTCCTGTCATATCTTGCATTTTGCATCCCGCATCGCATCCCGCATAGCATATCATCTTTGCATTGTGTTGTTTGAGTTTGCACGTGGTTGATTGTATCCTTGTTGCTTGTTTGTCTTGTTTGGGTAGAGCCGGGAGACGAGTTCTCTAACGAGGAGACCATTGAGTTTGCTTTTGAGGATCCAGTCAACTCTGACAACTATGCAGGCAAGATGATCATACCCTCGAAATCACTACTATCTTTGCTATGCTAGTTTGCTCGCTCTTTTGCTATGCCAATGCTACGATGCCTACCACTTGCTTGCAAGCCTCCCAAATTGCCATGTCAAACCTCTAACCCACCATTGTCCTAGCAAACCGTTGATTGGCTATGTTACCGCTTTGCTCAGCCCCTCTTATAGCGTTGCTAGTTGCAGGTGAAGATTGGAGGCCGTTCCTTGTTGGAAAATTTATTTACTTGTTGGGATATCGTTATATTGTCATGTTATCTTAATGCATCTATATACTTGGTAAAGGGTGGAAGGCTCGGCCTCTCGCCTAGTGTTTTGTTCCACTCTTGCCGCCCTAGTTTCCGTCATATCGACCTTGGTTTTACCATTCGCCACCTAGCCTTTTCTTTCCCTTGGGTTCTGCAGACTCAAGGGTCATCTTATTTTAAACCCCCCCGGCTAGTGCTCCTTTGTGTGTTGGTCCACCTGTCAGCTACCGGTGGCTACCAGGGGCAACTCTGGGCTGGCCTACCCGTACCTAAGACAATCTGAGTGTGCCCTGAGAAAGAGATATGTGCAGCTCCTATCGGGATTTGTCGGCACATTCAGGCGGTGTTGCTGGTCTTGTTTTAACCTGTCGAAGTGTCTTGAATTACCGAGATACCGAGTCTGATCGGAACGTCTTGGGAGGAGGTCTATTCCTTCGTTGACCGTGAGAGCTTGTCATGGGCTAAGTTGGGACTCCCCTGCAGGGATTTGAACTTTCGAAAGCCGTGCCCGCGGTTACGGGCAGATGGGAATTTGTTAATGTCCGGTTGTAGATAACTTGAACCTTAATTAATTAAAATGAATCAACTGAGTGTGTTACCGTGATTGCCTCTTCTCGGCGGAGTCCGGGAAGTGGACACGGTGTTGGAGTAATGTTTGCGCAGGTTGCTCTCTAGATTCTCGCTCGCGCTTTGCCTCCTCTTCTCGCTCTCTTTTGCGAATAAGTTAGCCACCATACTTGCTAGTCGCTTGCTACAGCTCCACTTATATTTACCTTGCCATACCTATAAGCTTAAATAGTCTTGATCGCGAGGGTGCGAGATTGCTCAGTCCATGTGGCTCACAGATTACTATTACACCAGATGCAGGGCCTGATGATTCCGCTCCAGCAGACGCATATGAGCTCAAGTGGGAGTTCGACGAAGACTCTCAACGTTACTATGTTTCCTTTCCCGATGATCAGTAGTGGTGCCCAGTTGGGGGTGAACGAGACCGTTGTCGCATGTTGGGTTCTCTTTTATTTTGGCGCTGTAGTCGGGCCATGAGTGTTTGGATGTTGTAATGTTATTTATGTACTTGATTGACGTGGCGAGTGTAAGCCAACTATGTTATCTCCCCTTTATTATTTATATTACATGGGATGTTGTGAAGATTGCCTAACTTGTGACATATGCCTTCAATGCGATTATATCTCTAAGTCGTGCCTCGACACGTGGGAGCTATAGTCGCATCGAGGGTGTTACAGGTTGGTAATCAGAGCCTTCCCGACCTTAGGAGCCCCATTGCTTGATCATTTTTAGCGGCCGAGTTGTGTCTAGAAAAATGTTTTGAGTCATTTAGGAATTATATATCGGATAGTTTAGGAATTCTTTTTACTTCCCAGTCTCCTCATCGCTTTGGTAAGGCATCCCGACGTAGAGTTTTGACTCTTCTCTTCTCAAATTTCACTAATTTTTTTTAGGATCACGCAGGTATCTTGGAATCATTCCGATGGTTTTATGATGAGAACATTGTCTTGGTACCTCCTGTCAGGGGTTTAGTGGAAGTGTCCCGGGGAGTTGAGCTCTGAGGTGTTGTCATCATAATTTTATCATTGCAGTTCTGGAATACCTGAGTTTAGTACGCCGACATCGAAAATCTCTTTTATGCAGTTCGTTGGTGAGATAACCTCGACGCCACCCAGTACTGGGGCGGGAGTTCGGGAGTATCGCCATAACTTGTATAACGGATGCTTTTCGAAGGTTGAGGTAGATGGTTTCCGAAGTTTTTCTTGGTTATGTGTTGAAGGATGGATACAGCTGGATGTAGGATTTGCTAGTTTGGGTGAGATATTATGCTTCCCCTGTATCCCCAACACCTGATTGCATAACCGGAAAGGTTCCGGAGTTTCATAGGTGGGAATTCTAGTAGCTCTAGTTCTTCTTCCACGGATATTGGTTTGAGATTGGGATTTCTTACCGATTATTCGTTCTTGATCCGTACCTTGTTGATTTATTTCTCTACCTTTAATTCTACGTGGCTTCTCAATTTATGGATATGTGACCATTTCAAGAGGAATGCATTCGTTCATTTTATTCGGATGTGAAGACTATATGTTGCAATTTTCATTCCGTTGAATTCAGCTTCAATATTTGTCTGTCATTGTGCTAATGGACGTCAACCTCTTCAGGATGGCTCCTCCAACGCGCACGACTCCGAATCCTGATCCGCCACCACCTCCACCTCCTCTAGAGGCATGGCAAGCTGTGATGGCCGTAACCAATGCAAACACACAGTTGATCATGCAAATTCTTCAAGAGCGCAATCAAGGCAACCAAGGGAATCAACGCAGCAATCAGAGTCACTTTGCTACACTCAACCAGTTCCTTGCTAGCGGGCCAAAGACTTTCAGCAATTGTGTTGAGGCAACTGATGCTGACGATTGGCTTGTGGATCTGTGCAAGCATTTCGAGTGCAGTAACGTCAGGCCTGAGGACTTTGTCAAGTTCGCTTCCTTCCAACTCAAAGATCAAGCTGCAGAATGGTTCCAGCAGTACAAGGACTCCAGAGGTGGACGTGTTATCACTTGGGATGATTTCTGTCGAGATTTCCGAGCTCATCATATTCCGCAGAGCGTGGTTGAAAGCAAGCGTGAGGAATTCCGCAATCTGAAGCAAGGCTCTTTGTCTGTCTATGACTACAACAAGTTGTTCCAGAAGCTCGCCCGCTTTGCCAAGCAGGATGTCCCTGATGAGAAGAGCATGATATACCAGTTCAGGGGTGGTCTCAGAGAAGAAATTCAGCTAGCTCTTGTCCTCTTTGAGCCCTTGAGATACGATGAGTTCTACAACATGGCACTGAAGCAAGAGGCTGCTCAGTTGAGGTGTGATGCTTCCAAGAAGCGAGTCAGAGATGTTACTCCTTCTTCCTCTACTCAAGTGGCCAAGCAGCAGAAGTATTGGCTTCCTCCTCCTCCATTCCATCAGCCGTATCAGCAGAAGAGCAAAGGTGGCAGTGTTTCTTCCCACCCACCCAACCCTGGCTTTCAGAACAAGACTTCGTCTCAAGCTCCAAGATTGAGTGCTCCGTATCACCGTCCGCTTTCAGAGGTCACGTGCAACAAGTGCCAATAGAAGGGTCACTATGCCAACAAGTGTTTCAACCAGAGGCGTCTTCCTCCTCCTCCTCCTGTCAGATCGGCAAGTACAGCTGTGGTCAAGCATAATCCCAAGCATGCCAAGGTCAACTTGATGAATGCAGCTCAGGCAGAGGACTCGTCAGATGTCATCATGGGTAACCTTCCTGTTAATGATGTTCCTGCAAAAGTTCTTTTTGACACGGGTGCATCGCATTGTTTCATCTCGAGACCATTTTCATCTAAGCATGGTTTGCCTTTGCAAATTTTGCCTAGTCCTTTAGCAGTTGTCTCTCCCGGTAAGCGCATGCATGCTAACTCCATTGCTCCGGATGTTACTATCACCTTGGGAGACTACAAGTTTCTATCTTCTCATACGGTTCTTGGTGACTCGGATATTGATCTTATTCTCGGAATGGATTGGCTTTCTAAGCACAAGGCTCATCTTGATTGTGCAGCCAGGCAGATTCAATTGACTCATTCGTCTGAGGATGTAATTGTCTTTGCTACTCGGGATAATACCATCCGTCTGTTTTCTCTCAATGAGAAGGGAGAATTGGATGCTATCTCTCAAATTCCAGTCGTTTGTGAATATCAAGACGTCTTTACAGAAGAGCTTCCAGGAATGCCTCTGCACCGGCCAGTTGAATTCATTATTGATCTTGAGCCTGGCACGGAACCTGTGTGCAAACGTCCTTACAAGCTCGGACCTGAAGAGTTGAAGGAGCTGAAGAAGCAACTCGATATTTAAGAGAAAATGGGCCTCATCCGGCCTAGTTCTTCTCCGTGGGGTTGTGGTGTTCTTTTTGTGAAGAAGAATGATGGAACGGACAGACTTTGTGTTGATTACCGTCCAGTGAACAAGAAGACCATCAAGAACAAATACCCACTTCCCAATATCAATGAGCTGTTCGAACAACTCAGAGGTGCACAAGTATTCTCCAAGCTTGATCTCCGTATGGGTTATCATCAGATTCGAATCCGTGAGCAAGATATTCCCAAGACGGCTTTCAGGACAAGCTTTGGTTCATATGAATACACTGTCATGTCTTTTGGTCTCGCCAACGCTCCTCCGACGTTCTCTTGCATGATGAACTTCATCTTCAATGCCTACACCAATGACTTCGTTTTGGTCTATCTCGACGACATTCTGTTTTTCTCCAAGAACAAGGAAGATCATGCCAAGCACTTGCGTTTGGTTCTCGATAAGCTCACGGAACACAAGTTCTACGCCAAGTTCTCCAAGTGTGAATTTTGGCTTGATGAGGTTCTTTATCTTGGTCATATCATCTCTGCCAAGGGTATTGCCGTGAATCCTGAGAAGGTGTCTGCAATTGTGAATTGGGAACCTCCTCAGAATGTGAAGCAACTCCGCAGTTTTCTCGGTCTCGCAAGCTATTGCCGAAGATTCATTGAAAACTTTTCCAAGATCGCGAAGCCTCTCTCAAATCTTCTCCAGAAGCACGTCAAGTACGTTTGGTCTCTGGAGTGTGATATTGCTTTCAACACTTTAAAAGAGAAATTGATCACTGCTCCAGTTCTGACTCCGCCTGATGAATCCAAGCCGTACGATGTCTTTTGTGATGCCTCTCTCCAAGGTCTTGGCGCAGTATTGATGCAAGAGAAGAAAGTTGTTGCTTATACATCTCGCCAGTTAAAGCCGAATGAGAAGAACTACCCCACTCACGATCTCGAGTTGGCGGCAGTTGTGCATGCTCTTTTGACTTGGAGACATCTTCTATTGGGAATAAAAGTGGACATTTTCACTGATCACAAGAGTCTCAAGTACATCTTCACTCAGCCTAATCTCAACCTCAGGCAAACTCGATGGGTCGAAATGATTCAAGAGTATAATCCGAGTATCGAGTATACTCCAGGCAAGGCCAATGTGATTGCTGACGCTTTGAGCAGGAAAGCTTACTGCAACAGTCTGATTCTCAAGCCTTATCAACCCGAGCTTTGTGAAGCTTTCCGCAAACTTAATCTGCAAGTTGTTACTCAAGGTTTCCTCGCCAACCTTCAAGTCTCTCCTACCTTAGAAGACCAGATTCGCCAAGCCCAGCTTCTTGATGCTATGGTGAAAAAGGTGAAGATTGGGATTGCCAAGAGTCAGTCCAAGTACAAGTGCTACCACCTTGATGACAAGGACACTCTCTTCTTCGAGGATCGTATTGTTGTACCCAAAGGTGACCTCCGTAAAGTGATCATGAACGAGGCTCACAATTCTCTCCTCTCCATCCACCCTGGGAGCACGAAGATGTATCAGGACTTCAAGCAGGCTTATTGGTGGACTCGAATGAAGCCCGAGATCGCTCAATTCGTGAATGAATGTGATCTCTGCAGAAGAATGAAGGCAGAACACCAAAGGCCAGCAGGTCTCCTCCAACCTCTTGCCATTCCAGAATGGAAGTTTAACCACATTGAAATGGACTTCGTGACTGGCTTTCCAAAGTCCAAGCGTGGCAATGATGCTATATTCGTTGTCATCGACAAACTCACCAAAGTGGCTCACTTTCTGCCTATCAAAGAGTCGATCACTACAACTCAATTGGCAGAACTCTATACCTCTTGTATTGTCTCTCTACACAGTATTCCACAAGTGATCTCTTTAGACCGTGGCAGCATCTTTGCCTCGAAGTTTTGGGATTCTTTTCAGAAGGCCATGGGCACTAACATTTGCTTCAGCACAGCTTTCCATCCTCAAACTAGTGGTCAAGTCGAGCGGGTCAACCAGATTCTTGAAGATATGCTCAGGGCTTGTGTGATCTCCTTCGGCATGAAGTGGGAGGATTGCCTTCCTTATGCTGAATTCTCCTACAACAACAGTTTTCAAGCAAGTTCGGGCAAGGCCCCTTTTGAAATTCTGTATGGTAGGAAGTGCCGTACCCCTCTCAACTGGTCTGAAACCGGTGAACGTCAGCTTTTGGGTAATGACTTAATCACAGAGGCAGAAGAAATGTGCAAAGTCATTCGAGATAACCTCAAAGCAGCCCAATCCCGTCAGAAGAGCTACTATGATAGTAAGCACCATGATTTGGCTTTCGAGATCGGAGATCATGTTTACCTCCGCGTCTCTCCTATTAAAGGTACTTGTCGCTTCGGTATCAAAGAGAAGCTTGCCCCCAGATACGTGGGACCTTTCAAGATTGTCAGCAAGAGAGGCGACCTCGCCTATCAACTCGAGCTTCCTTCAAACTTTGCAAATGTTCATGATGTGTTCCATGTCTCTCAGCTTCGAAAGTGCTTCAAGACTCCTGACCGCACCGTCAACTTCGAGGACATTGAGCTCCAAGAAGATCTCTCTTATTGTGAGCACCCAGTTGCTATTCTTGAAGAGACTGAACGCAAGACTCGCAACAAGTCGATCAAATTTCTCAAAGTCAAGTGGTCACACCATTCCGACCGTGAAGCTACCTGGGAACGCGAGGATCACCTCCGTTCTGAGTACCCGGCGTTCTTTCAGTCCTAGATCTCGGGATGAGATCCTTTCGTAGTGGTGGAGTGTTGTAACACCCCGGATATCACTTTCCCTATTTGTACTCCAACTCTTGCCGTTTCCGGCGTTAAGTTATATTTATTTCCTCGGGTTCCGGTTTTTGTCTCCATGTGTTGTTGTCATTGTCATGCATCTCATATCATGTCATCATGTGGATTGCATTTGCATACGTGTTCATTTCATGCATTCGAGCATTTTCCCCGTTGTCCGTTTTGCATTCCGGCGCTTCGTTCTCCTCCGGTGGCCATTTCTAGCTTTCTTTCGTGTGTGGGGATTAGACATTTCCGGATTGGACCGAGACTTGCCAAGCGGCCTTGGTTTACTACCTGTAGACCGCCTGTCAAGTTTCATACCATTTGGACTACGTTTGATACTCCAACGGTTAACCGAGGGACCGAAAAGGCCTCGTGTGTGTTGCTGCCCAACACCCCTCCAATTTGGCCCCAAACCCACCTAACTCTGCTCCATCACCTAGAACGTTCGATCACGATCGCGTGGCCGAAAACCGCACCTCATTTGGACTCTTCTAGCTCCCTCTATGCCTATTTAGAGACCCCCTCCTTCAAATTCGCGGTTCCACTCTCCCCCCTAACCCTAGATCCATCCACCGCCGCCGCCGGACGTGTCCGGAGCGGACCGGACAGCGTCCGCCCCGCCGCCGCCACGTGGCGCGTTGCCATTCGCCGCGCCACCCGCCCCACTTCGCCAGCCGCCGCCGGCCCGGGAGGCCCAGGAGGGGCCCCCGAGGCCCGTTGACCCGCGCCGCCGCCCGGGGCCTTCGTCCCCGCTGCCGGCCGCCCGCCGGACCTCCAGCCGCCGCCCGCCCGAAGCTCCTCGCCGGCGGCCGCTGCTCCGCCGCGCCGGCGCCGCCTCGACCCCGGCCCGGCCGCCCCGCGCGCCATCGCCGGCGCCGCCGCATCCGGCCGCCGCGCCCGCCACCGCCGACCCCGGAGTTCGCCTCCTCCTCCTCTCCCTCGGGTCCGGCCGGCGAGCCCCCCCCTCCTCCGGCGAGTTTCTCCTCCGGCCGATGAACCTCGTGCTCCGTGCGAGCACGATCTAGATCTGGCGTGAACAGTAAACCCTAACCCTAGATCGTTTTTTTCACTGTCCCGAAATTCTCAGTCCAAGTGCTCATGTTCGCGGCTCCGTAACTTTGCATCCGTAGCTCCGATTCATGCATATAGCATGTCAAAATGTTCATCTCAGAGAGTACATCATTTCATTCCATTGCATCATTTTCATGTGAGCTCATATTGATGCCCGAAATGGTGTTAGAAGAGGGCTACTTGAATTAATTATCAGATCTGCTACTCCATTTAGGCTTTTGTCATTTTTGCCATGATTATTGTGTGCATGATATGCCCTGATGCTCTACATGCGTTTTGTTAAGGGTTTTGTCATCTTTCCAGAGGTACAACCCATGTATTTTTAGGATGTGTGTGGTGTCTAGTGCAAGCTTGCAAAGTGGTGCACTTGCTAATTCTGTTTTCAGGGACTTTGCGATTTCGCCAAGTCCTGGAGCTGTTTATTTCATGATGCCATATGTTCATGTTGTTTCCTAGTGATCCGTGCCTCTTTTGAGGATGACCAGTAAGAATGTTTTGTTAGTATTGTAGTGCTCTATCCATACATGTCTTTGTTTGCAATTATGGAGCACCCTAGCTTGAGTCAATCGAGCTCTACTTTTGCTACTTTGTGAATCTGGGCAGATTGTCAACTTGTTTGCAATTTTGCCGGTGTTGTTGTAGTTGATCCGTGTATGCTATGTTGTTGTTCTTGCCATGTCTAGCTTGAATTTTGTGCCTTCTTGTTGGGTGTGTGCTTGTCTTTCCATGACTTGCACCGTAGTGAGTGCATCGAGCTCGTAAACATGCCTACTTGAGTTATATTTCAGCATGTGCCAGTTTTCACTAAGTCTGAAAACTGATTATGTTTTTGCCATGTTCACATGCTTGCAATTGTATTTTCTGATCCTTTTTGGCTCAAGGTCACTAAGGGACTTTTGTTAAGCTCTTTGAGTAGCTCCATGCTATGCTTTACTTTTCCATGTTCAGGTCCTGTAGCATGTAGTTTTGTTGCTCCGAAGAGGGCTACCTGATCTGAAATTCCAGACAAGTGTTAATTTCACTAAGTCTGAGATCTGTTTGCCATATGCATTTTTGCCATGCTTGTTTGAACCTGTTAATGGATGAATTGGCCGTGGCTCAGTGCTAGACTTTTGTTAAGCATCTTGTGTGCATCCCTGCCATGTATTTTGTTGTCATGTTTGGTTGCTGTAGCATGTTCATCTCATTGCATTTAGATGCCTACTTGTTGTAAATCGCAGACCGGTGCCATTTTTGAATCGCTTGCCATTTCCAAACCGTAACTCCGATTCCGGCGTTCTTTATATCGTTTTCAAGTGATCTCATCTCATATTTCCAGTGGAACACTTGGTTTTCCAAGTTGAGGCCAGGTTCATGCATTTCCTGTCATATCTTGCATTTTGCATCCCGCATCGCATCTCGCATAGCATATCATCTTTGCATTGTGTTGTTTGAGTTTGCACGTGGTTGATTGTATCCTTGTTGCTTGTTTGTCTTGTTTGGGTAGAGCCGGGAGATGAGTTCACTAACGAGGAGCCCATTGAGTTTGCTTTTGAGGATCCAGTCAACTCTGATAACTATGCAGGCAAGATGATCATACCCTCGAAATCACTACTATCTTTGCTATGCTAGTTTGCTCGCTCTTTTGCTATGCCAATGCTACGATGCCTACCACTTGCTGGAAAGCCTCACAAATTGCCATGTCAAACCTCTAACCCACCATTGTCCTAGCAAACGTTGATTGGCTATGTTACCGCTTTGCTCAACCCCTCTTATAGTGTTGCTAGTTGCAGGTGAAGATTGGAGGCCGTTCCTTGTTGGAACATTTATTTACTTGTTGGGATATCATTATATTGTCATGTTATCTTAATGCATCTATATACTTGGTAAAGGGTGGAAGGCTCGGCCTCTTGCCTAGTGTTTTGTTCCACTCTTGCCGCCCTAGTTTCTGTCATATCGGTGTTATGTTCCCGGATTTTGCGTTCCTTACGCGGTTGGGTTATAATGGGAACCCCTTGATAGTTCGCCTTGATTAAAGCTTTTCCAGCAATGCCCAACCTTGGTTTTACCATTCGCCACCGAGCCTTTTCTTTCCCTTGGGTTCTGCAGACTCAAGGGTCATCTTATTTTAAACCCCCCCGGGCTAGTGCTCCTCTGAGTGTTGGTCCACCTGTCAGCTACCGGTGGCCACCAGGGGCAACTCTGGGCTGGCCTACCCGTACCTAAGATAAATTGAGTGTGCCCTGAGAAAGAGATATGTGCAGCTCCTATCGGGATTTGTCGGCACATTCGGGCGGTGTTGCTGGTCTTGTTTTAACCTGTCGAAGTGTCTTGAATTACCGAGATACCGAGTCTAATCGGAACGTCTTGGGAGGAGGTCTATTCCTTCGTTGACCATGAGAGCTTGTCATGGGCTAAGTTGGGACTCCCCTGTAGGGAGTTGAACTTTCGAAAGCCGTGCCCGCGGTTATGGGCAGATGGGAATTTGTTAATGTCCGGTTGTAGATAACTTGAACCTTAATTAATTAAAATGAATCAACTGAGTGTGTTACCGTGATGGCCTCTTCTCGGCAGAGTCCGGGAAGTGGACACGGTGTTGGAGTAATGTTTGCGCAGGTTGCTCTCTAGATTCTCGCTCGCGCTTTGCCTCCTCTTCTCGCTCTCTTTTGCGAATAAGTTAGCCACCATACTTGCTAGTCGCTTGCTGCAGCTCCACTTATATTTACCTTGCCATACCTATAAGCTTAAATAGTCTTGATCGCGAGGGTGCGAGATTGCTGAGTCCCTGTGGCTCATAGATTACTATTACACTAGATGTAGGGCCTGATGATTCCGCTCCAGCAGACGCGTATGAGCTCAAGTGGGAGTTCGACGAAGACTCTCAACGTTACTATGTTTCCTTTCCCGATGATCAGTAGTGGTGCCCAGTTGGGGGTGAACGGGACCGTTGTCACATGTTGGGTTCTCTTTTATTTTGGCGCCATAGTCGGGCCATGAGTGTTTGGATGTTGTAATGTTATTTATGTACTTGATTGACGTGGCGAGTGTAAGCCAACTATGTTATCTCCCCTTTATTATTTATATTACATGGGATGTTGTGAAGATTGCCTAACTTGTGACATATGCCTTCAATGCTATTATATCTATAAGTCATGCCTCGACACGTGGGAGCTAGAGTCGCATCGAGGGTGTTACAGGTTGGTAATCAGAGCCTTCCCCGACCTTAGGAGCCCCATTGCTTGATCGTTTTTAGCGGCCGAGTTGTGTCTAGAAAAATGTTTTGAGTCATTTAGGAATTATATATCGGAGAGTTTAGGAATTCTTTTTACTTCCCAGTCTCCTCATCGCTTTGGTAAGGCATCCTGACGTAGAGTTTTGACTCTTCTCTTCTCAAATTTCACTAATTTTTTTTAGGATCACGCGGGTATCTTGGAATCGTTCCGATGGTTTTATGATGAGAACATTGTCTTGGTGCCTCCTGTCAAGGGTTTAGTGGAAGTGTCCCGGGGAGTTGAGCTCTGAGGTGTTGTCATCATAATTTTATCATTGCAGTTCTGGAATACCTGAGTTTAGTACGCCGACATCGAAAATTTCTTTTATGCAGTTCGTTGGTGAGATAACCTCGACGCCACCCAGTACTGGGGCGGGAGTTCGGGAGTATCGCCATAACTTGTATAACGGATGCTTTTCGAAGGTTGAGGTAGATGGTTTCTGAAGTTTTTCTTGGTTATGTGTTGAAGGATGGATACAACTGGATGTAGGATTTGCTAGTTTGGGTGAGATATTATGCTTCCCCTGTATCCCCAACACCTGATTGCATAACTGGAAAGGTTCGGGAGTTTCATAGGTGGGAATTCTAGTAGCTCTAGTTCTTCTTCCACGGATATTGGTTTGAGATTGGGATTTCTTACCGATTATTCGTTCTTGATCCGTACCTTGTTGATTTATTTCTCTACCTTTAATTCTACGTGGCTTCTCAATTTATGGATATGTGACCATTTCAAGAGGAATGCATTCGTTCATTTTGTTCGGATGTGAAGACTATATGTTGCAATTTTCATTCCGTTGGATTCAGCTTCAATATTTGTCTGTCATTGTGCTAATGGACGTCAACCTCTTCAAGATGGCTCCTCCAATGCGCACGACTCTGAATCCTGATCCGCCACCACCTCCACCTCCTCCAGAGGCATGGCAAGCTGTGATGGCCGCAACCAATGCAAACACACAGTTGATCATGCAAATTCTTCAAGAGCGCAATCAAGGCAACCAAGGGAATCAACGCAGCAATCAGAGTCACTTTGCTACACTCAACCAGTTCCTTGCTAACGGGCCAAAGACTTTCAGCAATTGTGTTGAGGCAATCGATGCTGACGATTGGCTTGTGGATCTGTGCAAGCATTTCGAGTGCAGTAACGTCAGGCCTAAGGACTTTGTCAAGTTTGCTTCCTTCCAACTCAAAGATCAAGCTGCAGAATGGTTCCAGCAGTACAAGGACTCCAGAGGTGGACGTGTTATCACTTGGGATGATTTCCGTCGAGATTTCCGAGCTCATCATATTCCGCAGAGCGTGGTTGAAAGCAAGCGTGAGGAATTCCGCAATCTGAAGCAAGGCTCTTTGTCTGTCTATGACTACAACAAGTTGTTCCAGAAGCTCGCCCGCTTTGCCAAGAAGGACGTCCCTGATGAGAAGAGCATGATATACCAGTTCAGGGGTGGTCTCAGAGAAGAAATTCAGCTAGCTCTTGTCCTCTTTGAGCCCTTGAGATACAATGAGTTCTACAACATGGCACTGAAGCAAGAGGCTGCTCAGTTGAGGTGTGATGCTTCCAAGAAGCGAGTCAGAGATGTTACTCCTTCTTCCTCTACTCAAGTGGCCAAGAAGCAGAAGTATTGGCTTCCTCCTCCTCCGTTCCGTCAGCCGTATCAGCAGAAGAGCAAAGGTGGCAGTGTTTCTTCCCACCCACCCAACCCTGGCTTTCAGAACAAGACTTCGTCTCAAGCTCCAAGATCGACTGCTCCGTATCACCGTCCGCTTTCAGAGGTCACGTGCAACAAGTGCCAACAGAAGGGTCACTATGCCAACAAGTGTTTCAACCAGAGGCGTCTTCCTCCTCCTCCTCCTATCAGATCGGCAAGTACAGCTGTGGTCAAGCATAATCCCAAGCATGCCAAGGTCAACTTGATGAATGAAGCGCAGGCAGAGGACTCGTCAGATGTCATCATGGGTAACCTTCCTGTTAACGATGTTCCTGCAAAAGTTCTTTTTGACACGGGTGCATCGCATTGTTTCATCTCGAGACCGTTTTCATCTAAGCATGGTTGCCTTTGCAAATTTTGCCTAGTCCTTTAGCAGTTGTCTCTCCCGGTAAGCGCATGCATGCTAACTCCATTGCTCCGGATGTTACTATCACCTTGGGAGACTACAAGTTTCTATTTTCTCCTACGGTTCTTGGTGACTCGGATATTGATCTTATTCTCGGAATGGATTGGCTTTCTAAGCACAATGCTCAGCTTGATTGTGCAGCCAGGCAGATTCAATTGACTCATTCGTCTGAGGATGTAATTGTCTTTGCCGCTCAGGATAATACCATCCGTCTGTTTTCTCTCAATGAGAAGGGAGAATTAGATGCTATCTCTCAAATTCCAGTCGTTTGCGAATATCAAGACGTCTTTATAGAAGAGCTTCCAGGAATGCCTCCGCACCGGCCAGTTGAATTCGTTATTGATCTTGAGCCTGGCACGGAACCTGTGTGCAAATGTCCTTACAAGCTCGGACCTGAAGAGTTGAAGGAGCTGAAGAAGCAACTCGATATTCAAGAGAAAATGGGTCTCATCGGGCCTAGTTCTTCTCCGTGGGGTTGTGGTGTTCTTTTTGTTAAGAAGAAGGATGGAACGGACCGACTTTGTGTTGATTACCGTCCAGTGAACAAGAAGACCATCAAGAACAAATACCCACTTCCCAATATCAATGAGCTGTTCGAACAACTCAGAGGTGCACAAGTATTCTTCGGTGGTTCCGATAACCCTTTCGGCACTCTGATATATATCCCGTGACCCCCGGAACTCATCCTGTGTCCGAATATAGTCATCCAATATATCAATCTTTATGTCTCGACCATTTCAAGACTCCTCTTCATGTCCGTGATCACATCCGAGACTCCGAACGACCTTCGGTACATCAAAACACATAAACTCATAATACCGATCATCATCGAACGTTAAGCGTGCGGACCCTACGGGTTCAAGAACTATGTAGACATGACCGAGACTCATCTTATGTCAATAAACAATAGCGAAACCTGGATGCTCATATTGGCTCCCACATATTCTATGAATATCTTTATCGGTCAAACTGCATAACAACATACGTTGTTCCCTTTGTCACCGGTATGTTACTTGCCCGAGATTCGATCGTCGGTATCTCAATACCTAGTTCAATCTCGCTACCGGCAAGTCTCTTTACTCGTTCCGTAATGCATCATCATGCAACTAACTCATTAGACACATTGCTTGCAAGTCTTATAGTGACGTGCATTACCGAGAGGGCCTAGAGATACCTCTCCGACAATCGGAGTGACAAATCCTAATCTCAAAATATGCCAACCCAACATGTACCTTTGGAGACACCTGTAGAGCTCCTTTATAATCACCCAGTTACGTTGTGACGTTTGGTAGCACACAAAGTGTTCCTCCGGTAAACGGGGGTTGCATAATCTCATAGTCATAGGAACATATATAAGTCATGAAGAAAGCAATAGAAACATACTAAACGATCGAGTGCTATGCTAACGGAATGGGTCAAGTCAATCACATCATTCTCCTAATGATGTGATCCCGTTAATCAAATAACAACTCTTTGTCTATGGTTAGGAAACATAACCATCTTTGATTAACGAGCTAGTCAAGTAGAGGCATACTAGTGACACTTTGTTTGTCTATGTATTCACACATGTATTATGTTTCCGGTTAATACAATTCTAGCATGAATAATAAACATTTATCATGAAATAAGGAAATAAATAATAACTTTATTATTGCCTCTAGGGCATATTTCCTTCACTTCCGGCCCTGCCAGATTCGGAGAAACCCTCCGCGACGATACCTCAGGGTCGCCCGCCTCGCAAGGCGGTACGACAGGGGGAGGCGTTCCGCTCTCCATCATCTCAAGAAGAAGATCCCCCGAAGACGAGCTCTGTTGAGAAGGGCTAAGGTCCGAGCTACAAGGTAAATTTTCAATTACTTTTCTCAGATATAAAGCAAGGATTTCTCTCATTTCTTAAAAAGAAAACTCCTCTCTACTTACGGCTCGATGGAGGGCTGATCCCCTTGAGGGCATAATTCGGCCGAAGTATCCCCCAGCACAGGACGCTCTGGCGAAGATTTCTTCCCCCGCTTTGAGGCCATGGTCTCCGGGTCTTCAGAGGCGGTCCTCTTCTTCCCCTGAGGAGAGGAATTTTCAATTCCTCCCTTCCAAACAGCCTCCTTCGAGGAGGTCGTAGCTTCCTTGTCCCCTCCATCGCTTTCCTCCGAAGGCACAACCTCCAACATCCTGACTAGCACGGGACCCGGCGTGGTCTCGGGGAGAGGGGCCGGACACCTGATTAGCTTTGCTTTCGCTATCCACTCCTGTTTAAAGGACAACTCTTTTAAGGGCAATTTTATGATAAATATGCGGATTGCGAGTCCAGGCACATGGCTACTTACTTGAGTATCCGGGCGGTTGCAGCTCAGACCTGCGTCCTCGGTCAAGTCTGGACACATTGCTTGTGATCCGAAGAACAATTTGTACATCTCCACGGGCGTCGCACCCATAAAATGTTGGAGAGCTCGTGGTCCCTCTGGATTGAACTCCCACAGGCGGAGGGGCGACGTTTGCAGGGCAGAGCTCGGCGAATCAGCATAACCTGTGTCACCATGACCAGACTGATATCTCTTTCTAGGAGATCTCGAATGCGGCCCTGCAACAAGGGCACGTCCTTGGACGGCCCCCAGTCCAGTCCTTTATTGACCCATGATGCTAGCTGTGGTGGGGGACCCGAGCGAAAGGCAGGTGGCGCCACTCACTTGGTGCCCCTGGGAGCGGTAATATAAAACCACTCTCGTTGCCATAAGCTGGACTCCTCTTGAAAAGAGCCCTCGGGCCATGGGGCATCAGCATTCCTGCTCATAACAGCGCCTCCGCACTCCGCGTGCCGTCCCTCGATCATCTTCAGCTCTACTTTGAAGGTCTTGATCCATAGTCCGAAGTGAGGAGTAATACGGAGGAAGGCTTCGCACACGACGATGAATGAGGAAATATGGACGATGGACTCCGGAGCTAAGTCGTGAAATTCCAGCCCATAATAAAACATGAGCCCCCTCACGAAGGGATCCGTATGGAAGCCTAGCCCCCGACGGAAGTGAGGCACAAACACCATGCTCTCGCCAGGAATTGGAGTGGGAATGGCCTGCCCTTGCGCAGGCAGCCTATGTGAAATTTCGCCGGTCAAGGACCTGGCCTCTCTCAACTTCAGCACGTCCTCCTCCGTGACGAAGGAGGGCATCCATCGGCCTTGAAGGTCAGAACCGGACATTGTCGAAGGTCCGAAGCGCCTGATATCTGGAGCCTTGGGTGTTGGAACTCGAGGCGAAGGGCGAACTTGTTTGAGATTGAAAAAAGGAGTAAGGCCTTGGTCTCTTTATAAGAGGTTGAATACCAAGGGCCCTCCCCGTGACCGTTTGGGACTCGCCTTTGATCGAGAAAACATACCAACGGGTACGACTGGGTTACCCATGCCCATATTGATGAGAATCCCGGAATAAGGGGACACGATCTCTGCTTTGACAAGACGTGCCAAGGAAACTGCCTCGCTAAACGCGCTGAGGTGGGACAGTAAAACGATTCGAATAAAGACTTGGACGTGGTGTGATGTCACGCTACGGAATACGTCAGCAGATTAGATTTGTCTAAATATTATTCTCTCTATGGAAATATGTGGAAACTTATTTTGCACAGCCGGACACTATCCTTGTGTTCGAAAATCTTCTATGAAGTACTTGGAGGAGGAACCCGCCTTGCAATGCCGAAGACAATCTGTGCGCCGGACTCGTCGTCATTGAAGCCTGGTTCAGGGGCTACTGAGGGAGTCTTGGATTAGGGGGTGTCCGGATAGCCGGACCATACCTTCGGTCGGACTCCTGGACTATGAAGATACAAGATTGAAGACTTCACCCTGTGTCCGAAAGGGACTTTCCTTGGCGTGGAAGGCAAGCTTGGCGATATGGATATGTAGATCTCCTATCATTGTAACCGACTCTGTGTAACCCTAGCCCTCTCCGGTGTCTATATAAACCAGAGGGTTTTAGTCCGTAGGATGAACAACAATCAGACCATAGGCTAGCTTCTAGGGTTTAGCCTCCTTGATCTCGTGGTAGATCTACTCTTGTACTACCCATATCATCAATATTAATCAAGAAGGAGTAGGGTTTTACCTCCATTGAGAGGGCCCGAACCTGGGTAAAAACATCGTGTCTCTTGTCTCCTGTTACCATCCGCCTAGACACACAGTTCGGGACCCCCTACCCGAGATCCGCCGGTTTTGACACCGACAATTCCAAATTGAAAATTTGGGATGTTACAAACCTACCCCCTTAAGATGAATCTTGCCCTCGAGATTCGGGTTGGCTAGAAAATTGGTGTGGGTGGTCCTTGCGGAGATCATCCTCTCGTTCCCAGGTGGCTTCATCCTCGGTATGGTGGCTCCACTGAACTTTGCAAACCTTGATGACCTTGCTGCGGGTGACTCGACTGGCAAACTCTAAAATCTTGACTGGCTTCTCCTCATAAGTCAAATCACTGTCCAACTGAATCGCCTCGAAGGGTACTGTATCTCTTAACGGTATATCGGTCATCTCAGCATGACACTTCTTCAACTGCGAAACGTGGAACACATCATGCACTCCTGACAGTCCTTCAGGTAACTCTAACTTGTAGGCAACTTCTCCCATCCGTTCCAAAACACGATACGGTCCTACAAATCCTGGGGCTAACTTTCCTTTAACTCCAAAATGTTTCACTCCTCGCAAGGGTGATACTCATAGATATGCTCTATCTCCAATTCCATAGGTTACTTCCTTGCGTTTCGAATCTGCATAACTCTTCTATCTGGACTGAGCTATCTTTGGTCTATCCCGAATCAGTTTATCCTTCTCTTCAGACTCCTTGATTAAGTCTGGTCCAAACAACTGCCGGTCTCCAACTTCATCCCACATCAATAGTGTTCTGCACCTTCGTCCATACAGGGCTTCGAACGGTGCCATCTTCAAACTGTCTTGGTAGCTATTGTTGTATGAGAACTCTGCGTATGGCAAATTGTCATCCCAACTAGATCCATAATCTAGCACACAGACTCTCAACATGTCCTCCAGAATCTGATTGACTCTCTCGGTCTGTCCATCCGTCTGTGGGTGAAATATTGTACTGAACTCCAATCTCGTACCCAAAGTCTGGTGTAACTGATGCCAAAACTTTGAGGTAAACTGCGTTCCTCTGTCTGATACAATGGTCGTCGGGACTCCATGCAGACATACGATCCTGGACATATATATCTTGCTCAACTTCGCACTTGTATAAGTGGTTTTCACTGGGATAAAGTGAGCCACTTTGGTCAAGCGATCAACTACTACCCATATGGAATCATATCCTGATTTGGTCTTGGGCAATCCGGTGATAAAGTCCATGCCAAGTTTATCCCACTTCCATTCGGGTATCGGCATAGGTTGTAACAATCCTGCTGGCTTTTGATGCTCTGCCTTCACTCTCTGACATACATCACATACGGCTACATACTCGGCGATATCCTTCTTCATACCAGTCCACCAGAAACGTTCCTTCAAATCCAAATACATCTTGGTGTTTCCGGGGTGTATCAAGTATGGTGAGTCATGAGCTGTAACATCCCAAATTTTCAATTTGGAATGTTATACATTAGATCATCATTGCATACCATATTTTATTTTGCATTTTGGTTGATCCTAGAAATTCTACGCAACTCAAGGACCCACGGAGAGAGTTGGGGATTTCGTTATTTTCATATTTGAGTTTTCTCAAATTTTGAGAATAGGATCATTTTATTTTATTTATTTTATCATCAATTATTTCTATTACAAAAATATGAGAGAGGGAATAAAATTACTTTCCCAAAATAAAGAAATATTGAGGATTTAATAATAAAATCAAATAAGATTTTATTTCGGAGTTTTCGGTGTTTTATTTGAATTTAGGAAAAATGTGTGTTTTTCAAAATTTCATTTAGGTCCCAAATAAATGTTCACCTTGTGCGGCTTGATTTTAGAAGCCCGCGAAAATTTATTTCGGAATTTTTGGAGTTCGTTTAGTATTTCTTTTTATTTTTCTTCCGAGTGAAATAATTAAAAAAACTGCAAACCGACCTACGAGCCGTGTCCGACTAGGACTCCGGCCCGAGGCGGCCTTTATAAGCCGGCCCAGCCCCACCCTGCACCCGCGCCCGCCGCCGCCCGCTCGCGCCGCCGCCTCGCCGCCTCGCCGCCCCGCCAACGCGCCGCCTCGCCGGAGCCGCCGCCCCGCCCGCATGCTCGCCGAGGTTCGCCGCCGCCTCGATTTCCGTGCCGTCGGTTTTTTTAAAAGCCGATTGGTTTTCGTCGGTTTTTTTAGATTTGGTTTTTTTAAATAGATCGGTTTTTCCGGTTTATTTAAATAGCGAGCGTTCGTCCGTTCGTTCGTTCCAACAAATTTTCGCCGTTTTTCTTTTTCTCGGATTTAATCCATGATTTTTCTGATTGTGATTCCTGATCCGATTTTCTTTTTAGTATAACTTTTTCTCGTTTATCGGAATCAGGAGATTCAAGCGCCTAGAGTTTCGTCTCGAAACCCTCTATCCGTTTAATCAACTTAAACAAGATTTTTCTACTGTAAAATTTGCCCTAGATCCAGATTAGTAGAACGAAGTTGTTTTCTTTCGCCGTTTGATTTTCGTTGCTTCGTTAGATTTGATTCTTTTTGCCAACCGGAGTTCTTAAATTGAACCTTCTGGTTAGATCACTTATTTGAGTTTTACCTACGCATTAGATGAGTACTTATTGTATGCTTGTTTGTTTGTCTGTGATAGAATACCCGAAGTGTGCCGCTTGTTACTTCGAATCGCTAGGTTTCCCGGATCATCAGCAAGGCAAGTAACACTTTGATCATACCTTTTCTACTACCCAGTTTTATTGCATTAGCTCAATCCTCACACATTGCATGATTATGATCTAATTAAATTGTGGTATGGGAAGTAGTTGAGGTAGTACCTATTACCTGTTTATTATCAAACCTTTGGGAGTTACTTCTGCGTTTGCTTATTATGCCATGCTATGCTAGTAGACGTGGATTGGGTGAGTGATATCCATGACAAATGTGAGTTTGGTTAATTAATGGTTTATCTAAGGTGGCAACTTAAACGCACATCTGGGTGGATTGAGGCACCTGGGTATTCCAGGACTTGCCTGTTTTTTTATGGACCGCCACCCAGGCTCAAAGGGATCATGAGACTATTCATACTAGAAACTTCCGTATGCAGCCACAAGCTATTATGGGCTCTAGCATAGTTGACTAAGTCGTGCGAACTCTTACAATGGTAGACTAACAGATGTAGGGGATGTAGGTGGTATGGTCTACCCGATCGTAAGGTGCTAGCGCTTCTGAAAGACTATGTCTCGGTCATCCGTCTTCTCAAACACCATGTAGTGCGAGAAACCAAACGGAGGCGATCGAGTCTTGTGGGGAAAAGTGCGTAAACCTCTGCAGAGTGTAATAAACTAATCATGGTTAGCCGTGTCCCCGGTTATGGACATCTTGAGTATCTAGTACTTGGATTATCATGTGAATCTCAACATGTTACTCTAAAATTAATTTTGTTGGGTTATGTTTAATGATGATGCTTAATTGGGATTGAGAATGCTGTCAACCATTCTCAATGTTTAACAACTACCATGATAGTAAAAATAAAATTTATTCCTTTGAAGTAGGGAAAAATTGGCTTTACGCAAAACTGTAACCATCGAGCTTTCCACCAGCCAAATATGCATATAGTATAGCTGTTTCATTCCATTACTCTCTATGTGTTACCTTGCCAGCATATTCCAAGTGCTGACCCGTTTTCGGGCTGCAACGTTAATGTTGCAGACTTTTCAGACGACGATTAAGGAGTTTTAGGTCATGGTTCTATACTCAGTGATGCCGTTGGAGTTGATGGACTCACTTATCTTCCAAGCCTTCCGCTGTTATCGTTATTAGATGGCCTTAAGCCATATTTATTGTAATAAGTTCTCTTTTGAGACACTCGATGTAATAAATGTGTGATTGCTACTCTGCTATAAATCCTCCGAGTACTGTGTGGTGTCAGCATTACTGATCCAGGGATGACACCGGAGCACAGAGATCAGACTGTTTGAGGTCTGGTTGCTACGAAGATGGTATCAGAGCACACGCTGACTGTAAGACACGACCACTAAGCTAAAAGACCTAGATCACTATCCATTCTCTTCTCTTCTGACTTCTCATCTTTTCTACTCTTTTAGGATGGCAGATGCAAGGAACAAGTTCACGCAACCGGATGAAGATACACCCTTTGGACGTCACTTGAAGGAAGTCACTAGATACCTGAACATAGGAGTACCAAGTTTCACAGGAACCTACAACGCCACTTCACCTGAAGAAGAGCGCTGGATGATTCAAGTTCAAGTTCCAGGTAGGATGTTCATGCCAGTCATTGAGCCCATAGAGTTTTCTTTTGATGCACCAACTTGGAGTCTAGGAAAGAGCATGGCAGCTCACATCGCCATGGGACGCATTGGAGAAGTCTACCGCAATGATCTTAAGGATACTATCTACCAGATTTGTGGGCGCCGAGATGAACACTGGGAGATGATCAGCACCAGGAAGGATAGATCAATCGTAGCTTTTATCCAGGAGTTAAACCAGCACATTCGATGACAGGAGAACCAGATGTACGCTGACATGATAGATCTGAAGAAGGCTAAGACTAGAATCAAGGAACTGGAGGAAGAACTCAAGGCTACACGTGAAGATTATGAAGAGGAAAATGAAGTATTGGTGGAGAAGAATGACGACCTGATCAAGAAGATTGGAATATTTATGGGAGGCCCTACGCCAGTAGATGAAGATGAAGAACCCAAGGAGATTAGCCCGGAAGACTACATCATCATCGACGGCACCGACTCGGAACCAGATAGTAGCGATGATGACTATATTGATGAAGCTGGAGCAGATATCATGGAGTCTGCAACCAAAGAATATTTCTAGTAGACCACCTCATCAGTAGTAGTGGACTACCATGTAAATATAGTAGTCCGAGCACTTTTGCGATAGTTAGATCGATTGTATTCCCTTGTTTGATTGAATGAAGTGAATTATTTGATTTTGGCTCATGTGCATATGGGTAGTGTTTTCTCTTTAGAACCTCTCTATTCTTACATCTCATCTTTTCTAAACCCTCAGATGCCTCCGAGACGTGACCCCGGATTTGCCTTTCCACTGGAGCTCACCCAGTTGATCCAGCAGCAGAACACATTGATGCAGTTGCTAGTCCAGAATCAGAATCAGGGGAACAACAACAACAACCCACCACCACCACCACCACCACCTGTTGACCACTTAGCCCATTTTCTTAGGCTAAATCCGTCGGTGTTTTCTAGTAGCACCGAGCCGATAGTAGCAGATGATTGGCTCCGCAAGACAGCTAGGGAGTTGACCACAGCAGGATGCACAGATGCGGAGAAGGTGAAGTTTGCCGCACACCAGTTAGAAGGACCTGCAGCATCATGGTGGGAGAATTTCACCGCCACTTTCCCAGTCGACACTGTCACATGGGACCAGTTTCAGCAGGCTTTTCGTACTGCCCATGTTTCAGCATGAGCTATGGCCATGAAGAAGCGTGAGTTTGCAACTTACGCCAAGGAGGACGGACAGTTGGCCAATATGTGGAGGACTTTAGTAAGTTAGCATGTTATGCCCCAGATGACGTTGCTACGGATGCAGCTAAGCAGGAGAAGTTTCTGGAAGGACTGAATGATGAGTTGAGCATGCAGTTGATGGTAGCAACCTTCAACAACTACCAGGAGTTGGTAGATCATGCTCTTATGATTGAAGGCAAGCAGCAGCAAATTGAGAATCGCAAGAGGAAGTATGGACAAGGGAAGTATACTTCAGGAGCTCAGCAGAAACCACGTTTTACCCCTAGACTGGGAGGACATTTTCAGCATACCCATGGAGGAGGTAGCTCGCACAATCACAATGGCACCAAGAATGGAAATGGCAACGGAGGAAGCAACGGCCAGAATCGCACCAGCCCATCAACCCCAGCCAAGAAGGACCTGAGCCAAGTCACTTGGTTTAAGTGTCAGAAGACCGGACATTATGCCAATGAATGTCCTGAAGGCCAAAATGGCAATGGAAGTTCTGGGAAGAAGCCGAACCCTTTCAACAGGGGACAGGTGAACCATGTTAGCGTGGAGGAGGTTGAAGCTCAGCCCGATGCAATAATAGGTAAGTTTTTGGTTAAGTCATTTACTGCACTCGTTCTTTTTGATACTGGTGCATCGCATTCATACATCTCAAGGGGATTTGTGGATAAGTATAACCTATCAACCCAAGCCCTTAGGTCACCCATGTTAGTAACCTCGCCCGGAGCAGAGTATGTGGCTAGTCTATGGTGTGATCGGTTACCATTAAGGATTGGTAACTATGTTTTTCCCTCAGACCTAATAGTATTGGAATCCCAAGGATTGGATGTGATATTAGGCATGGATTGGTTATCAAAGTATGAAGGGAATATTGAATGTGCTAGTAAGTCAATTTTGCTTACCACCCCAGAAGGGAGAAGGATCAAGTATGTATCCCGACATGTGCCAAAGAGGACTCAAGTGAATTGCCTAACAGGAGTTGTGCAGGAGGAAGTACCAGTGGTAAGGGATTTTCCTGAAGTATTTCCAGAAGAGTTGCCAGGCATGCCACCGGATATAGATATTGAGTTTTTGATTGAGTTATTGCCAGGCACAGGGCCAATATCAAAGAGACCATATAGGATGCCAGCAAAGGATTTGGTGGAAATTAAGAAGCAGATTAAGGAGTTACTGGATAAGGGATATATTTGCCCAAGTTCTTCGCCTTGGGGATCGCCAGTACTTCTGGTAGAAAAGAAGGATGGATCGTTAAGGATGGTTGTTGACTATCGAGGATTGAATGAAGTAACGATCAAGAACAAGTACCCACTACCAATGATCAATGATCTGTTTGATCGATTGCAAGGAGCTAAGGTATTTTCCAAGATAGATTTGTGATCAGGATACCACCAGTTGAAGATTCGGGAACAGGATATTCCGAAGACAGCTTTTACCACCAGGTATGGGCTGTATGAGTATACTGTTATGTCATTTGGTCTGACTAACGCCCCCGCATATTTTATGAACATGATGAACAAAGTGTTTATGGAGTTCTTGGATAAGTTCGTCGTAGTGTTCATTGATGATATCCTGGTTTATTCGAAGAATGAAGAGGAACACAAGGAGCATTTGCATTTGGTACTTGGAAAACTCAGAGAACATCAATTATATGCCAAGTTCATCAAATGTGAGTTTTGGTTGAAGGAAGTAGGATTCTTCGGACACGTTATATCTGGATAAGGTATAGTAGTTGATCCCACTAAAGTTGATACCGTGACCAAGTGGGAAGCCCCAACAACAGTTGGAGAGATCCAGAGTTTTCTTGGACTCGCAGGATACTACCGGAGATTTATTGAGAATTTCTCAAAGATTGTGAAGCCTATGACTGAGTTGTTGAAGAAGGATACCAAGTTCATATGGACGGAGGAATGTGAGGCTAGTTTCCAGGAGTTGAAGAAACGTTTGGTTACCTCACCAATGTTGATTTTGCCAGACCAGACCAAAGATTATGAGGTGTATTGCGATGCTTCCCGTCGAGGACTTGGAGCAGTGCTTATGCAGGAAGGGAGAGTTGTTTCATATGCCTCAAGACAACTAAAACCTCATGAGTTGAATTATGCCACACATGATTTGGAATTAGCAGCCGTAGTGCATGCATTGAAAACATGGAGACATTTCCTCATTGAAACCATTGTGAGGTGTACACGGATCATAAGAGTTTGAAGTACATTTTCACCCAGAAGGAGTTGAATCTCAGACAAAGGAGATGGTTGGAGCTCATCAAGGATTATGATATGAAATTGCATTATCATCCCGGAAAGGCTAATGTAGTAGCTGACGCATTAAGCCGTAAGAGCCATGTCAATACGTTAATGACGGGAGAAATACCCAAGGAGTTAGCAGAAAATCTTCGTGAACTATGTTTGGAAATAGTTCCGAGAGGCTATGTAGCAGCATTGGAGATTCAGTCAACTTTGATGGATAGAATCAGGGAAGCTCAGAAGACTGACAAAGAGATTGCCGCTATAAAGGAGAAACTAAGCAAAGGAAAAGCTAAAGGATTTTGTGAGGATGAGCACGACACCCTATGGTTTGAAGACCGTGTTTACGTGCCCAATGAACCGGAGATCAGGAAGTTGATTTTGCAAGAGGCACACGGTTCACCATATTCAATTCACCCAGGAAATACCAAGATGTATTTGGATCTAAAGGATATTTTCGGGTGGACCAGAATGAAGAAGGATATTGCAGAGTATGTAGCAGTTTGTGATGTATGTCAGAGAGTAAAGGCAGAGCATCAGAAGCCAGCAGGATTGTTACAACCATTGCCGATACCCGAATGGAAGTGGGATAAGCTAGGCATGGATTTTATCACGGGATTACCCAGGACTCGTTCACGCTATGACTCGATTTGGGTTGTAGTCGATCGATTGACGAAAGTAGCTCATTTCATCCCAGTAAAGACCACTTACACCAGTTCTAAGTTGGAAAAGATATACATGACCAGGATCGTATGTCTGCATGGAGTTCCAAGGAGTATCGTATCAGACAGAGGAACCCAGTTTACCTCAAAGTTCTGGAAGCAGTTGCACGAAACTTTGGGTACCAGGCTAGAATTCAGTACAGCTTTTCATCCACAGACAGATGGACAGACCGAGAGAGTCAATCAGATTTTGGAAGATATGCTGAGAGCTTGTGCGCTAGATTATGGATCTAGTTGGGACAACAATTTGCCATATGCAGAGTTCTCTTACAACAACAGTTATCAAACCAGTTTAAAGATGGCCCCTTTCGAAGCTTTGTATGGAAGGAGGTGCAGTACACCGTTTTCATGGGACGAAGTTGGAGACCTCCAGTTGTTTGGTCCTGACTTGATTAAAGAGTCTGAACAGAAGGTGAAGTTGATTCGCGATAGGCTCAAGGTAGCCCAGTCCAGACAGAAAAGTTATGCATATTCTAAACGCAAGGAGACAGTTTACGAAGTCGGAGATAGAGCTTATCTTCGAGTATCTCCACTTCGGGGAACAAAGTGTTTTGGAGTTAAAGGGAAGTTAGCACCACGATTTGTAGGACCATATCGAGTTTTGGAGTGTATGGGAGAAGTGGCCTACAAGATGGAATTGCCCGAAGGATTGTCAGGAGTGCATGATGTGTTCCACGTTTCCTAGTTAAAGAAATTTCACGCGGAGATGGCTGACGTACCGTTGAGAGACACAGTGCCCTTGGAAACTATTCAGTTGGATAACGATTTGACGTACGAGGAGAAACCAATTAAGATTCTCGAGTTTGCCAGTCGAGTTAATCGCAGCAAGGTTATCAAGTTTTGCAAAGTTCAGTGGAGCCACCACACAGAGGATGAAGCCAACTGGGAGTGAGAGGAAGATTTGCTCAAGGACCACCCTCACCTGTTTTCTAGCCAACCCGAATCTCAAGGGCGAGATTCATCTTAAGGCGGTAGGTTTGTAACATCCCAAAATTTCAATTTGGAATGTTATACATTAGATCATCATTGCATACCATATTTTATTTTGCATTTTGGTTGATCCTAGAAATTCTACGCAACTCAAGGACCCACGGAGAGAGTTGGGGATTTCGTTATTTTCATATTTGAGTTTTCTCAAATTTTGAGAATAGGATCATTTGATTTTATTTATTTTATCATCAATTATTTCTATTACAAAAATATGAGAGAGGAAATAAAATGACTTTCCCAAAATAAAGAAATATTGAGGATTTAATAATAAAATCAAATAAGATTTTATTTCGGAGTTTTTGGTGTTTTATTTGAATTTAGGAAAAATGTGTGTTTTTCAAAATTGCATTTAGGTCCCAAATAAATGTTCACCTTGTGCGGCCTGATTTTAGAATCCCGTGAAAATTTATTTCGGAATTTTTGGAGTCCGTTTAGTATTTCTTTTTATTTTTCTTCCGAGCGAAATAATTAAAAAAAATGCGAACCGACCTACGGGCCGTGTCCGACTAGGACTCCGGCCCGAGGTGGCCTTTATAAGCCGGCCCAGCCCCGGGGGGGAACCCTAGCCCCAGCCCCGCCCCGCACCCGCGCCCGCCGCCGCCGCCAGCGCCGCCGCCGCCCGCTCACGCCGCCTCGCTGTAGCCGCCGCCCCGCCCGCACGCTCGCCGAGGTTCGCCACCGCCTCGATTTCCGTGCCGTCGTTTTTTTAAAACCGATCGATTTTTGTTGGTTTATTTTTTTTAGATTCGGTTTTTTAAATAGATCGGTTTTTTCGGTTTATTTAAATAGCGAGCGTTCGTCCGTTCGTTCGTTCTAACGAACGTTCGTCATTTTTCTTTTTCTCGGATTTAATCCACGATTTTTCTGATCGCGATTCCTGATCCAATTTTCTTTTTAGTATAACTTTTCGCTCGTTTATCGGAATGAGGCGATTCAAGCGCCTAGAGTTTCGTCTCGAAACCCTCTATCTGTTTAATCAACTTAAACAAGATTTTGCTACTGTAAAATTTTCCCTAGATCCAGATTAGTAGAACGAAGTTGTTTTCTTTCGCCGTTTGATTTTTGTTGCTTCGTTCGATTTGATTCTTTTTGCCAACCGGAGTTCTTAAATTGAACCTTCTGGTTAGATCTCTTATTTGAGTTTTACCTACGCATTAGATGAGTACTTATTGTATGCTTGTTTGTTTGTCTGCGATAGAATACCCGAGTGCGCCGCTTGTTACTTCGAATCGCTAGGTTTCCCGGATCATCAGCAAGACAAGTAACACTTTGATCATACCTTTTCTACTACCCAGTTTTATTACATTAGCTCAATCCTCACACATTGCATGATTAGGATCTAATTAAATTGTGGGATGGGAAGTAGTTGAGGTAGTACCTATTACCTGTTTATTATCAAACCTTTGGGAGTTACTTCTGCGTTTGCTTATTATGCCATGCTATGCTAGTAGACGTGGATTGGGTGAGTGATATCCATGACAGATGTGAGTTTGGTTAATTAATGGTTTATCTAAGGTGGCAACTTAAACACACATCTGGGTGGATTGAGGCACCTGGGTATTCCAGGACTTGCCTGTTTTTTTATGGACCGCCACCCAGGCTCAAAGGGATCATGAGACTATTCATACTAGAAACTTCCGTGTGGAGCCACAAGCTATTATGGGCTCTAGCATAGTTGACTAAGTCGTGCGAACTATTACATTGGTAGACTAGCAGATGTAGGGGATGTAGGTGGTACGGTCTACCCGATCATAAGGTGCTAGCGCTTCTGAAAGACTATGTCTCGGTCATCCGTCTTCTCAAACACCATGTAGTGCGAGAAACCAAACGGAGGCGATCGAGTCTTGTGGGGAAAAGTGCGCAAACCTCTGTAGAGTTAATAAACTAATCATGGTTAGCCGTGTCCCCGGTTATGGACATCTTGAGTATCTAGTACTTGGATTATCATGTGAATCTCAACATGTTACTCTAAAATTAATTTTGTTGGGTTATGTTTAATGATGATGCTTAATTGGGATTGAGAATGCTATCAACCATTCTCAATGTTTAACAACTACCATGATAGTAAAAATAAAATTTATTCCTTTGAAGTAGGGAAAAATTGGCTTTACGCAAAACTGTAACCATAGAGCTTTCCACCAGCCAAATATGCATATAGTATAGTTGTTTCATTCCATTACTCTCTATGTGTTACCTTGCCAGCATATTCCAAGTGCTGGCCCGTTTTCGGCTGCAATGTTAATGTTGCAGACTTTTCAGACGATGATTAAGGAGTTTTAGGTCGTGGTTCTATACTCAGTGATGCCGTTGGAGTTGATGGACTCACTTATCTTCCAAGCCTTCCGCTGTTATCGTTATTAGATGGCCTTAAGCCATATTTATTGTAATAAGTTCTCTTTTGAGACACTCGATGTAATAAGTGTGTGATTGATACTCTGCTATAAATCCTCCGAGTACTATGTGGTGCCAGCATTACTGATCCAGGGATGACACCGGAGCACAGAGATCAGACTGTTTGAGGTCTGGTCGCTACATGAGCCTCCTGTAGTATTAACTTCCTGATCTCTATGTTATTGGGCACGTATATCTGGTCCTCAAACCATAAGGTATCATGCTCATCCTCACGAAAACCTTCGGCCTTTCCTTTGCTCATCTTCTCCTTTATCTCAGCAATCTCTTTGTCATCCTTCTGAGCTTCTCGAATCTTTCCCAACAATGTAGACTGTACCTCCATTGTTGCAACAAAACCTCTAGGAACAATCTCTAATCGAAGTTCCATGATATCCTCTGCTAACTCCTTTGGCACTCCCTTACTTGCAAGGATATTAGCATAACTCTTCCGGCTCAAAGCGTCAGCTACGACATTGGCCTTTCCTGGATGATAGTGCAGCTTCATGTCATAATCCTTTATAAGCTCCAACCATCTCCTCTTCCTAAGGTTCAGTTCCTTCTGTGTGAAGATGTACTTCAAACTCTTGTGATCCGTGTACACATAGCAACAGTTTCCAATAAGGTAATGTCTCCAAGTCTTCAATGCATGCACCACGGCTGCTAACTCCAAATCATGCATGGCATAATTCAACTCATGAGGTTTTAGTTGTCGCGAGGCATACAAAACTACTCTTTCGTCCTGCATAAGTACACATCCAAGTCCCAAGCGAGAGGCATCACAATAAACTTGGAAGTCCTTATGTATATCTGGTAGCGTCAGCACTGGGGCTGTAGTCAAACATTTCTTCAACTCCTGAAAACTTGCCTCGCAGTCTTCTGTCCATTTAAACTTGGTATCCTTCTTCAATAACTCCGTCATTGGCTTCGCAATTTTGGAAAAATTCTCAATGAATCTTCGATAGTATCCGGCGAGTCCAAGAAAACTGTGGATCTCGCTAACTGAAGTGGGTGCTAACCATTCAGTGACTGCTTGAACCTTGGTGGGGTCTACTGCTATACCTTCTCCTGATATAACATGTCTAAGGAATCTGATTTCCTTCAACCAAAACTCGCATCTGCTGAACTTGGCATACAACTGATGTTCCTTGAGTTTCTTGAGAACTAAACGCAAATGCTCCTTGTGCTCCTCTTCATTCTTTGAGTATACCATAATATCATCAATGAACACCACAACAAACTTGTCCAAATATTCCATGAACACCTTGTTCATCATGCTCATGAAATAGGCAGGGGCGTTGGTCAGTCCAAACGACATGACTGTATACTCGTATAATCCTTACCGCGTGGTGAACACTGTCTTTGGTATATCCTTCTCTCGAATCTTCAACTGATGGTATCCCAATCGCAAATCGATCTTTGAAAACACTTTAGCTCCTTGCAGCTGATCAAACAGATCATTGATCATCGGCAGTGGGTACTTGTTCTTGATCGTCACTTCATTCAAGGCCCGATAATCAACAACCATTCTTAGGGATTTATCCTTCTTCTCCACCAAAAGCACTGGGGCTCCCCAAGGTGATGAACTCCTTCAAATGTATCCTTTCTTCAACAACTCCTGATCTGTTTCTTAATTTCCTCCAGATCATTCGCGGGCATCCGATAGGGTCTCTTGGATATTGGCCCGGTACCTGGCAATAGCTCTATCAAAAACTTGATATTCCAATCCGGTGGCATGCCTGGTAACTCCTCTGGAAAAACATCCGGGCAATCCTTCACTACAGGCACTTCCTCCTGAACAACTCCCGTGAGAGTATTCACTTGGCTCCTCCTAGGCACATGCCTAGATACATACTTAATCATTTTTCCCTCCGGGGTGGTTAGATAAATCGACTTACTAGCACAGTCAATACTTCCTCCATACTTTGACATCTAGTCCATGCCTATATCACATCCAATCCTTGTGACTCCAAGATAATTAGGTCGGACGGAAAAACATGGGTGCCAATGGTTAGGGGTATCTGGTCGCACCATCGACTAGCCATATACTCGGCTCCAGGTGAACTTACTAAGAGAGGGGTCCTAAGGGTTTGGGTTGGTAGTTTAAACTTATCCACAAATCCCCTTGATATGTATGAATGCGATGCACCAGTATCAAATAGAACAAGAGCGGTAAATGACTTAACCAAAAACTTACCTATTACCGCGTCCGGCTGCTCTTCAACCTCTTCCATGTTAACATGGTTCACTTGTCCTTTGTTGAATGGATTGGGCTTCTTCCCAGTGCTCCCATTTCCGTTTCCATTCTTTCCTTCAGGGCACTCCGTGGCATAGTGTACAGTCTTCCCGCACTTGAAACAAGTAACGTGACTTAGATCTCTTTTGGCGGGTGTGGCTGGATTGGGGCGGTTCTGATTGTTATTGACTCCGTTCCCATTCACATTCTTAGTACCAATGTGATTATGCGATCCTCCTTCAGTGTGGTTATGACCTCCATGGTTATGAACAAGTCCTCCCGAGTTCGGGGTTAGGCAAGGCTTCTGCTGAGATCCTGAGTTATACCTCCCTTGTCCATACTTCCTCTTACGGCTCTCAATCTGCTGCTGCTTCCCTTCAATCATAAGAGCCTTATCTACCAACTCCTGGTAGTTGGTGAATGTTGCTACCATCAACTGCATGCTCATCTCATCATTCAGCCCTTCCATAAACTTCTCCTGCTTCGCGGCATCTGTAGCCACATCGTTAGGGGCATAGCGAGATAGCTTGCTAAACTCATCCACGTATTGAGCCACGGTACGGTTCCCCTGGCGTAAGTTGCGAAACTCACGCTTCTTCATACTCATAGCTCCAGTAGAGACATGGGCTGTGCGGAAAGCTTGCTGAAATTGGTCCCATGTCACCGTGGCTATGTGGTAGGTGACATTGTAATTCTCCCACCATGATGCTGCTGGTCCATCCAACTGATGTGCGGCAAAACGCACCTTCTCAGCATCAGTGCATCCTGCAGTGGTTAACTCCCTTCCAATCCTGCAGAGCCAATCATCTGCAACTATAGGCTCGGTGCTACTGGAAAACACCGGCGGCTGCAACATAAAAAATCGGGCTAAGTTGTCAACTGGTGGTGGTGGTGGTGGATTGTTGTTGTTGTTGCCCTGGTTCTGAACTAGCAACTGCATCAGGGTGTTCTATTGCTGGATCAACTGAGTGAGCTCCGGCGGGAAGGCAAATCCTGGGTCACGTCTCGGAGGCATCTGATGGGTTTAGATGGAAGATATTAGAATGGAAGGAGGTCTAATGAGAAGGCACTACCCATATGCACATGAGACAAACACAATCATTTCACTCAATCAATCAAGCAAGGCATACAATCGATCTAACTATCGCAAAAGTGCTCGGACTACTCTATTTACATGGTGGAATACTACTAATCATTGGGTGGTCATCTAGAAATTTTGATCGGTGGACGACTCCATGATATCTGCTCCAGCTTCGTCTTCATAGTCATCATCACTCGGGTCGGAGTCGGTGTCGTCGATGATGATGTAGTCCTCCGGGCGAATCTCCTTGGGTTCTTCATCCTCTTCTACTGGAGTGGGGTCTCCCATAAATATCCCGATCTTCTTAATCAGGTCATCATTCTTCTCCAGTAGTGTTGTAGTTTCCTCCTCATATCCATTGCGTGTAGACTTAAGTTCTTCTTCCAGCTCGATGATCCTTGTCTTCGCCTTCTTCAAATCTATCATGTATGCGCACATCTGATTCTCCTGGAGTCACATGTGTTGGTTTAACTCCTGGATGAAAGCTGCAATTGATCTATTCTTCCTGGTGCTGATCATCTCCCATTGCTCGTCTCGGCGCCCACATATCTGGTAGATAGTGTTCTTAAGATCCTTGTGATATACTTCTCCAATGCGTCCCATGGTGATGTGAGCTGCCATACTCTTTCCTAAACTCCAGGTTGGTGCGTCGAAGGAAAACTCTATAGGTTTAGTGACTGGTGTGAAGGTCCTTCCTGGAACTTGAACTTGAATCATCCATCGCTCCTCTTCTGGTAAAGTGGCGTTGTAGGTCCTGGTGAAGCTTGGTATTCCTATGTTTAGGTACCTAGTGACTTCCTTCAAGTGTCGTCCAAAAGGTGCTTCTTCATCCGGTTGTGCAAACTTGTTCTTCATCTCCGCATCCTAAAGAGTAGAAAATGGAGAGAAGTCAGAAATGAGAAGAGAATAGTGATCTAGGGCTTTAGCTTAGTGGTCGTGTCCTACACTCAGTGTGTGCTTTGATACCATCTTTGTTGCGACCTGACCTCAAACGGTCAAGTCTCTGTGCTTCAGTGTCATCCCTGGATCGGTAATACTTACACACATAGTACTTGAAGGATTTATAACAGAGTAGCAATCACACACTTATTACATCGGATGTCTCAAAAGAGAACTTATTACAATAAATATGGCTTACGGCCATCTAATACGATAACAACAGAAGGCTTGGAAGATAAAGTGAGTCCATCAACTCCAACGGCATAGCTGAGCTGCACGGCAACGGCCTAACGAACCTTACTCCTTGTCTGAAAAGTCTGCAACATGATACGTTGCAGCCCGAAAACGGGTCAGCACATGGAATATGCTAGCAAAGTAACATAGTAGAGCAAGAACAGAATAATGCTATCACTAAATGCATATTTGGCTGGTGGAAATCTCTATGGTTACAGTTTTGCGAAAAGCCAATTTTTCCCTACAACAAAGGGATAGATTTTAAATTTACTATCATGGTAGTTGAAACATCATTGAGAAGGTTCCTCCAACTCAATCCCAATTAAAGTGATTAACAACCCATCAATATTAATTAAGAGTGATGAGATACTTAAGATACTTCAAGTACTAGATACTCAAGATTGTCCATAACCGGGGACACGACTAACCATGATTAGTTTATACACTCTGCAGAGGTTTGCGCACTTTTCCCCACAACACTCGATTGCCTCCTTTAGATTTCTCGCACTACATGGTGTTTGAGAAACGAATGACGGAGATACAGTCTTTCAGAAACATTAACTCTCTACTCCGGGTAGACCATACCAAACCTACAACCCACTACCTGCTGATCTACCTCTTCAAGAGCTTCACGTAACTTACTCAACTATGCTAGAGCCCATAATAGCTTGTGGCTGCACACGGAAGTTTCTAGCATGAATAATCTCAGCTCCCTTTGAGCCTGGGTGGCGGTCCATAGGAAGATCACGCGGGTACTCCGGGATTTCCAAAAATACAGGCAACACTGGGTACTCCAGGTGCCTCAATCCACCCAGATGTAAATTTAAGTTTCCACCTTAAGTTGAACCATTAATTAACAATCTCACATCTGTCATGGATTTCACTCACCCAAACCACGTCTATGAGCATAGCATAGCAATATAAGCAAAGCGTAGAAGTAACTCCCAGGGGTTGAATGTAACAGGGTAATAGGTTCTACCTCATCAACTACTTCCCAACCCACAAATTAATGTCATCCTAATCATGCAATATTTGAGGATTGGAACTAATGCATAAAAACTGGGTGATAAAGGGGTATGATCAAAGTGTTACTTGCCTTGCTGATGATCCGCGTAACCTAGAAACTCCAAATAACACGCTTCACACTCTGGGAATTCTATCGCAAACAAACAATAGCATACATAAGCAATAAAGCTAGGAAACACGGGTAAATCTCAAATAAGAAGATCTAACCAGAAAGTTCAACTTAAGAACTCCGGTTTGCAAAAAGAATCAAATCGAACGGAGCAACGAAACTTAAACGGCGAAAGAAACAAGATCCGTTTACTAATCTGTACCTAGGTCAAATTTTATAGTAGCAAAAACTCGTGCAAGTTGGTTAAGCGGAAGAGGGTCTCGAGACGAAGATCTAGGCGCTTGAATCGCGTGATTCCGACTAAAGAGCGAAAAGATAAACCGAAATGAAAATCGGATCAGAAATAATCGCGGATTAAATCCTATAAAAGAAAACTAACGAACAGGCTAACGAACGAGCGTTCGTTATCTGTAACTAACGGGCGAAAACCGTTCGTTAAAATGAACGTCCAGACGAACGTCCGCTAAAAAGAAAAACCGGCAAACCAAAAAAATGACTATGGGTTTCTAATGAAAACCGAACCGTTTTTTAAAAAAACCGAACGGCGCTAACCTCGGCGAGGTCCGGCACGGCGGGGCTCCGGCGAGGGGCTGCATGGCACGGGCGGCAGCGGTGCGGGCAGCAGGCGGCGG
>NC_041382.1:568518427-568541887 GCF_002162155.2 Triticum dicoccoides | reverse complement strand
ACGAGGAGTCCGAGCCGGACTCCTGTCGGCTGCGGCGGCGCGACAGTCTCCTGCCAGGAGACGGCGGCGGGGGGCGAGGTGGGCCGACGGCTGGGCTTCGGCCCAGTCGGCCTAGGCGCGCTTTTTTTTTAAAAAAAAATCCGCCGAAACTCAGGAAATCCTAGGAAATAAAATAAAATTCTAAAAATGCCAAAACAAATTTTCACCATCTAAATAAAATATTTAGAACAAGATGAACATTTTCTTGGCCCTAAAATGCAATTTTGAAAAAAAAACGTGCAATTTTTCTAATGCAAATAAAATCCAAATAAAATCAAATAAATGATTTTAATATTTTTCCTCCAATATTTCAATTATTTTGGAGAAGTCATATTATCTCCTCTCATATAATTTAAATTATGAAATATTTTCGGAGAGAAAAATAATTAAAACCAAAATCCTCGTTTCAATATTTGGTAAAACCCAAATATAAAAACAGGGAAATCCCCAACTCTCTCTGAGGGTCCTTGAGGGGCCGGTTCACCTTCAGCTACACTGAAGCCCAAGGAAACCCAGAAGATGGCGCTTTACGGATGAAGCTTAGAGGCCGAGAGCCCGCAGGCGATTTATGGCCCATGATAGTAAACCGCCATGATTGTATAAACTTGCATTGTAAGATAGGAAAGAAGAGATCGAGGCGGACACTTGTATGAGCCAGCCTCGGGACTCTGTAGACCGGCCGGGGTCCTCCCGAGTATATAAAGGGCTGACCCGGCGGCGGTTTAGGGACAGGAAAACAACAACTCGAAGCCAGACAAAGCGGATTCGCTCCCTGGCCTTCGAAACCCCAGCAATACCAATCACAACTAGACGTAGGCTTTTACCTTCATTGAAGGGGCCGAACTAGTATAAAACTCTCGTGTCCCCTTGTCCGGTTTAACCCCTTCAAGCTAACCCATAGTGATGGCTCCACGACTAAGTCCTTTCATGAGGACATCTGCCGTGACAATTCCACGACAGTTGGCGCCCACCGTGGGGCTATCGCACGATGGTTTCGAGTTCTTGAAGGGCAACTTCGATGGACTTAAGGGATACACTGTGGGCCGGATGACGAAGAGTCGCCGCGGCAAGCTCTACATTGACGACGCAGGATGGGATCCCGAGGCTAATTCAATCGAATACGGGTACCGGGCCCCCTTTGGTGGGATTCACGTCTTCATCGGCAAGATCGGTGAACCGGCCCCCGGGCCAGACACCTGCACCGAGATCATCGAGATGGCTCGGCGTTCAAGTTCTTCACCGGTTCAGCCTGAGTCAAGGCATGTTTTCATAGGTGTCATCCACGGTTCGGGGTACGAGGAGGAACCGGTCTCCGATGGAGAAACCGTAGTCCGCAGTGGTGACGAGTCTTCCGGAGAAACCGAATCGCTTTACCAGTTGTACGATGGCCGGATTGAGGGAGGATCCGAGGGCAACAGTATTTTGGATTCCCCCGGTCTACCAAACCGGGCCGCTATCTTCACGGCCGGCACACGACCGGCGCCTCATTCATCTACCGCCGCAGCAGTACTCTCCGGTTCAACAATGGCCACGCCAGCAGGGGCAGGAAGCTCGGCGCCGCCTCCAGCCCAAGTCTTTCTGATTTGTTTGACGCTTTAGCGGCACTGATATCCGTGGAGGTAGACGCAGTAGCCAGGGATCAGCATAATGTGAAGATTCTAAAGGTAAAAGATCAGATAGCCCAGGCTAAAGCGGACCTGGCAGCAGAGAACGCCAGGATGGCCACAGAGCGGGCCGAGTTGGAAGCACAGGCTTATTGGATTAGACTGGATCAGAATGCCTCGAAAGAGGTCATGAGAAGAAGGTACCGATCATGCCTCCCATCGGTTTATGAGCCGCAGAATCTTTTCAACACGCCAGGTGCAGGAGCTGGTAACCAACACACGCCAAACCGGGCGGGGGCATCGGAAGCAGGAGCGCCGGTTCAACCACGCGCAACAGACCTGCCTCGCCAGAACAACGTGGTAACATCAACGCCGCCCGGGCATTATTCCAACCCATTGGATAATATTGTGGCTGCCGCTTCACGCCTGGCGGCCCTCCCAACCGATGGCGAGTCACCAGTTGTAGTGGAAGCGCGTCGGGCCAGGGATCTCCTTCAGACATCACTAAATCAACAGCAAGCGTATTCACACAGCCGTGAGAGGATTCATTCCACTCCCTGTCCAAGCCGGAGTTATAGCAGACATGTGGAAGACGAACCGGCCGTGTCCAATAGCGCACGTCACCGAAATTCACCGCGGGAGAACAACCCGGCGGGGGGCGGTGCTAATGCGCAAGATGTTATAGACCACGGCCGCGCACGACGGGAGGCCGAGTTGAGAGCTCGACACGAAGCACGACATCATACTCCGGTTCACCCCACTGCCTCCGTGGAGCCAGGGGTAATGTTCAGTTCCCTAGGGGTACCATGTTTAACTCCCGCATTGCGTAATGTGCGATTGCCCAAGGATTTCAAGGGACCTCGTAAGGTACCAAATTACACCGCCGATTTGCAGCCAGAGACATGGGTGGAGAGCTATGAGAAGGCAATGGAGATGTTAGATGTGGATGAGGCGGTCTGTCCTAAATATTTCACCATGATGCTGGAAGGAACAACTCGCACTTGGTTGAAGAGCTTGCCAACCAACTCTATCGACTCATGGGCCGAATTAAAGCGCCGGTTTATCCAGAACTTCAAGGATACGTGCAAGCAGCCGATGTCAATTGTAGATCTGGCCGCTTGTGTCCAAGAGGAAGGGGAGTCCACGACCCATTGGGTTAAACGAGTCTCGACGATTTTGCATTCATCAGATCGTATTAATGCAGACACTGCCGTATTAACGTTAGAGGGAAATTTCTGTTTCAAGCTGTTGAAACAGAAGTTGGGAAGGCTCAAACATTATTGCAACGACATGTCAACACTCATGGCCGCTTTAGTTAAGTATGCCGATTCTGATAATACCAAGGATCCGGATTCAGAGGAGGACAAACCAGAGAAGGGAAAGAAGAACGACACTACAAAAGGGCAGCACCACAACCAAGGGGGCCATGGGAATAACAGTAAGCGTAAAGTGGATAATTCAGATTTAGTGGCTAACACAAATATGCAGCGCCACAAAGGTAAACCGCCCCAGCGCGGTGGAGGGATGAATCTGGAGCGTTTGTTAAACCAACCCTGCCCGAAGCATGGGACCAAGGAGGCCCCTTCCACACATCTTTGGAAAGATTGTCACATAATGAGGGAGTTCAAAAATTATGATTTATACCGGTATGATCAGGATCCACCGGGCGGTTCAGGCCTAGGTTTCCATGGGGACGGCGGTTCAAGTTCTGGATTTTAGAACAACCAGGGCCATCAAAACAACCATGGTAATAACCAGCAGAATAACCAAGGGAATCAGCAACAGTCAGGTTACCAGAGTCACCCCAAGCAGTTGAACAGCGGACAGTATCATGTGTTCACTACCAGCCTGTGCAAGCGGGATCAGAAACTTCACGAGAGGGCAGGCAATACTGTTGAACCGGCCGTACCACAGTATCTACGATGGTCGGAGCAGCCTATTGTGTGGAGCAGAGAGGATCACCCGCCCCGGGTTGAAAATCCGGGCCAACTAGCCTTGGTGGTTGCACCTCAGGAGGGGGCTATAAGTTTACCAAGGTTCTGATGGATGGAGGGAGCAGTATCAACATCCTGTATTATGAGACTTGTCGTCGCATGGGGTTGACAGATAAGAATCTTAAACCGTCAAACACTATTTTTCATGGTGTAGTACCAGGTAAATCGGCATACCCTGTGGGGAAGATTGCTTTGGAAGTCTTGTTTGGAGATGAGCTTGATTCCAGGTCTGAGACTTTGACCTTTGAGGTGGTGAAAATCCAGAGTCCATATCACGCGCTATTTGGACGGCCGGCTTACGCGAAATTCATGGCGAGACCCTATTATGTTTATCTGCAGCTCAAAATGCCGGGTTATAAGGGGACGATCACAGTACATGGGAGTCGAATGATTGCCTTGGATTGCGAGGAAGGTGAAGCGGCCTATGCTGAATCGGTTTGTGCCACAGAGTAGCTGAAATTCTATAAGGACAATGTTGATCCGGCGGACATGACCCCTCTGAAGAAACCTACGACGGAGCATGACCCCTCTGAAGAAACCTACGACGGAGCATTACCCGGCCCTGACGTTCAAACCGGCTAATGAGACTAAACTCGTTGACTTCGTCCCTGGTGATTCATCCAAGCAGTTTAGTATCAGCACAAATTTGGATCCGAAATAGGAAAGCGCGCTCATCGAGTCCATCCGTGAGAACCGAGACATCTTTGCATGGAAACCTTCTGACATGCCAGGTGTACCGAGGGAACTCGCTGAGCACACTCTAAATATTGATCCTAAGTTTAAACCGGTCAAGCAGTACCTTCGCCGCTTTAACGAAGAAAGACGCAAGGCCATCGGCGAGGAGGTAGCCCGGCTACTAGCAGCTGGGTTTATTGTCGAAGTATTTCACCCCGAATGGTTGGCTAATCCGGTGCTTGTTCTTAAGAAAAACGGCACTTGGCGTGTGTGTGTGTGGACTACACTGATTTGAATAAAGCTTGCCCGGCAGATCCTTTCGCTCTCCCGCGTATTGATCAGATCATTGATGCAACGGCGGGTTGTGAGCGCCTGAGTTTTCTAGATGCTTATTCAGGTTATCATCAGATTAAGATGGCAGTTAAGGACCAGGAGAAGACAGCCTTCCCTTTGGAGCCTTCTGCTATGTTTCTATGCCCTTTGGGCTCAAGAGTGCCCAAGAAACCTACCAGCGTTGTGTGCAAAATTGTCTTCACAATCAGATTGGGCGTAATGTCCATGCCTATGTGGACGATATTGTGGTGAAATCCAGGAAGCAGGAAACCCTGATAAATGATCTCAAGGAGACATTCGACAATCTTCGGGTTTATAAAATGATGCTCAACCCGAACAAATGTGTTTTTGGTGTTCCGGCAGGCAAACTCTTGGGTTTTCTTGTGTCTAACATAGGCATTGAGGCAAATCCGGAAAAGATCAAAGCAATCACATCCTTGGCTAAACCGGCGTGCATCAATGATGTTCAACGTCTGGCGGGCCGGATTGCAGCTCTCAGCCGATTTATCAGCCGTTTGGGAGAGAAGGCGATTCCCCTGTATCAGATGTTGAAGAAAACGGATAAATTCGTCTGGACTGACGCTGCCAATGCGGCATTCGAGGAGTTGAAGCGGCAGCTAGCTGAATCGCCAGTCCTCGCTGCTCTAGTTGATAATGAACCTCTATTGTTGTACGTGGCTGCCAATGCCCGAGAAGTCAGTGTGGCGATTGTGGTTGAGCGTAAGGAGGCCGGAAAAGAATATCCGGTTCAGCGACCAGTTTATTATATCAGTGAAGTACTGATTGAATCAAAGCAAAGATATCCGCATTGGCAGAAGCTGGTGTATGGAGTTTTTATGGCAAGTAGAAAACTCAAGTAATATTTTCAAGGTCATCCTATTACCGTGGTTAGTTCTGCTCCCTTGGGCGATATAATCCAGAATAGAGAGGCAACTGGCCGGGTTGCGAAGTGGGCGATCGAGCTTGGTCCCCATGGTTTGAAATATACACCCCGAACAGCCATCAAATCTCAGGCGCTTGTGGACTTCATCAATGATTGGACCGAGTTACAGGCACCAGAAGACAAACCAGATAATACATACTGGACCATTCACTTTGATGGATCTAGGCAGCTGGAAGGCTCGGGGGCTGGAGTTGTCCTCACTTCCCCTCGAGGAGATAAGATTTGTTATGTTCTCCGCTTAATGTTTCCTTGTACTAACAATGCAACAGAGTACGAGGCCTTGCTCCACGGTCTTCGTATAGCTAAGGAAATGAACTTAAGACGGGTTCAATGCTTTGATGATTCTGATCTGGTGGCTCAACAAGTTTCGGGTACTTGGGATTCTAAGGATCCGCTCATGGCGGCTTATAGGCGCGAGGTGGATATTGTAGCATGTCACTTTAAGGGTTATCAGGTGGAACACATCGACCGGTGCAAGAATGAAGCAGCAGATGCTCTAAGCCGATTGGGATCTCAGCGTAAACCGGTACCACCTAATACCTTTCTGGATATCTTGCATAACCCATCTGTAAAGTTGCCTACAGAGGAGGATTTAGCTGTTCCTGATCCGGAGGCCCAGTTGGTAGCCGTTTTGCATGCCACTCCGGATTGGACGGTTCCATATTTGGCGTATCTGAACTGGGGCGAATTACCAGAAGACGAACTTTTCGCCAGGCAGATAGTCCGGCGGTCCAAGTCTATGGTTGTTCACAATGGTGAGTTGCACCGTTCTAGCGTTTCAGGCGTATTCCAACATTGTGTTTCTCCTGAAGAAGGACAAGAGATTCTACGGGAAATCCATGAAGGGGATTGCGGTCATCATGCCGGGTCAAAGTCCTTGGTTGCTAAGGCTTTCCGACACGGGTTCTACTGGTTGACAGCTCATTCTGATGCGGAAGACTTGGTAAAGCGGTGTGATGCTTGTCAGAAATTTTTATGCCGAGCTCATGTTCCTGCTCAGGAGTTACGCATGATCCCCATCACTTGGCCGTTTGCTACTTGGGGGCTTGATATGGTTGGACCCTTTAAGCGTTCTAAGGACAAGAAGACCCACCTGTTGGTGGCGGTTGACAAGTTCACCAAGTGGGTTGAAGCGGAGCCCATCACTAAATGTGATGCAGCCACGACGGTTCAATTTCTCAAAAAGATTATTTTCCATTTCGGCTTTCCACATAGCATCATCACAGATAATGGTATGAACCTTTCTAAAGGTGAGATGGAGGAGTTCTGCCAACGAGAGCACATCCGGCTAGATGTAGCGTCTGTGGCTCACCCCCAGTCTAATGGTCAAGCTGAGAGGGCGAATCAAGAAATCCTAAAAGGTATCAAGCCTCAGCTCATGGTCCCTTTGAAGCGGACGCCGGGTTGTTGGGTGGAGGAATTACCATCTGTGTTATGGAGCATAAATACCACCCCAAACCGATCTACGGGATATACACCCTTTTTCCTGGTCTATGGAGCTGAGGCTGTCCTCCCAAGTGATATTCGTCACGACTCACCCCGGGTCGCGAATTATGTTGAAGCGGACAATGAGAAAGCGCGCCAAGAGGCGCTGGACCTGTTAGATGAGAAACGAGACATGGCTTTGGCTCGGTCAGTGGTCTATCAGCAAGACCTGCGGTGTTATCACAGCCGCCGGGTTAAGACAAGAACCTTTCAAGAAGGCGATTTGGTACTCCGGCTCATTCAAGACCAGACTGATATGCACAAGTTATCCCCACCTTGGGAAGGGCCTTTTGTGGTCAGCAAAAATCTGCATAACGGATCATACTACCTCATTGACGTTCAAGAAGACTCACGTAGCTCTGAGGAGGAGACCCGGCGGCCATGGAACATAGCTCTCCTACGGCCTTATTACACTTGAAGCCACATGCTTTTCATATGTACATATTTCAACAATGTATATATTATGATCAATATAATAAACCGGCATCCTTGCTATCAAGCAGGGCCTCCGCCTTTTTTTTCGTCAAATATCTATTAACTTGGGGGCTTCCTGTTCAAACATAGGTGTATTCACCAAAGAGAACATAGCGTTACTACCCTCTTGATGCGACTATCACGCCTTGGGGGCTTCCTGTTCAAACATAGGTGTATTCACCAAAGAGAACATAGCGTTACTACCCTCTTGATGCGGCTATCACGCCACAACAAAGCTTGGGAGCTTCACACCCAAGGGGCCAAAGAGAGTCTTGTTGCTACGCACAACTCAAACATAGGCACCCATTGAGCACAGCTCACAAAGTTACTTGGGGGCTCTTTGCGTCAAATACCAAAGAGTTTGAAAGGACCCTTGTAGCTGGGTATCGACCCACGGCTTGGAAGCCTGGTGTATTCACCTAAAACCCCGGGTTAACCTGCCTTCATCAAGTAAGCCACTCCTATCCAGGTAATCCTGGCACGACCCTTCGAACGTTTGACAGTTACTCTCATTGAGACCCTGCACTTGTCAAAGTTAAAACGATGATTGGTGAGTTGGAGGGCCATCTTAAAAGGCTTTGCCAAAATGGTTTAACTCAGTGGCCTGGCAGCCCATGAAAAGCCTCGATTTGGGCCTGGCAGCCCTCAAAAAGCCTCGATACAGTTTTTTGTTTGCTTTTTTTTGCCAAGTTTTTGTTTTTCGTGAGGTCTATGTTAAACCGGAGTTTTTTTAACCCGGCATGGCTTACGGATCTTCTGTTCAAATATACAATTAAAGGTAATCCGGCATCCTTCAAAACCGGTCTGGCTTTGATGCTTTTTCTCCAGCAATCGGCCGGCATTCATCACAACCCGGTTCTATATCATATATATACCAACATGGTACGGTGGAGACAGGGATTGCATAATATTGTAAAAATACATAAGCCAGTACTGAAATTCTCATGACAAATCAACGCAAAGTGTATCCCAGTGCACAATGGCAATGGATCAAAGTATTTTTACTAGCCTATTACAAGGCGCTTGAAGGCCCAAAATATGGTGTTTCCAGCAGAACAAGGTTTATCGAGCATCACTATGATGGCCGGATCAAGTTTCATTACCATGTTGATGCGATGTTGATGGGTCATCTGGCGTCGGCTCAGCTTCCTCCTCCCCACCTAGCGGTTGGAAGTTTGTAGTGGTCCAGTCAATCCGGGTTAAGGCCTGAAAGATAGCTTCTTCACTGATAAGTTCTGACGGATCAATGTCAGGGGCATAAGTGTGCTTACGGTTTCCTGGAATAAGATTTTGCGCCTCCGGAATGACAGGGTTAATCTATTTGTTGTTAGCATCATAATAAGACCGGTGAATCGTCAAGTTAGCATCTTCGGCCAGCTGACTCGCCAGAGGACGCATTTCCCTTGTCACTCTTTTAAGGGTTGCATCATCAAAATCTGCCCCGTTTTCTTGTGTGCTTGGAAAGCCTTTTGCAAGGTCAACCGGATCCAAGTCAGCTATCCACGCTTTGGCTCGGGTAAGTGCCAACAAAGCGCCGGCCTTGGCAGCAGATCACTTCACCTCTTCTAGCTGTGTTGGTACCATGGATAGCCTTGCCAGAGTGTCCTTGATCAGTGTTGGGGTCGGATTGTCATAGGATGCTGCGCAGATAACCCATTGGGCACCAGTGTATAGTTGTTCAAGAAGAGTATATGCTGCTTTCAGCTTCATCCGTACATCTGAGCCCAGATGAGTAATGCGGCTACCTACAACGGTTTAAGAATTTTATATTTCAACCGGTACCTTACAAGATGGATATTTCAGATACTTTACCAGGAGTACTTACCAAACACTGCGGAGGTCATGGCGTTCACTTGACGTTTCAACCCAGAAAGTTCTTCTGCCACCGGTTTAAGAGCATATTCAGCATGTTCAGCCTGTTTCAGCAATGTCCCCTTCTCAGTGTCCCAATTGGCATGTTCCGTCTTGAATTCTTCTTTCAGTTGTTCTATGGAAGTTAAAGCGGCTCAAAGTTCATCTTTGGCTTTGGAAGATTCTTCTTGGTGAGATTTGATACTCTCTTGAAGATCAGCAATCTGCGTCTGTTGATGGTTTATGTCAGCCTGCCAAAATCAAGAGGAGCATTTCAATATTTTATCAAAAGTCCCAAGCATACAACTGGTTCTACACTTGGCACTTGGGGGCTAATGCGGATTAATTCTTTCTTATTGTTTATTCAAAGTCCCAAGGATTCATACAAGTTTCAATCCTGGCACTTGGGGGCTAATGCGGATTAATTCTTTCTTATTGCTTATTCAAAGTCCCAAGGATTCATACAACTTTCAATCCTGGCACTTGGGGGCTAATGTGTGTTTGTTCAAAAAACTTAAAAGTCAACAAGGTGCAGTTTGGAAATTCAAAGTCGCGATTTGTTTTTTACAAATTAAACCGACCCTTGGGGGCTACAGGATACAAGGCAGTGAAAATACAAAGATAAGGAGGAAAATGTTTACCTCATAACATTCCTTCATCAGATTTACCAAGTCAGCCTCATTGTCTTGACTTGTATAAAGCCGGTTCAAGAATCCGGAATGAAGATCCTGGGCAGAAAGATTAGCATATTTTGACATATCAGTTTCCATTTTCCTCTTGCCCATTGAAATAAACTCATCTTTGGCGGTATGTTTTGGCAAGACAACTGGATCACCCAGAGCGGTATAAGCAGTGCCAGTAACAATAATGTCATCGTCTTTGGCTGGGCTTGGCGGATTAGCACTTGACTTTAGTGGATCAGCAACCAGGCTTGCAGGTGTAGCATGTGGACTGGAGGTATTCTCATATATGGCCGGATCAGCTTCCGGCGGATCAGCATTGATGGTTGGATTTGGCGGGACAAAATCATCCATGAGATTATCAAGATTTTGATCAGGATTTTCAGGAGCTTTCTCCAGTTCAACTTCACTGGTAGGGGCACTGGTCTTGGCCTTCTTACTCAAACGAGCTTGAGCACTAATATTAAAACAAAGATTAGCATGGTCAACTGAGTTATGAAAGAGAAGGGAAGACTACACACTTACCCAGGGACGGTTTTCAGTGGAGGTAGCTGAGTGGTTGATGAACCACCAGACGAATTAGAAGATGCCTAATAATTTGAATTAGATAAATTGAGAGGGCATCGGTAGAAACCTTTCAAAATATAATGTTTTTCAGGAGAACAAGCAACCTCTGGACGACATTTCCAGTTTGGGGTATGAGGTAAACCGGAAGAAGTGACCTGTTGACCACTGTGTCAGGTTGTGCGACGCCCTTCGGTTTGCTGTGTCTTCAAAGAAAGTTTTTGATCCAAATGAGCAACAGGGTGAGAGTATTTCACTTTCCGAACTGCACGGCGAAATCGTTGAACCGGCACAAGTTCTGAGTCAGAAGGAAGACAAATTACCTCAACATGATCTGCATGGCTGGCCTCCGCATCATCCTGGGAATAATCATTATCAGTAAAATATATGGATAGAAGTCAAGGGAGTCAAACTTTACCTCTTCAGCTGAGTCATCGACATCTTCTGGTGGTTCCAAAGACTCAGCAGCTTTCTTTTTGGCAGCTTTCTTGATGACCTTGGTCTTACCACGAGGAGCCTTTGCTATTTTGTCTTGAGTTTTCTTTTTCCAAAAGGAGCTACTGGCCTATGGGATTGCACAAAAGGATTATTATAGCAGTGTCAAAGTGGAGAAGGATCAGGAAAAGTACAAGGTTAAAATATTTACCACTGGCAGTTTGTTGGAGGCGTAAAAAGGACGCAGACCAATTTGAGTACATACGGCGAGCGGTTCGTCAAGTATCTTCTTTACACTTTCACTGACTTCATCGTCTGTCAGTTCTATTGAATTAAACCGTTGAGGATCATTGGTGTTGCCGGTGTATTCAAACATCAATCTGGGCCGGCGGCTTGAAGGGAGAATGCACCATGAAATCCAGCAACGGACGAGATCAACACCAGTTAAACCGTTGGCAAGGAGAGCCCGGAGTTTGGCGAGTTGAGATGCATAAGCTTGTCGGTCTTTGGCAGGCAATCTCTGAGGTAAAGGGTGATTATTGCTGAGCCGGTGCGGACGGTAGCCCGGTAAAGGATTCTCTTCAGCAGGGGCAGTATTCTGACAGTAGAACCAGGTGTGGTTCCAGTCTTTTGGATGGCTGTGAAGTTTGGCGTGAGGAAAGTCAACCTCTTTCCTCTTTTGAATCGACACACCGCCAAGTTCAGTATTAGGTCCATCAAAAAATTCCGTCCGGCGGTTTAAGTGAAAGAGATCTAGAAAGAGATCGACAGTTGGTTCTTCTTGTAGATAAACCTCACAGAATACTTGGAAATTGCATATGTTGGACACAGAATTTGGTCCAATATCTTGAGGATGAAGTTGGAGCCTGGCAAGAACATCCCAGAAGAATTTCGATCCGGGAGGACTGAAACCTCGAGCTAAATGTTGCAAGAATACAATCACTTCTCCATCTTGAGGTTCAGGGGGGCACTCAGGGCCAGGAACTCGCCAATGGAGAACATTTTTTGAAGCTAAAGCGCCGGTGGTGACATATTCATTGATTTGCATTTCTGTGATCCGAGACGGAACCCAGTTGCAAGCAGAAAATTGCTTCGTCATGTTACACAGTCTGTAAAAGGAAAATGGACGGTTTACGATTGGCGGTTCGTATGTGTTTGTCAAAATATTAAACCGGCAATTCAAGGTATACGTATGAAGTGAACCGGGCCTGGTTGTTCAAAGTCTAGATGGCGGTTTAAGAGAGGGCTAATGACATACGATGGATTATCAACACTAAAGGATAAACCGCCTTTTGGAGGCAGAACCCCAAGCTGAAAATTATTATTTTGGATCAAACGGTCGCTCTGGAAGGAAAAATTTCTAGACCTAAAACAATGGAGAGAAGTTCATACACTCGAATAGGGCTTCCAAACAATGGAAATGAGATCCATTTTTATGCAAGGTAAGCACAAACAATTGCTGCAGCAGTTCTACGTTGTTTTTACGATCTAAACAGAGCATTGGAGGTGAAAACTAACAAGGGTTTGCATTGGGCGGCGATGACTGCCGACAAACTCAACAAAAGTTCCAATGCAGATCTGAGAAGGAGAAGAACTCACGGATGTGGACGAGCTGCGGAAGTTCACCGTCGATTTCTGGTCAGAGTCAGGTCGATGCAGCAGCCTGAGTCGGCGCGGACTGGAAGATCAACGACGGCGGCGGCGGCGATACTTGAGGTCTTCGGGTCGCGAGGAGGAAGACGATGTGGTTTGGAAAGGGAGAAAATGGAAGGCGCCCCAGTCTTATTTATAAGGAAGTGGGATAAAATAGCAGGCATGAAAATCGAGGAATCGGAGGTGGCAAAAGAGGATGCAGTTGTCGCCTCGATCTTCGGGAATTAATTAAAGAGAAGGGAATCTTTATAAAACTTTTTTATACAGGAATGACGTCACAATGATTTACTATAGTAATAGAAGATGACGTCATGGCGATTCATCAAAGTTCACAGGGAGAAGACAATATGGCGGTTTACGAGAATTGCCAGAAATTCAAGGATTGAAGACTGACATGAACAGGTTCAAATCAATCTGGGGCCTAATGTTGAGGATATAACCACTGAGGGTAAACCGCCGAGGAGGGGCCGGTTCACCTTCAGCTATACTGAAGCCCAAGGAAACCCAGAAGATGGCGCTTTACGGATGAAGCTTAGAGGCCCAGAGCCCGCAGGCGATTTAGGGCCCATGATAGTAAACCGCCATGATTGTATAAACTTGCATTGTAAGATAGGAAAGAAGAGATCGAGGCGGGCACTTGTATGAGCCAGCCTCGGGACTCTGTAGACCGGCCGGGGTCCTCCCGAGTATATAAAGGGGTGACCCGGCGGCGGTTTAGGGACAGGAAAACAACAACTCGAAGCCAGACAAAGCGGATTCGCTCCCTGGCCTTCGAAACCCCAGCAATACCAATCACAACTAGACGTAGGCTTTTACCTTCATCGAAGGGGCCGAACTAGTATAAAACTCTCATGTCCCCTTGTCCGATTTAACCCCTTCAAGCTAACCCGTAGTGATGGCTCCACGACTAAGTCCTTTCATGAGGACATCTGCCATGACAATTCCACGACACTCCAATATTTCAATTATTTTGGAGAAGTCATATTATCTCCTCTCATATATTTTAAATTATGAAATATTTTCGGAGAGGAAAATAATTAAAACCAAAATACTCGTTTCAATATTTGGTAAAACCCAAATATGAAAATAGGGAAATCCCCAACTCTCTCTGAGGGTCCTTGAGTTGCTTAGGATTTTCGAGGATTGCAGAACGAAAATGCAATAAAATATGATATGCATGAATGATCTATATATAACATTCCAAATTGAAAATTTGGGATGTTACAACAAGTAACCAATCAGAATGTAAATAATATACTAGTGATTTAAATGCATGGATTAAATCATTAATTCAAGTTGAAAAATCAAAAATTGTCACATCCCTAGTATCTGGCAATGCACTAGGCTAGCTTCATGTGTGCATCATGTTTAAATTCAAATGAATATGAAATGGGGATGACAGAAAACCCCCAGCACCCCCTTAATCCAACTAGGGTTTACTAAAATCTTCTTCAATGAACCTGAAATGCCCTTCTAAAATGTTCATCATCTTTGCCTTGGTCTGGAACCTCTGACAAAAATGGTGCACATATTTCTAGGACATCACAGGGTCACGGAATTAAATCATACTCTATTTGCATTTGGGCATTTAAATGTTATATAATATTTTAAATGTCCAAATAATCATAAACTTAAATGTTTACTGTTGGATATATTCCAAATAGTGTGCTTGAGCAAGTTTTATGATTTTTGAGTGTGCCTAAGTATTTTTAATAAAGTCACAAAGTTACAGAAGAAAAGGAAAAAGAAAACAGAAACATAGAGAGATATCTCACCTGGGCCAACTCACGTGGCGGCCCAGCTCGTTGGCCCAGCCCACCTGGGCTCCCTGTCGCCTTCCTCCTCGCGCCAGTAGGCGAGGGCGCGTGGCCACCGCGCGCCGGCACGCGCCCGAGCCACCTCCTGCTTCCGCCGCTTCTGGAGCCAGCCCCGAGTGCCACACACTCCCCCTTGCCCCCCGCACCTCTCCTCTCTCCCCCTGGACCCCAACCCCTCCTCTTCTCCCCTCTCACGCGCACCATCGAGCGGAGCTTGTCGCCACCATCGCCGTTCACCATGGCCACCGCCTCCCCCTCGCCTCACTGACCTGTCCATGAGCCCCGCCACCGTCGCCTACGCCTCTCCATCGAGCCACGTGACACGGGAAGCCCTGGAGAGCCGCCATCACCGTCGTGTTCACCTCCGGTCGCTGGAGATCGCCTTCGCTGCCCCGTCGACCCCAGCGCGTCCCCGAGCCCGCTGAGCATCTCATCGCACCCGCCCTGAGCTCCTGCTCCTGCTCCCCTCTCCGTTTTCCCCTCGTGCAACGTAGTCGTCGCCTCGCCTGCAACCGAACGCGCCGCCGCCCGCGCTCATCACCGGTGATGCTCCGGTGATCATTTGGTCCCGGGCATGCACCCATCATACTCACCGCACCACGTAGACGCCGTAGGTGCTCAACGCACATCGCCACGACCACCGCAACCGCGTCCCCGTTCGCTCCCGACTCCGGCCGCCGCAAACCTCGTCGCCGACGCTGCTCCCGGCCACCCTAGCCTCCGCCACCACCACCGTTGGATGCGCCACTCCACCCTCTTCTTGTAGCTGCTCCCTGCGCGCCAAAAGAGCCCCTGTAGGTGGATCCCAACGCGCTCCGCTGCGTCCGGCCTCGCCGGTGGGTTAACCACTTTGACCGGCAGGGTTTGACCCCTCTCTCACACTAACATGCGGGCCCTGCCCGGCTAATTAATCTAGTTTAAGTTTAAACTTAATTAGTTTAACCTAGGTTAGTGCTAATTAAACTAGGTTAGTTTAGCTAGCCACTGACACGCGGGCCCCACGGGTCAGGTTTGACCTGGACCGACCCTGTTGACCGCTGACATCACAGTGACGTCATGCTGACGCAGTAATTCTTTCTAGAATTTAAATAAATCCTAAATGGTTTATTTATTTCAGAAAATGTTATAAACTTCTAAAAATCATATAAAATCAACCGTAACTCAGAATGAAATAAGTTATATATGAAAAATGATCAAAAAAAATCCAATCTTTCCATCTGTAATGGTTTCATGCATGTTAGAGCAACCTAACCTTGCTGTTTAGATGAAACATGATAGTGCACTTATATGAGTTCATAGTTTAGGCTTGTATTTGAATCTTTGATTCAAATAAGCTCAAACCACCCTGGTTTTAGTTGCATTAGCCCAACACACAGCATATTGACATGTCATGATCATGCATCATATTGTGTGTTGCATTGATTTTGTTTCCTTGTCTGTTGCCGGTGTTTGTCCCCTCTCAGTAGGCGTGGTTCCGATGACGAGATCGATGACACCGAATAAGAACTAACTATCTTCAGAAGTGCCAGGCAAGCAAAAACCCCTTGTTCATTCCGATACAATCCCACTCTCTCGCTCCTGCTCTCTTTTACTTCATTAGGACAACATTGATTCAACTGTTACATGCTGCGGTAGCTGAACCCCTTTTCCTCTGAATGACCTGTCATTACCACAGTAAATAGATGAAACCCACTAGCATGAGTAGGAGTTGTTTGAGCCCTCATGTGCCTACTCATTCATGCTTGTTTGTCATGCCTGCTACTGCTTAGAGTTGAGTCAGGTCTGTTTCATCAAGGATGAATTGGAATGGTGATGAACATGTCCTACTGTGTGTGAGCTAAGTGTGTGAACACGATTTGGTAAAGGTAGCGGTGAGAGGCCTTGTAGGAGTACATGGTGGGTTGTCTCATTGAAACCATCCTCAGGAACTGAGTCTTGTGTTTGTGATCCATGAACAGCTGCTACCACGCGTTGGGCCCGAAACCAATGGACCCTATCGACTTATTAATTGCCTTGATCTCTGTATAGAAGTTGCAACTAGTTTCTGGTGTTTGTAGGATATGTGTTGGAGGCCGTGCGTAGCGCTGACCCTAGGGTGGGCTATGATGCAGTAGATACACCGTGACCCGGTGTACCGGGCGCCCGTTTGGTGTCTCGGGAACTCTGCACACATTGTTTGGGGCTGTGAGCGAAACCCCGGCCGGATCTCCTCGCGAATGGAACCCGAATAGGCGATAAACCTGGACTAGAGACTTATGTGGTTAGTTAGGTCGTGGTCGACTCCCTCGCCAGGCTTCCGCTTGAAGGTTGCCGAGATACACGACGTGTACATGGTGGTAAGTGGCGAGAGCGTGTGTGAAGAAGTACACCCCTGCAGGGTTATAAATAATCTATTCGAATAGCCGTGTCCCCGATAAAGGACTTCTAGGTTGCCTATACAGTTCATAGACAAGTGAAAGTGGATACTCTAAAATGCGCAAGATAAGTGTGAGTGCTATGGATGGCGTTCTCGTAGGGAGACGGGAGTGGATCCATAGTGGTGTATTGATATGGTGAATATGTGGACTCGTGTGCGCCACCTCAAGAGTTACTTGCGGTCGTAGTTTAGGATAGCCACTGAGTCAAAGCTGGCTTGCTGCAGTTAAACCTCACCATCCCTTTGTTGATAATGATGCATATGTAGTTAGTTCTGATGTAAGTCTTGCTGGGTACATTTGTACTCACGTTTGCTTAATTTATGTTTTTGAAGAGAGACTTTAGTCTCGCTAGTAGTTCCGTGTGGACTTCGATGTTTAGCTTGATACCTCAGCTACGATCTTGTGCCCTCGGCAGGATCTGGTAGATAGTCAGGCTTCTCAGCTTTTTCATTTGTAGATGTCTGTACTCAGACATGTTAAGCTTCCGCATGTGCTTTGACTTGTATGCTCTGAATGTTGGATCATGAGACCCATGTTTGTAATATCTGACTCTTCGGAGTCTTATGAATAAATACTTTGAGTCGTAGAGTTTTGTTGTGATGCCATGTTGTATTTACACATATCGAGCATATTGTGTGTATGATTGAAATGCTTGGTATGTGTGGGATCTGATAACCTAGTTGTCTATCCTTGGTAGCCTCTCTTATGGGGAAATGTAGTCTAGTGCTTCCACTAAGCCATGGTAGTCTGCTACAGCCCAGTTTACCGGAGTCCTGTTAGCCCAGTTGCTACTGCTCCAAAACACTTAGACTAGCCAGCATGTGTCCTTCTTCAATCCCGTGTCTGTCCCTTCGGGGAAATGTCACGCGATGTCCTTTGGAGTCCTGCTAGCCCAGTTGCTACAGCCCGAATTCACTCACTGATGACCGACACGTTCGTTGCTGGGTCATGTATGCCTGTCCCTGTAAGTTAGTGCCACTTTGGGTTCACGACTAGTCATGTCGGCCTGGGTTCTCTGTCATATGGATGCTAGCGACACTATCATATACGTGAGCCAAAAGGCGCAAACGGTCCCGGGCAAGGTAAGGTGGCACCCGTGGGGTTACCGTACGTGAGACCGCAAAGTGATATGATGTGTTACATGCTAGATCAATGTGGCTTAGGATCGGGATCCTGACACAAATATTGTAATGGCACCATGAAAATGTTGCTATGGCTTGCCTTAGTGCAGATGAGGTTCACAATCCTCCTGATGATCCTCAAGACAAGCTTCACTTTCTGAAAACAATTATAAACACCAAAAGAAAACACCAAGAACCCATCTGAAATTCACCAGAAAATCTAGACAGCAGAGAAAAATCTCATTTTTGGTGAGCTGCTAGATTTCTTCATAAAGAACACAATGCAAAAACAATCAGTTCATTTGGACTTATGGTTAAAAAGTTTTGGCTGTTTGAAGCTCTCCGGATAGAATTAAATTTGAATTTAAATAAACAGAACCGAGGGGGTGATGTTGAAGGCGTAAACCTCGCGGGTGCCACCACTTGTACCGCTTCACGCGTGTACAGAGTGGCTAACCAGCGGGCCCCACTAGTCAGGTGAGAGGGGGGAGGGAAACTGAGGACTGCGCGGCTTCGCCGGAGCACACGCCGGCGAGGGGGGGCTTCTTGGCCCGAACTAGAGGGAGGGATCGAAAGAGGAGACAGAGGCGCACCTGCCCGTACCCGTAGGTTAGCTAGGGGTGGTCGGACGGCGTCGGAAATGGCCTCTCTAGCGGCGACAGGAAGCAGAGGTCACCGGGGTTCTAGACGACGGCGACTAGAGGCGACACCAGGGGCTCCAACCAGGCGGAACGGCACCACCGAGGCACGACGGAGGCCCTGGACGGGTGGCTCGAGCCTAGGAGGGGCTGGAGCTGCAGAGACGACCCGAGGGGATCTTCGGCGAGCGCGAGCTCGGGAACGGCGGCCCGCGGCCTGCCCGGCCGGGCTACGGTTTTACGTGATCGTGGAGTGTGTGTGAGGAGTGGATGATGCTCGAGGAAGCTGGGGAGGGCTCTACTTATGGCCGAGCAACAAGGGGGGTTCGGGATCCACCAGAGGACACCTGGACACGGCGCCCGGCGACGAACGGCGTCAGTGAGCGAGGGGGAAGGCGACGCAGCTCACGCGGGAACTATGGGCGAGCGGAGACGAGCACAGGGGCAAGAGGGTGGCGACGAACACAATGCGCAGCGCATTGTTGCATTGGCCGGACCGCGCCCGTGCTTGCTGCGGTGAGCTCCGGCATCGGCGAGCGCCAGGAGGGAGTTAAGAGGGTCGGGACGATGATCGTGGCGAAGTTTGGCAAGGTTTGGCAGTCGGGGAAGCAAGCACGCGCGCAACCGAGCGCTCGGCGGCACTCATGGCGCAGCGAGATGCAGGTTGGCATCATGCACACGCGTGGCCACCGCGTGAACTCTGACCTCAGGACGACCTAAGCCCAAACTTCATGTCTGGCGTGTAGTTCGTGGTAGATTGAGAGGTTACCACGCTTTGGTTTGAGCTCAGACGCATTAGAATGGATTTCAACTCACTGGTAAGTTTCTGGTCAGTAACTTTGAGAGCTTACTATGGTCAAACTACTGAGAGTTGGGAGCTGGGCTTTGGAGGTTAGCAATCATTTACTAAGGTGATGATGCACAAGAAAAATCTGCCACAAAAGAGCAAGTAAAATGGTAGTTGCTGTAGAAACCCCCATTTTTGTCCAGAACAAAAAATATTTTCTGTAGCAAAAATATTCCAAAAAGTGATGAAATATTTTTGCTCAGGAAGGTGCCCTAGGGTTCAAAGAATATTTGGGAATTGTCTCAGATTTTTGTGGGCAAGAAAAATTGGGGTTCGTTTGGAGCACATTGAGCTAGCTAGGGTTTTAGAGAGGGAAATGAATATTTTCCTTTAAGAAAAATATTCAAAAATATTATTTTGAGGTGAACCAGAGAGGAAATGATAGTTAGAGAGGGAAATGAGACACTTGGTTGAAAGTCAAGGCGTACCCAAGTGTTTAAGTCCATCTGAAAAGATTCAAAACTTCAAATTTCAAAACCAAACCAACTGAAATTCAGGCAAAGAGAAAAGGGCAAAAACCTGGCTGTCACAAACCTCCCCACCTTAGGATGAATCTCGTCCTCGAGATTCAGTTGCTTGGGAAAACCATTCTGGATACTGTGCCTTTAGAAATTCTTCTCGTTCCCAAGTCGATTCTGCCTCTGTGTGATGCTCCCACTGAACTTTGTAAAACTTCCTTGCTTTACTACGAGTGACCCTTTCCATTTGATCCAAAATTCTGACCAGTCTCTCTTCATATGTTAAATCCTTTGCCAACTCTATTTTAGTCATAGCAGTCTTTTTCTCAGGCGGCGATATGCATCACCTCAACTGTGAAACATGAAACACATTGTGCACGTCTGACAATTCGGGGGGTAGTTCCAATTGATATGCAACAGTACCCACTCTGGACATAACTGGAAATGGGCCAATAAATCTGGGTGCCAACTTTCCACGAGTCTGGAATCTCTTGACTCCTTTCATAGGAGTGACTCAGAGGTATAGGTGTTCTCCGGGTTCAAAACTGATTTGTCAGTGCTTTGCATCATAATGACTCTTTTGTCGCGATTTGACCAATTGCAATCTGTCTCGGATTTCCTTGACTTGCTTCTCAGCTTCCATCATGAGATCTGTTCCGAAAATACGGCTATCTTGTGATGCCACCGATTCAATCGTACACTAATCATGCACGCAAATGTGTACGATCAAGACCAGGGACTCACGGGAAGATATCACAACACAACTCTAAAACATAAATAAGTCATACAAGCATCATAATACAAGCCAAGGGCCTCAAGGGCTCGAATACAAATGCTCGATCATAGACGAGTCAGCGGAAGCAACAATATCTGAGTACAGACATAAGTTAAACAAGTTGCCATAAGATGGCTAGCACAAACTGGGATACAGATCGAAAGAGGCGCAGGCCTCCTGCCTGGGATCCTCCTAACTACTCTTGGTCGTCGTCAGTGGGCTGCACGTAGTAATAGGCACCTCCAGTGTAGTAGGAATCATCGTCGACGGTGGCGTCTGGCTCCAGGGCTCCAGCATCTGGTTGCGACAACCAGGTAGAAGGGAAAGGGGAAAAGAGGGAGAAAAGCAACCGTGAGTACTCATCCAAAGTACTCGCAAGCAAGGAGCTACACTACATATGCATGGGTATATGTGTAAAGGGCCATATCGGTGGACTGAACTACAGAATGCCAGAATAAGAGGGGGATAGCTAATCCTGTCGAAGACTATGCTTCTGGCAGCCTCCGTCTTGCAGCATGTAGAAGAGAGTAGATTGAAGTCCTCCAAGTAGCATCTCCAAGTAGCATCTCCAAGTAGCATCTCCAGTCGCATCGCATAGCATAATCCTACCCGGCGATCCTCCCCCCGTCACCCTGTGGAAAAGCGATCACCGGGTTGTCGGTGGAACTTGGAAGGGTGTGTTTTATTAAGTATCCGATTCTAGTTGTCATAAGGTCAAGGTACAACTCCAAGTCGTCCTGTTACCGAAGATCACGACTATTCGAATAGATTAACTTCCCTGCAGGGGTGCACCAACTTACCCAACACGCTTGATCCCATTTGGCCGGACACACTTTCCTGGGTCATGCCCGGCCGCGGAAGATCAACATGTCGCAGCCCCACCTAGGCACAACAGAGAGGCCAGCACGCCGGTCTAAACCTAAGCGCGCAGGGGTCTGGGCCCGTCGCCCTGAGCACACCTGCACGTTGCGTACGCGGCCGGAAGCAGACCTAGCCTAGTGGCGTTCCAGTCCAATCCGGCGCGCGCCGCTCAGTTGCTGGCGTCACGAAGTGCTTCGGCTGATACCACGACGCCGGGATACCCATAACTACTCCCACGTAGATGGTTAGTGCGTATAAGCTCGTAGCCAACTCAGATCAAATACCAAGATCTCTTTAAGCGTGTTAAGTATCCGCGAACACCGAACAGGGCCAGGCCCACCTCTCTCCTAGGCGGTCTCAACTTGCCCTGTCGCTCCGCCACAAAGTAACAGTTGGGGGCCGTCGGGAACCCAGGCCCACCTCTACTGGGATGGAGCCACCTGTCCTTTCAGCCCCCATCTCCGAACAGTACCACAGGTAATGTAATAGTGTAAAGTATATAGTATATACCCGTGATCACCTCCCGACGTGATCACAGCCCAGTAGTATAGCATGGCAGACGGACAAGAGTGTAGGGCCACTGATGGAACTCTAGCATCCTATACTAAGCAGTAGGATAGCAGGTAAAGTGAACAACAGTAGTAGCAAGGACAGGCTATGCAGCATTATAGGATTAACTGAAAGCAGTAACATGCTACACTACTCTAATGCAAGCAGTATAGAGGAGAGTAGGCGATATCTGGTGATCAAGGGGGGGGCTTGCCTGGTTGCTCTGGCAAGAGAGAGGGGTCGTCAACTCCGTAGTCGAACTGGGCAGCAGCAGCGTCGGTCTCGTAGTCTACCGGAGAGAAGAGGGGGGAAGAAACAATGAATACCATGCAAACAGATGCATAAAGATGCATGACAAGACAAGTAACGGTGCTAGGGGTGCCCAATCGCGGTAGTAGGTGATACCGACGAATGGGGAAAACATCCGGGAAAATATCCCCGGTGTTTCGTGTTTTCGGGCAGAGGAGCCGGAGGGGGAAAGTTGCGAGTTCGATAGGTTAGGGGTGTGTGGCGGACGAATGGACTGCGTATCCGGATTCGTCTCGTCGTTCTGAGCAACTTTCATGTAGAAAGTATTTTCATCTGAGCTACGGTTTATTTTCTATTAATTTTAAAAGATTTAAATCGTTTTCAGGATTTATTTAATTATTTTAATGCAACATTATCCAGAACAGTGATTGCTGATGTCAGCATGACGTCAGCATGATGTCAGCAGTCAATAGAGGTTGACTGGGTCAAACTGACATGTGGGTCCCGCATGTCATACTCTGTTTATTCCAATTAGGATTTAACTAATCTAATTACTGTTTAATTAATTAACAAAAGTTAATTAGGTGAACTAAACATGATTAGTTAAGTTAATTTAATTTAGTTAATTAATTAATTTATTTGTTTATTATTTTTATCATTTTTACTTTTCTTTTTTTTTCTTTTTTTTTGCTCTGGGACGTGGGTGGGGGGCCACTGGGCAGTGGCCCAAGGGCTAAACCGGGTGCGTGCGTGCGGGTACCGGGCACAGGGGCTCGCGGGCGCCTGACCCGTGCAGAAGCCGCGCGGGCATGGCTGGGCGCCGACGCCGAGCACCGGAGGCGGCCAGGGGTCAGCAGCGGAACGGGGGGCGGTGGCGCCGACGAGGCAACGGCAGGGGCGGCGCAGGGATAGCGGCCACAGAAGGGGAGGCAGTGCAGCCGCGGGAGGTCGGGGCGCGTACGAGGGGTGACCGGGGGTGAGCAACGGCACGCAGGCGC
>NC_041382.1:568515551-568517660 GCF_002162155.2 Triticum dicoccoides | reverse complement strand
GGGGTTATGGAGGGGAGGGGTGGGCCGGCTGGGCCTGGGGGTTGGCCCAGTTGGGCCACGGCCCAGAGGGGGGGTTTCTCCTTTTTTTCTGTTTTAGTTTTGATTCCTTTTCTTATTTTCTCTTCTTTTTTAATTCAATTTAAAATATTTATGTATTTTATAAAACTGTGCCTTCTACACCATAATTATCTATGTAATATTTAGTACAATCCGAACATTTTTATTTTAATTTTTGAAAACTTTTACTATTGACATTAATTTGAATTTGAATTTTGAAACGGTTTCGAATCATCGCAAGGTTAACAACAGTAACCGTGGTGACGTGGCACCATTAGCCCGGGATTACTGTAGCTTAATTATCCGGGCGTCACAATTCTCCTCCACTACAAGAAATCTCGTCCCGAGATTTAAGCGGTGGAGTAAGGGGGGAAGTTGTGGTTGCGAAATTCTAACGGATCTTCTCGGTCTTGGTTGCTCTCCTCGAAGAGGTCGATCCATTACGTTGATGTCTCCATTTCTCTGCTTCAAGTCACTGATCAAGTCGTCATCCTTTCTTCGGGATCTCCAACGTACTTTCGAATAGGTAAGGGGCAGCTTGGCTACGACAGAATGCTTATGAGGGAAAACAATCTGGGGTTAACCCATGAATGAGCATAAGATTATCTCTCGAGTTGAACATATAAAATACATCAAGAGTAAGGTACGAAGATAGAATAAGAGGTTCCCAGCGGATAGATAGTTGCTCGAAGTCTGAACCAGAGTGAGAATGGGGTTCAGAAAGGCGAGGGTAGGTATTGTGTCTAATACTAGAATAGATTACTAGGCATGTGGCCCATGAATTACATACGAAGTCAAGCTCGAGGAATAACTTTGACAACAAGGTGTACAGGAGAGTCAGGTTTCGATCCTGTGGAACTGTGGGTTATGGGCCCACCATGTGGGTTAAAAGTAGGAAAGGCGGTGACGTCTTGCACAATCATGTAAGCAAGGCATGCCAGAGGAGAGTCTGTGGGTCATGTCGGCAACAACATAGGTACCAAGGGCGAGGGATGAAGAGAACCATTTTTCTGCTCGTTGAAACGAGGCGGACCAATAGGCAAGGTTCCCGTCCATTGGTGGTTACCGGAATGTCATCAACAATAGTAACAAGGTCTTACCGACAGAGTTGTACATCGAGGTGTTTGCACAAGCAGTGGATTAGTACTGCTTATATCATATAGATCATAGAAAAGGTTTAAACAAACCAATGGAAGGAAAATATGATCATCAGGTTAAACAGAACAATGGAAAGGAAAATATGTTTAAACACATATTTCAAGGGTATATCCTTCCCAAGGACAAGCAGAGCAAGATATCCATGGCAGGATATAAAGTAGAAAACCATTTAGGTAAGGGGGGAGGAATCTCATGATATTACCCATACCACAGTGTTAGGATAAATGATAAATAAAATCTAGCATCGTGCTTCAAATGTTCCTGTTGAAAATCGGAGTACCATTGACATGCTTCGAGATAGCATTGACAAGGTCTTCAGGTGAAGATCAGACTTTGGAAACACGAAGGATCCATCAGGAATAACTTGTAGAATAAGTCTTACAATTTCCTCATGGATGAATGGATAACCTTGCTGAAAAGGAATCTATAATGATAGGTCCTCCGGCCGGGGGGGGGGTGCTAGGCATGACATCATGTTACCGGGTCATCAAAGGATCAACATCATGACTCTTGGAAAGTTGTCCCAACCATCATATCTGACCGAGATTCAGATCCGATTGGTGTCAGGATACCTCAGACTTAGGATACCTAAGAAGAAAAGGTGCAACGCAAATTGACGAGATGACATTGTAAGATTCTCGGGGAAATGAACTATGAAGTGATTTCCGTTAACAAGAGTCCATCATTAACCCAAGGAGAGGACAAGGAGGTGTCTGGTGAACTCAACGGCAATTCACCGAGATTCCCAAAAGATGGATTTCCACCATTAAGTGAACAAGGAGATAACATTTGTCAGATCAAATGATATAAGGAAGTATGCTCGAGGAAAACATACACAATTAAACATTGGTTGAAAGGTGCGCCCGAAATATGGGTTGGGTTGCACGACCAATG
>NC_041382.1:568510406-568515486 GCF_002162155.2 Triticum dicoccoides | reverse complement strand
TAGAAGTTTTGAATTCACACGTCATAGCTCCATTGTCGGTATTCCGGTTGAAAACAATACGGGGACCAAGGAATGAACGAAGATGGCAAGAAGTATTATGATATCAAGAATTATTAAGAGGTGGTGAAATTCTCACCACATTCTTGACAAAAAGAGATGGTAATACTTCCGAGGTAAGGAAGATCAACTGCTGGGTAGCAGTGATCTCAAGGTTTACACAAAACACGAACAAGTTGTGTTGAACGGAAGGCAATAAAGTGGTCGATGAGAACAGGAATCATCGAGGGGCAAGGATGGTATTACCCATCATGAATTCAATTGAATTCCTGGAAGAGCTCATAAGGTTGATGATGATCACGACACAATTGTCGAGAGATTTCATGCAGATGTAGTCAATCAGCAACGACATCAAGTCAAAGGAATGATGAAGCAAGAGGTTATTGGAACCACAGTTACGACACGAACTCGAACTCAAGCTTGTTGTTTAAGGTGAAAGGGTATGACGAGGAAAATCGATGTAAGGTTAGTTCATCGTCAAAAATTGGTGCTCCGAGAATAAGGACCAGGTAGCACCGTTAGAATCGTCACGACAATGATATAGCCGAACATGCTAGGAATGATGGGAAGGAATATTAAACTCACAATGAAAATTACTTAGGGTTATCGAACCGAAATGTGGAATCGGTGTTCTCGATTGACGACAACCCAGAACCCGAGAAAATTGGAATCAGTGAGAATTAATAGTTGATGAAGAATCCATAATAAGTTATGCAGTTCCATGATATTCTTGAGATACCAGAGTTTAATACTCAACAGTAGAGCAAAGTAAAGGTTGGACAGGTGCAATGATCTGCAGAAGACAAGTACTTTAACTTGTCCAAGAAACGGTATTAAAAAGGAGAACATGGCCGGAACCACGATTGCAAAAGGCCGAATCCCAGATATAAGAACTTATACCAAAGAGGGTTTAAGAGGAGCACCCATGATAAGATTAGCATCGTGTCCATGGGCATGAATGCAAGGTTCAAGGTCGACTCCCACTTCTCCAATACACAACTTCTCATTTACTACTCTAAGTTAAGAATGTTTAGAGTTTGAAAGTTTAACTTGCGGAATACCGGAACGTTATGACCCATGAAAACTCTTGGGTTCACACGAATTAAGGAAGGTATATGTTCAACCCATCGGGGCATCTTAGGAACGTATACCATCAACTTCAGGGGTAAATAACTCAAGCTCAGAGGTAGAGCATGGTTGACAAAGCAGAGGATACAATTTACCAAAGGCATTATGTATCAGGGGAAGATCTCACAAAGTTATTGAATATGAAGGATGCTGACGGATAAAATCCAACAATGGACCTGATGGTCCACAAGGGATCTGACGTGAGCATCGGTACTCAACTAAAGGAAGAAGAGTGCAAGGAGATCAAATTATAGAAACAACTGACTAACTCAATTGTCAAATGCAAAGGAATTATGATTTCCAAATCAAGGGATCAGAAGCAATGCTCTGATTAGGGATGGATAAGTTGAATAGCCTTAGGGTACAATCAACGACAATTGGATTGGTCGAGAACCAACTCCAGTTAAAAGAATGGCAGCTCAGCCGGAAAGGTAATTTATAAGGATCAATGATGTTTGCGGGTATTCGCAAACATATTGAGTCAACAGACTCAAAATGATAATGACAAGGAATGTCAATAAGACTATGAGACTTATGGGACTAACCATAATGCAAGCAAGCAAGAATTTCAAGAAGAATAGGCTGCTCGGGATTTTCGGAAGATCGAATGGCATTTCGAAGACTTTTGTGAAATACATGAATCAACTGGGGATGAGTGGATACTCGATAAGTGCGAGAAATTATTTGAAGGGGTATTCATGTGGCAAAGAACTGCTAGGCAGTAGGCACAAAGTATTCTCGGAACAATAGAGAAAACTTCGGGGTATCTTGTAATAACAAGATCAATGGGGGATGATCGTATGAATGGCAAGTGTAAGTAGTTTTCCATACGGATTTATCGGTGGTCGGGAATAGCAAAAGTGATGGGCACAAAGTCTCGAGAGAATATCAAAGAGTATCTACGAAATCTTCTGGTGCAGTCGGTGATCATCCGGACTGAAGGGCCCCTCCGGTAGAAAGTATTTTCGAGAACCTAAAAGTTAGAATTTAGTAAAAATCGTTTAACCTGAATAGAAGAGAGTTCAGAATCCCAGAGTAAAGGTCGAGGAGTAAAAGATCCTAATACCACCCAATGGCGACGTGGGCCCATGGGCCACACAGCCAAGTTAGTAAAAGTTTTGTAAAGTCTAGACTCGACTTCGGCCAAGGAGTGTGGAAGGGGGATTCCTACAGGCAGTCGGCTCTGATACCAACTTGTGACGCCCCCGATTCAATCGTACACTAATCATGCATGCAAATGTGTACGATCAAGACCAGGGACTCACGGGAAGATATCATAACACAACTCTAAAACATAAATAAGTCATACAAGCATCATAATACAAGCCAGGGGCCTCGAGGGCTCGAATACAAGTGCTCGATCATAGACGAGTCAGCGGAAGCAACAATATCTGAGTACAGACATAAGTTAAACAAGTTGCCATAAGATGGCTAGCACAAACTGGGATACAGATCGAAAGAGGCGCAGGCCTCCTGCCTGGGATCCTCCTAACTACTCTCGGTCGTCGTTAGCGGGCTGCACGTAGTAATAGGCACCTCCAGTGTAGTAGGAATCATCATCGACGGTGGCGTCTGGCTCCAGGGCTCCAGCATCTGGTTGCGACAACCAGGTAGAAGGGAAAGGGGAAAAGAGGGAGAAAAGCAACCGTGAGTACTCATCCAAAGTACTCGCAAGCAAGGAGCTACACTACATATGCATGGGTATATGTGTAAAGGGCCATATGGGTGGACTGAACTGCAGAATGCCAGAATAAGAGGGGGATAGCTAATCCTGTCGAAGACTACGCTTCTGGCAGCCTCCGTCTTGCAGCATGTAGAGGAGAGTAGATTGAAGTCCTCCAAGTAGCATCTCCAAGTAGCATCTCCAAGTAGCATCTCCAAGTAGCATCTCCAGTCGCATCGCATAGCATAATCCTACCCGGCGATCCTCCCCCCGTCACCCTGTGGAAAAGCGATCACCGGGTTGTCGGTGGAACTTGGAAGGGTGTGTTTTATTAAGTATCCGATTCTAGTTGTCATAAGGTCAAGGTACAACTCCAAGTCGTCCTGTTACCGAAGATCGTGACTATTCGAATAGATTAACTTCCCTGCAGGGGTGCACCAACTTACCCAACACGCTTGATCCCATTTGGCCGGACACACTTTCCTGGGTCATGCCCGGCCGCGGAAGATCAACACGTCGTAGCCCCACCTAGGCACAACAGAGAGGCCAGCACGCCGGTCTAAACCTAAGCGCGCAGGGGTCTGGGCCCATCGCCCTGAGCACACCTGCACGTTGCGTACGCGGCCGGAAGCAGACCTAGCCTAGTGGCGTTCCAGTCCAATCCGGCGCGCGCCGCTCAGTCACTGGCGTCACGAAGTGCTTCGGCTGATACCACGACGCCGGGATACCCATAACTACTCCCACGTAGATGGTTAGTGCGTATAAGCTCGTAGCCAACTCAGATCAAATACCAAGATCTCGTTAAGTGTGTTAAGTATCCGCGAACGCCGAACAGGGCCAGGCCCACCTCTCTCCTAGGCGGTCTCAACCTGCCCTGTCGCTCTGCCACAAAGTAACAGTTGGGGGCCGTCGGGAACCCAGGCCCACCTCTACTGGGATGGAGCCACCTGTCCTTTCAGCCCCCATCTCCGAACAGTACCACAGGTAATGTAATAGTGTAAAGTATATAGTATATACCCGTGATCACCTCCCGAAGTGATCACAGCCCAGTAGTATAGCATGGCAGATGGACAAGAGTGTAGGGCCACTGATGGAACTCTAGCATCCTATACTAAGCAGTAGGATAGCAGGTAAAGTTAACAACAGTAGTAGCAAGGACAGGCTATGCAGCAATATAGGATTAACTGAAAGCAGTAACATGCTACACTACTCTAATGCAAGCAGTATAGAGGAGAGTAGGCGATATCTGGTGATCAAGGGGGGGCTTGCCTGGTTGCTCTGGCAAGAGAGAGGGGTCGTCAACTCCGTAGTCGAACTGGGCAGCAGCAGCGTCGGTCTCGTAGTCTATCGGAGAGAAGAGGGGGGAAGAAACAATGAATACCATGCAAACAGATGCATAAAGATGCATGACAAGACAAGTAACGGTGCTAGGGGTGCCCAATCGCGGTAGTAGGTGATACCGACGAATAGGGAAAACATCCGGGAAAATATCCCCGGTGTTTCGTGTTTTCGGGCAGAGGAGCCAGAGGGGGAAAGTTGCGAGTTTGATAGGTTAGGGGTGTGTGGCGGACGAACGGACTGTGTATCCGGATTCGTCTCGTCGTTCTGAGCAACTTTCATGTAGAAAGTATTTTCATCTGAGCTACGGTTTATTTTCTATTAATTTTAAAAGATTTAAATCATTTTCAGGATTTATTTAATTATTTTAATGCAACATTATCCAGAACAGTGATTGCTGATGTCAGCATGACGTCAGCATGATGTCAGCAGTCAATAGAGGTTGACTGGGTCAAACTGACGTGTGGGTCCCGCATGTCATACTCTATTTATTCTAATTAGGATTTAACTAATCTAATTACTGTTTAATTAATTAACAAAAGTTAATTAGGTGAACTAAACATGATTAGTTAAGTTAATTTAATTTAGTTAATTAATTAATTTATTTGTTTTTATTGTTTTTATTATTTTTACTATTCTTTTTTTTCTTTTTTTTTCTTTTTTTTTGCTCTGGGGCGTGGGTGGGGGGCCACTGGGCAGTGGCCCAAGGGCTAAACCGGGTGCGTGCGTGCGGGTACCGGGCATAGGGGCTCGCGGGCGCCTGACCCGTGCGGAAGCCACGCGGGCATGGCTGGGCGCCGACACCGAGCGCCGGAGGCGGCCAGGGGTCAGCAGCGGAACGGGGGGCGGTGGCGCCGACGAGGCAACGGCAGGGGCGGCGCAGGGATAGCGGCC